>NC_064617.1:125445187-125765604 GCF_023898315.1 Schistocerca nitens
TAGTGGTCTTCTCCCTGGATTTGGAGGAAATTGTGGCTGGTAGCCGACGAGGATATGTGGCATCTGAGAAGGGCAACAATGGATCAGCAACTCCTGCAACATGACAAGTACATGCCAATTTTTCGTTTGGTGGTTTGTCTGAACCTGTAGCATAGTCTGTCTTCCCTTCCTGTTCTTCTTTCTGGGCTTACTGTAGTCTTGATTCGATAGCTGGTAGTGATGGAGCAGTCTGTGTCAGCTGAGGTGACTATTCAGCAGATATTTGAGCGAGTGTTGGAATTAAAGAAAGAGCTTGCTCGGTCTAAAGAAGCGAGCAAGGAACGGTTTCCTGTTAATGCAGTAATTCTTGACACTAACGCTGCGTCTTTGGCCACCCCTTTTTCCGGGAAAAGCTGGGGAGGATGTTATGATTTTTTTTGAGAACCTTAGCACGGCCGCTAAATTGGGAAATTGGGGTGCAGAAAAAGTTTTGCATGTGGCTAAGTTGAAAGAAACTGGGGATGCCAGAGCGTACGTTACATGCCATGAAGAATTAAGGGATGCTCTGACATTTGAAGTATTCAAAAAAGGATTGCTGGAAAGGTATCAGATTAAAAATATGTCTAGATATTATCAGGAACAATTGAATAGAATTTATCAAAGGAATCAATAGAAACTTTTGTTGATCGAATTCGAAAAATTAATGTTAACACCTATGAGCTAATGGATTCCGATGGGGTTAATGAAGCCATTCTGCAGGAAGCTGAGTAGAGGGCACCAGACGCATTTTTGCGGGGATTACAACCCGACACCTCCCACAAGATTAGGGTGGGATTCCCTAAAACTCTCAATGAGGCAATCAGAATTTCTGTGGCGTTAGAGGAAGTTGAAGCAATAACAAAGACGCGGGAGAGGAAAGTAATGTTTAATGCAGAAATAAAATGTTTCAGATGTGGTCGGATGGGATACATTAGACGCGATTTGCAAGGA
Source organism: Schistocerca nitens (assembly GCF_023898315.1). Taxonomy (NCBI): domain Eukaryota; kingdom Metazoa; phylum Arthropoda; class Insecta; order Orthoptera; family Acrididae; genus Schistocerca; species Schistocerca nitens. The sequence continues at coordinate 125,446,157 of NC_064617.1, forward strand.
AGTGCAGTGCAGGAAATGCAGACGTTGGGATCATCGGGAGCATAATTGCAATGGTTCCTGGCAGAAACATGATAGGAAACCGCAAGGTGGGCCTCACTCCCCTCAGTTAAATGGGGCAGGGGGTGGTGTGTCCACTGTGCAACACCCCTGGTAAGGATTAATGCTAGTGCAGAATCAGTGGCAGACTTTTTTCTGACCAGCTTGGTGAGGGGCAGACAGTGCAAACTTTTATTGGATACCAGGTCTCAGGTATCCGTGGCGAGTAGAAATGTACTCGGTAAAGTAGAATTAAAACCACCACACTGGGCGTTAAGTGGCGAAGATGGGGGACAGGTGAAGTCAATCGGATCAGCGGTGTTAAACTTCCGAGTGGAAATGAGGAACTTCCAGCTGAAGGTAGAAGTTCTTCCAGTTGTTGGCAGCAGCTATGATGTCACACTCGGATTGGATTTCCTAGTTGCGCATCACGCAAAAGTTAACCTGAAACAGCGTACAGTAGAACTGGATGGAATAGAATTTCGCCTAGGTTCTGCAGCCGAAAAACCATTACTGTCAGAAGGAACCGCCCAGACGTTGGGTGGGCCACCTAAACAACGTACAAGGTCCCTTAGGGTTAACTTGAGGGATACTGTACCGAAGGGTACAGGGAAAATAATCTGGGCAGATATTGAAGCAAGTGTGCCGGTAAATTCGTTGTGTGTCGTTGAACCTTTGTCTGAGAATGAGCCGCTGGATAAAATGAAGTGTTTTACGCGCCGTAGCATGTCCTACGTGCAGGAGATAGAAGGAAAAAAGGTTGTGCCTTTCAGTATTGATAATTTTGGCCTTGAAGAGGTGCAGTTAGCACGAAGGACCGTAATAGCGAATCTGGAGATAATAGGGGAAGATGAACTGGATAAGAATTTCGCAGCAGTTTACACAATACCGGGAGAGTCTGTCAGCTGGTCCGCACTGTGGGGTAAAGTATCACATTTAGAAGCGCAAGACAGAGAAGTCATGGAGAATCTTTTGAAGGAATATAAAGAATTATTTAATTCTCATGGCCCACTACCCACCACACCGTTAGTTCAGCATTACATCCCCACTGGGAATGAAGCACCGGTGTATAAACGTCCATATCGTGTTCCAAAAGGTTTACAGCCTGTCATGGAAGAACTTATTAATCAACAGGTTAGGGATGGGTTAATAAAAACCAGTAGTAGTCCCTGGTCCGCTCCTGTCGTAATAGTGGGTACAAAAATCACCTGATTTGGGCAAGGCATATCGTTTTTGTAGTGATTATCGTTTCCTGAATCAAAAAACTGTATCGTATGCATACCCAATGCCTAATATCACTGAAACTGGATAATTTGGGTCAGATGGAGGTCGCCCTGGAAGCCCGACTGAAGACAGCTTTTTCAGCATCTACAGGTCATTTTCAGTATTGGTGAATGCCTTTCGGACTCAAAAATGCTCTGGCAACCTTCCAACGGTTACTAGATAGCGTGTTAAAAAAAATGGCTCTGAGCACTTCTGAGGTCATTAGTCCCCTAGAACTTAGAACTAGTTAAACCTAACTAACCTAAGAACATCACACACATCCATGCCCAAGGCAGGATTCGAACCTGCGACTGTAGCAGTCTCGCGGTTCCAGACTGCAGCGCCTAGAACCGCATGGCCACTTTGGCCAGCATAGCATGTTATGAGGGCTGAAACCTAATCAGTGTATGGTACATTTGGATGACATAATTGTTTTCTCAAAGGACGTGGAAGAACATGTGCACCATTTGTGCGAAGTTTTCGATTGTCTGAAAGCAGCGCGGTTAACTCTTCATATGGAAAAATGTCATTTTTTGTTGCAAGAAGTCCGTTATTTAGGTCATATTATAGAACAGAAGGGTGTCCACACGGATCCAAAACTTGTAGAGGCGGTAATGAATTTTCTGACACCTACAAAAGTAAAAGAGTTGCAGTCTTATTTAGGTCTCACCAATTTTTACAGGAGGTATATTCCAAAATTTGTGGAAATTGCAAGGCCCCTCACGCAGTTGTTGAAGAATGGAGCAAAATTTCACTCGTCAGCAGAATGCGAAGAGGCTTTACAAAAGTTAAAAAAATTGTTAACATCTAGTCCGGTTTTGGCTTTTCCAGATTTTAGTAAACAATTTATATTATCTTGTGACTCTAGCAATTTTGCTTTTGGCATTGTATTATCTCAGGAAATAGATGGGCAGGAACACCCAACAGCATATGCTTCCAGACAGCTAAACAGTGCAGAAAGAAATTACTCAACAACCGAGAGGGAGTTATTGGCATTAATTTTCGGAATAACCTATTTCCGATGTTATTTGTATGGACGACGTTTCAAGGTGATTACTGACAATGCAACACTTAAGTGGTTGTTAGGGCTTAAAGACCCAACAAGTAGATTAACTAAATGGGCTTTTGATCTTAGTGAGTACGATTTTGAAGTGATTCATCAACCAGGTAAATCGCACAGAAACGCGCATGGTCTGAGTCGTAAAGTATGCGCCACGGAATGCACAGGAATAAATAAGAACGAATGGGTGGAGGCACGAACCACAGACACAGATTGTCAACGATTTACCTCGCAGCGACAGTTCGTCATGGAAGACGGGATATTGTACCATAAAACTAGGAACGGTCCATGCATAGTCGTACCAGAAAAAATTGCAAAGCGAAATTTTAAGGCAAGCACATGATTCATTGTTTTCTGGTCATTCGGGTCGAAAAGCAACGGAAAATAGGGTAGCACAGAATTATTGGTGGTCAATGCGAAGGCAAGATGTCGATCAGTACGTAAAGAATTGCATTCCGTGTATTCAACGGGCGGAATTGAGTCATCAGAAAATTGTGTTGCGACGACGGAAGCGGATAGACCTCTCCAGTTACTTGGCGTAGACGTCTTGGGACCGTTTGTACAAACACCAGCGGGTAATCGCTATGTTTTAACAATAATAGATCATTTTTCGTGCTATGTGTCTATGACAACTATTCTGGACCAGCAAGCCAAAACAGTGTCTCACGCCGTGGTACATCAATGGATACTGAAATTCAGAACACCTGAAACTATAATTACAGATCAAGGGACAAACTTTTTGTCCGATTTGATGAAAGAGTTATGTAAGTTGTTGCATGTAAAGAAATTGAGAATGAGCACGTTGCACCCGCAGGCTAATGGTCGGACTGAGAGAGTTCATAACTTAATAATGTTAAGTTATTATGTAAATTCGCAACACAACAACTGGGATACCCTATTGGCGTTTGTAACCGTGGCGTATAACTCAAAAGTGCATGAAAGTACAGGATTGTCTCCGTATGAAGTATTGCTCGGTCAGAAGATGCCATCTCTGTTTGAATTGCTCAAGATCCCACCAGGAACCGATATTTCGGCCGTTAAAGACTTATCCACAAAGTTGAAAACAATCTGGCGGCAGGTGAAAAAAATGAACACTAAAGCGTTAGAGAGGCAGGACAAAGTTCACAATAGAAAGGCGGCTTTACCCAAATATCGTGTAGGACAATGAGTGATGATGACTAATCCGTATGTGCCAAAAGGCAAAATGAAAAAATTTGTATCCCATTATCAAGGTTCTATCCAGGTGATCGAGATGATATCGCAGGTGAATGTGAAATTATAGCTTCCAACTCGCCCTACAATTGTGCATGTGACCCAAATTAGGCCTTTCAAGTGGAATTTTGAGGAGCTTCCTTCTTTGTCTGTAGTAACTTCTTGTTGAGAGAAAGATGAATCTAAGAAAAAGAATATGAAGGGAGTAGATAAACAAGAGAACCAAGTTAATTGTGGAAGCTATCAGACATGCTATTATGCTCTTAGGTCACGTGTAAAAAGGAAGAGCTTATGTGAGTTGTTTTTCTTTTGTTTCTCATAAGGCGTGACGTTCTGGTAAGACCAGCGGTTACAGCGTCATGGGTTGCGCTGAAGAGGGTAGAGGGAAGGTTTGCACTATCTCTCAGCACAGTTATTCTGTTTTGCTGTTGCAACTTAGCTGAAGCCTTGAAGGTACATCCTATATCAAGTGGTGTTTTGTTCTCGCGACAAGCGGACATAATTATGTCCAGACATCAATGGACCTTAAGGGCGGACTGTAATATTTGGGCCGTTGACGACGAAATCTGTAACTTAGAGGATACATTTAATGAACTTCATTCCATTCAAGGTTTAATGACACACAGGGGGGAATATCAGCTACTACGATCAGCTTTTGCACGCTTACAAGCTGAGTTGTGGCAAACTGCAGGGTTAATCCCGCACGTCCGTAGGAAAAGAGGATGGTTAGACACAGGTGGCCGTATCCTAAAAACTGTTTTTGGGACCACTGACGCGGAAGATATTAAAGGTATTAATGAAACGCTACGGCAGGTACAGGATAATGTGAATAGCAACCAGGGAATGCTAGATCTTCACACAATCCAATTAGAGAGTTTGGAGAAAGACGTAGTTAATAATACGCACCAACTGCGAGCTTTGGCCGCGACCTTGAAGTCCCACATTAAGGCCACAGCCGACACAACAAATTACAACTTGGGTATAATCAAGTACCGGTTGGATAACATCGATTCACAGCCGATAATCGCTAAGCTGCTCCGTTTTCTTGCTGATAATATTACGGAAGCACGCATAGAAGCCACAGAACTACAGGAGGCTTTGTTGCACACAATGCGAGGGCACCTAACCCCGGTGCTGTTACCTTTGCAACAACTTCGGGAAGGATTACGGAAAGTTCAATCGGAACTGCCCGCATCCCTGCTGCTACTGACGAAATTAACAGACGAACACTTATCTCTGTACTACAAAATGGCCACTGTTACCAGTACGTGGACGGGTACCCTGCTGAGAATTCATATCATAATACCATTAACATGTAAGGATTGTAAATTTGGATGTTACGCCTTGCATACGTATCCAGTAAAGTGGGAAATTTTGCAGAAATTCGTACAATTAACCGTACTGTTAGTTAGTGGCACGTAACAGACAAGCTTATGTGTTCCTCACTGCACAAGACTTGCTGCGTTGTCAAGCAGGTCCAGTTACCACCTGCCCCGCGAAATTGTTACACACTGTCCCCAAATCTTGTGAGTATTCTCTATTCCGCTCTCAGGAACCAGTTGTGGAGTGCCCTAAGGAAATTATAGCAGGCACGGTGCAGTTCTTTCAGCATGTGGGTCCATGATTGGGAATTTTCAGTAATGGAAAACACAGTCGTTATTTTTGTTTGTTACGAGCAGGATAAGCAGGGACTGTTAATGGCACACAGTGTGACATTTCAGGGCCAACTTTCCGTTTACCAGCCGTGATTACTGGAGCTACAACCATGAACATAACACGCACATTGATCTATGTATCCAACCAACCGGTGCAATTCGTCACGAAAGAAAATCTCACTCTTTTGAATAGCACATTAGACACAACTTTGCTCACCTCTTTGGACTGGATGCTAGCAGCTCAGGATGGATGTACAACTATGGAACATCTTTTCCAACAAGTGCATGAGTACCGTAATGAGCATAAGCAACGCTTTCTAGTTATTGGATCATCAACCACCGCCACCTGTATTTTTATCTTTGTCATAGGATTAGTGTACTATCGGCTCAAGAGGAAGGTAGCCCAAATCCCGACCCTTCCAACCCTTAACGTAAGGGTCCAGACAAAATCACTGAACAGTTGTGAGGCACTGCAGCAGAACACTGAGTAATGTTTATGAACAAAGATTAGACTGAGGATAGAAGTGAATGAACACTGTGTAAATAGTGAATGAATCGCATTTTGTGGTGCTTGTGAAGTGAACTATAGTTGTTTTGACTTTTTGGTTGAATTCAGGGATGAATTCTTTTCGTACGAGGGAGGAATTGTAGAGAACAAGGGGTTATTTTTAGGAAATATGGTGCGAAATTGTGATTTAGTGTGTTTCAGTGCACAATGCGCCAGCCTCACAGCAGACGGCGGACGAAGGCAGGCCGGGGCGTTATGCAGGTGACACAGTTTTACAATGAGCATCGGTATGTGTGTACGTGCGCGGCAGCCATCAACAGCCAGAATGCAGCATTAGCATAATTACGCAGGCATAGGCCGTGTGTGGCACGGTTGCGTTAGCCAACTCATCGAGAACCTTCTAATAAACACGGCGCCGCGTAACTGGCGGATTCAGCAGCGGTCTGCACTATTTAAGGGCATCAGAGGTGGGCGTCGGCATCTGTTCGACCGATTGGGCGTTCGGTCACTGTCACGCCGTCGTCATCAGTGACGCTCCCAGCGTCATCATGAGCCACCGTGTCTGCACGAGGTGAGCTAGGCTGGGCCTCATGCTGCTAAACTCCTACCGCCTGTGCAGCCGCTGACCGAGCACAGCGTCACGTTCCCCAGGCTGCGTGCATCAGCACGTCTCCACCATGACACAAGCAGTGGGGCTGAGCTACCAGAAAATGTACTGGAAGAACCAACAATAAAGAGGAAGATTGCTAAAAACAGCCACCTTCTTGTACCCAGCCACGCCCTACAACCCCAACCACATCAGCCGCTCCGGTCATCCTATTACAGTTTTGTCAGGACTGGCTCTCCCAAGGCCGTCAGTAGTTCTAATGGAATGTTGTCTACTCCTGGGGCCTTGTTTTGACTCAGTTCTTTCAGTGCTCTGTCAAACTCTTCACGCAGTATCATATCTCCCATTTCATCTTCATCTACATCCTCTCCCATTTCCATAATATTGCCCTCAAGTACTCCCTTGTATAGACCCTCTAAATACTCCTTCCACCTTTCTGTTTTCCTTTCTTTGCTTAGAACAGGGTTTCCATCTGAGCTCTTGATATTCATACAAGTGGTTCTCTTTTCTCCAAAGATCTCTTTAATTTTCCTGTAGGCAGTATCTATCTTACCCCTAGTGAGATAAGCCTCTACATCCTTACATTTGTCCTCTAGCCATGCCTGCTTAGGGGAGGCCGCCAATTGTGAAATTCAGATTCGATTCATACTGCGCATAATAAAAGCTCATGGCCAGAGGTGTAATGTGGCAAAGCACCAAGATGCACTTCTCAGCCGTTGTCGAGAAAATCGACAGTTAAAACAAACCGTTGCGGTGAAATACTCTCTACGATTAATAACCTTCTACAGCGTCGTGGTGCAGCGGTAAGCGCTCGGGCTCGTAATCCGAAGGTCGCCAGATCGAATCTCACGCTATGCAGCCTTTTTTTTTAGTATTTGTTTTTTGTAATTATATATATATATATATATATATATATATATATATATATATATATATAAAATTCCCGGCAATCAGTTTCAACAACTATGCATATAATAAGTTGTTGAGAGTCGTTTGTCGTGGAAAAACTGGCGACTTCGAACATCATTATGTTTTCCGTAAACAAAGTTGTATTTCATGTTGTCTTCATAATGTTAACCACGTATAGTTAACGGAAGACGTAGAAACGATATTCCGAAACGAATACGTATAGCGCAAGTCAGACGTTCGAATTAGAATAGAGACCCCACGAACACAAATTTGCTGTGGCAGGTATGAAATATAAACTCCTTTACTCGCTCGTTACACTTGAAGAACAGACGTTGAATGGGCCGAAACGAGCCGCCGCATAACTAGCGTAGTTGCCTGCTAACTTCGAAAGAAGATAGATGCGGTCCCTAGCGCAACTTATAACATCGCCGAAAATCAGTGCGGACGGGAGAGCTTTGGTACATCCTGTTAAACAAACGGAAAAATGGAGGCGGTACAATTGGAGAGCGATCCGCCTTCACCAACACGCATAAGCAATTCATATATATATATATATATATATATATATATATATATATATATATATATATATATATATAAATTACAAAAAACTAATTATTAAAAAAAATTGCATGGCGCGAGATTCGATCCGGCGACCTTTGGATTACGAACCCGAGCGCTTACCGGTGCGCCACGACGCTACAGAAAATTACTAATCGTAGAGAATATTTCACCGCAACGGTTCTTTTAACTGTCGATTTTCTCGACAACGGCTGAGAAGTGCATCTTGGTGCTTTGCCACATTACACCTCTGGCCATGAGCTTTTATTATGCGCAGTATGAATCGAATCTGAATTTCACAATTGGCGGCCTCCCCTTGTTAGCCATTTTGCACTTCCTGTCGATCTCATTTTTGAGACGTTTATATTCCTTTTTGCCTACTTCATTTACCGCATTTTTATATTTTCTCTTTTCATCAATCAAATTCAATATTTCTTATGTTACCCAAGGACTTCTACTAACCCTCGTCTTTTTACCTACTTGATCCTCTACTGCCTTCACTACTTCATCCCTCAAAGCTCCTGTCAATTGTTCCCTGATGCTCTTCCTGAAACTCTGTACAACCTCTGGTTTAGTCAGTTTATCCAGGTCCCATCTCCTTGAATTTCCACCTTTTTGCAGTTTCGTCAGTTTTAATCTACATTTCATAACCAATAGATTGGCCTGACACGTTTCACATCATTACGAAGTGTCGTATTCGTGATCTATGGAACAAGTACTAATCTAATTGTGGTCAGAGTCCACATCTGCCCCTGGAAATGTCTTACAATTTAAAACCTGGTTCCTAAATATCTGTCTTACCATTATATAATCTATCTGAAACTTGTCGGCATCTCCAGGCTTCTTCCATGTATACAACCTTCTTTTATGATTCTTGAACCAAGTGTTAGCTCTAGTATGTGTAATAAAGAGATTCATTTGAAAAAAAACCGACGTTCACATGCACTAGTCGATATGGCAACACATTGCACTGCATTCTCCAGCAAATAACCAAGAAATCCTCTAAGTATCGCTCTGTCTGGAAACCAAAAGCAACGACATAAGGTTTTTTTACTTGTTTTAGCATACGTTATTTCATGATTTTCAAGCTAAGTCGGCAAGTCCAACACTTTGCACATTCAGAGACAGCATGTCTGCAGAAGACGATTTTCCAGCGAGATGAGGGGCACTTCACCATGAAGCTGACATATTATAAAGCTATATGTAACGTATAAATCTTTTTTTTATGAATATTTCCTGCAAAATCGTTTGCTAAGGACTACAGGGATAATGGAGCACGCTTGACGTTCTATACGCAATGGCACTGCTGCATCTTGGCTGTAGCCCGAGCCACAAACTTTGGCGGTTTGCGCAGATCGTGACACCGATGGCGACTGCATTGTTGCCAGTCCAAATCGATAGTTATGGTAAGAGCATATAAGTGCATTGCGAATGATGAAAGCCTGTATTCTGCAGATTTGTTTGTGAACCACCACCATCAATGTCAACGCGCAACAAATGGAATGAAAATTCACTAAATAACTCGCTATGATCACGATTAATGCTCACATTAGTTACGACATTCACAGCAGAACGCACAGAACACTACTGAACGCGCGTTGGCTGTCGGAGAAAATCTGACGTTCAGTGCACAGAAGGAGCCATCTTTCAACTTTGTAGTTCTGTCTTGCTCAGTTGCGTGTAATACTATGGTATATTGATAATTTTTACTTCTGGTATGCCATGAAAATTGTGTTTCGTTCACTTGTAGTTAGACGGTTCAAAATTATCAATACACCTTAATTGATCGCCATCCTTTGTGACTCCAGCTGTATCAGGCTAACCAGCGTTGTCTGAGTGCTCCCGTAGGAGCGTATCGTTGCACTTGACAGTGTGTCGAGTTGGCACGCCGACAACCAGCTTTTTTCTGTCCTTACACATGGCTTGTTGCAGCTTGCATGTCTGTCCAGGAGCAGCCGGGCGTACGCGCGCACAGATGGGTAGAGACAACACCGACTCAAAGGAAGGCCTCGGCGCTTGTTCGTGACGTCACGTCAGCTAGGCACGGCGAACGCCAGGTCTGTTACAGGCATACTCATAATGGTGGTGTCTCCCTCTCTGACACAGGAAAATGTGAAACTATTGGCGGTAGTTGACCAACACACATTGTTCTGAGAGATTTCTGCAATCAATTAATTGTGCAATTCATTACACTTCTTAACAAATAGTGTAGTCCTGAACTTAAATTTCCACCTGTTTTAAGGATTGACATACAAAAACAGCAACCGAATTCGTGCTTCTTTACCTTATTTGTAAATCTGAGGTAGCTACGTTTGTACTGGGTTGCTTTTACAAGAAACTGTGAACATATTGGTGCTCTTCTTTAGGTATCTTGGTTGACTATGGCGTGAGGAGCACTGAATGTTAATGAAATATTTTGCGATTGTGCACGTTGGTGGAGGGCGTGGGGGACAGAAGAAGAGGCAAAAGAGAGATACTTGTTTTATCAAATAATTTTTTTTTATCTTACAAAGTTTCTCCTTTCAGTTGCAAGAGGGGAATATTTATCTTTTCTAATGGGGATGTTTAAAAAAGTTTAAGCTCAGCAGTATTTTCGATGTATGAAGCTATTTTGTTTCCTCTTTAGAATTCCTTTCGTTGAAAACAACTTTAATCTAATAACTGGCAACAGTTGAACATTTACACATGTAAATTAGTTCACATTTCCAGTGACGATGTCAAACGAAAATAAATAAATAAAAGAAACGAGTTAATTGTAAGGGGGTTGGGGTAAGTTTCGATAGCAAAATGGATCAAGTAAATATAGTTACTTGAATGTAAAATTTCCGAAGCTTGCAATGGGGCAAAGCATCTTCTCATATTGATCTACGTTTGTTTCGACAGGATTCAGTAACACAGAACTATGATCTTCATTTGTAGCTTTACGATAGTAAAAAAAAATCTTTCATCTAAATAAAACTGCAGAATCCAAAACAATACCAAACATTTTGTCCAGAAATAAGAGAATTATAGTGATAAGCACGCCCAGGCGTTTCTGCCTGCAACAGACGTGACGTCACCAACAAGCGCCGAGTCGGTGTTGGTAGAGATCGGCTAACTAAACGGCTGATGTGCGACCAGTCTGGCAGCCGCTTACGCTATCGTACCTGTACCCTTGCCCGCAGGCAAGAATGGCCAAGCAGCTCGCGCATGCGCAGAGTTTGTGCCATACAGCTGCGTGGCAGATAGCCTATACTATCTGTACATGCCTGTGAGGACTATGTGGGTCGCGCTTGTCCCATGGGGTAGCGTTGAAACAGCCTTTTCTAGAGGATCTGTTTCAAACTATGCAATAACAAACATCTGCGGCGGACAAAATCGCTGAAAACGAATTCAATTAAATAAGTGGTTCTGGTTGTTGTATGCAACACAAGTAGTGCTACATACAAGTGTAGGTGTAAGTGTTCCAAGACGTAAAAGGAAGCTAGGGCTAGTGGTAAACATTTCCAGTCCGTTGGGAAATAAAAAGCTTCTCAAGTACTGGTCTTTGCAACGGATCTCAGAGTGACAACCACTCTAAGGGCAACTAATGTTCAAAATCTTCCATCACGAAACAATAAATTCAGCGCTACCTATTGAACATCACTGTTTAAGAAAAAAGACGAACTGCCAGTGAAACATTTTGACTCTGACTATTTGAATGATGCAATATTGTCTTTGACAAAGATGGTGCCAGTTTGATTACTTTACCCTCTTCTGAATGATGAAGGACTTTTAAATCTTTCAAACTAGCAATCTTTCAAACTCCAACGAAGCCCTAAGGCAGCCAATGGTCCTTGATCGAACGCCAAATGCTTACTGTAACCATGGAGCACAGAGCTACAGTCTATGAGATTACAACTAACCCGTATCCCACGATACCACCCAATTCTACAGAGGGATTTCATGTAGAACTCGCTCTGACGAGGCGATTGTTTCGTGATGTAAGGTGGGTAACTTGTCAGACGCCTCAGGCACTACTGGCCAGCAAACCACTTCCCCAGCCATTACCAGGTTTCCGAACCTTGGAGCTACTACTTGTCATTCAAATAGCTCCTCAACTAGCATCACAAGGTTGAGTGCACACTGTTCCAGTCGCCCCACCAAGGAAACATCCTTGGCAGTAATTGGAAGTGAAACTTGGTCATCCGTATAGCAGTCATATGCACTGACCACTCAGCTACGAAGATGAACATAACCGCTACATCTATCATTTTCATATTACTACCTTTTTCAAATTTTGTGATAAGCTCTTCAAGTCTAGGCACTGGATAAGTACCTACTTTTAATTCTAAAGCGCCTCGTCAATGTCGTCCGTTTGACAGCCACTACTCAATAAATGCCTCTGCTAGATTTATCCATGCATTATGGTATTCTGCTACCACCCACGTTGTTCCTACATGTTTGAAACGTGCAGAGAACATGGGAAAGGGGGACTTGAGAGTGAGGATGTTCGGGGCTGACAAATTTTTATTGCAAAACTTCTTCATTCTTTCTTTTTTTTTTAATTTCTGTTCTTTTCCTCTAGAGCACATCAATAGTTGGTTGGATGCACTGCCCATCCAGACGCTCTACGTCCTTTCATTGACCCAGGTGCTGGAAGCAAGGACCCGTAGTACTGATTGGTTTTGAAATACTTCGATTTATTTCTGAATCTGGAGGCACTGTTTACACGAGAAGTCACTCGACCAAGGAGCGTCTAAAAACACCTAAGAGTAAAAGTGCGAGTGTTGTGACTCAAAATAGAAAACAGATATAAACAAAACATTATACTCATATATAATGTTGATCAATAATTTGACACAAAACTTCTTTTTAAATACGATAATAAAAAGCATTTACTTTAACGAAGCGAAAATCCAATGCGGTTCAAATGGTTCAAATGGCTCTGAGCACTATGGGACTTAACTTCTGAGGTCATCAGTCCCCTAGAACTTAGAACTACTTCAACCTAACCAACCTAAGGACACCACACACACCCATGCCCGAGGCAGGATTCGAACCTGCGACCGTAGCGGTCGCGCGGTTCCAGACTGTAGCGCCTAGAACCGCTCGGCCACCCCGGCCCGCCGAAATCCAATGCTGTTCCAGTAAACGTGGAAGAATACATAGTGCAATGTTTACATCAGGTTTATTCTTATGATGAACGCATTATAGTTGTAGATGTTGTCAAGCGTTTTCCCTTTGTGTGTGGGTCAGACTAAATGAGGCAAAGATAAAAATTCTTTATTTTGGTACCTTACTTGCAAGTGAAACATGTAACTTGTGTCTATAGTTATGATTTGTTGGCCGCGTAATAATTTGGTTATGCTTTGACAATTTTGGTACCTTACTTGCAAGTGAAACATGTAACTTGTGTCTATAGTTATGATTTGTTGGCCGCGTAATAATTTGGTTATGCTTTGACATATTGTCCTTTTTCGAAAATTCTCGTTTGTTTATGGGTGTCGCCCTTCGTCTAGTTCATAAGGAATGGATAGTTACAGTTAACATTTTTGTACAATACAGATACAGGGTGTTTATAAATTAGCCACACAGAAGTATCCTTTAATTGTGAAAAGGGTAAATAACTTACAGAAATGTTTGGTGCAGCGCTAAATGCAATAAAAGTTTTATTCCCGCCTAACACTGATAGTTTCCGAGTTCCCGCTAGATGACAGCCACAAATAGTTATTCCAACTGTCATCATGGAATTGTATAACGGCGCAGAGTGTGTGCAGTGTTGTTTATGGTTTCATAAATCCAAATCCGCTGCTGCAGTTCACAGACAATTCAGTACTAAATGTCGCAAGCTACCACCTCACAGACAAACTGTTATATTAATTGATGCAACTGTTTCGCCGAAACCGGCTGTCTATCACATAGGATGCCAGGTGAAGATCGACCGGTGGTCTCTGATGCAGCAGTTGAATAAATTCGTCGGTTTACACAAGAAGTCACTTGACCATGGAGCTTCTAAAAACACCTAAGAGTATAAGTACGAGTGTTTTGACTCAACAAGCCTGAGTAAATAAATTAGACGTGCCAGGTTAGAACTGAATATGCCTAGCGTTTAAAGGGTGGAAAGTATTACAGAAACGCGCACCACCACTTCATCGTCGTGAAGCTGTTGCACATCTCTGTAGGGATGTGCCAGCTTGGACTGGACGTGGTGGAACAATATCCTGGCCAGCACAATCACCTGACTTAACCCGAATGGACTTATAAGTATGGGGCCACTTTAAAGACAGAGGGTTTGTTCCTCTACTTTCAGAAGACGTCGACGAGCTCAGACAGTGGATAACAAAAGAAGTAGCCATCATACATCAAGACTTGCTTCATAGAATTTGACAGGAAACTGACTGCAGATGCGACACTTGTCTTGTTACGAAACGTAACCACATTGGACATTTGTAAATAAAACTGTTAAATGCTGCTTTTGTATAACTAATTTATAAACACTGTAATAACAGGCCACTTATAGTTTACCCTTAATTGCAGTGTATTAAGTGATTAGAGTTGAAATTGTGTGGCTGGTTGTTGGCGAGTGGTTCTCTGTAGGAGGTAGGGAACAGATGCAGATATGTTGATGTCTCCTCATCCACACGGCTCTGCTGTGGTGCCTCGGCTCTTGTGGCTACAGGTGGTGTGAGCCCACAACAGTATCAATGGCAGTTGGCAAGGTAGCCTAGTCGGCAATGTTGCTCAGGGTCAGACTGGTCACTGGGGAGCAGCAACTGGAATCAGTGGATTGCAGTCAGCTCATGGCTGGAAGGCCAACAGTTCATACCTCAGACCAAGAGGTGACAGATGGGCCTCCGGCAGGTGGTTCCATGGAGATGGCAGCAAAGCGTAGATGGTTGGACGACGAAAGCTGTCTTGCATCGCTCACTGGTTTGTAATCCTGTTGCATTTATGATGAGAGTGTTGACGACTCCATGGCAGAGACCAACACACGACAATTGCTAACTAATAACCTACTCATGCCGATGAACTGCTCAGCTGGCCTGCAGATATAAATGTAACAAAATAGGGCCTGTTAATGTGGATGGCACGTTCTACACATATTCAGTGCAACCAAAACTTCCTGAAGGCTAGTCATTGCTCCAAGAACTTGGATCTGAACTGCTCAGCTGGCCTGCAGATATAAATGTAACAAAATAGGGCCTGTTAATGTGGATGGCACGTTCTACACATATTCAGTGCAACCAAAACTTCCTGAAGGCTAGTCATTGCTCCAAGAACTTGGATCAGTATTGAGGAAGCTGTCAATATGGCAAAATGCTGCATCAGCTGCGTGCAACTTTCCTCTTCCTGGAATCCAGAGTGTAGACTTACTGTACAACTTATTAAACATTGCGAAGCATGATTGGAGACACTGAGGCTTCAGTAATCACTATATGACTCATTTCCTTGACACTATGACAGTTTCAATGCTGCCCCAATATCAGGGTTGATGAGAAATGCAAGATAACGATGCCAAATTAGTCTCTCCCATTTCTTTCTCTGGCACTTCCTTGTATGCCCCTTATCAAGTTGCAGTAAAGGATCGAACGTGACTGACATATACCTACTAAACAGCTGCTACCACTTTCCAGAAGGATACACTACTTGTCTCATCACTACTAGTACTGTAGTTTACATCTCTCCATGAACAAACAAGACATGTAGTTGCTATGGAAAACTACACACAGTTTTACATATCGGGAGCCATTTTAGTGAACCATAGAGTATACCGTCATTTTATACTGGAGGTGTGCTCGTCTGTGCTTCACGCGTGGACCCAATTATGGCAGTCAGAAGGAAAATAAAAAATTTTTTGCACTGGAAAGCATAAGAAAAGTGAGAAATTTCAAGGTTGAAATGGATGTCCACCTCGTAAGTCAGCATCATATTTAATTCTGTAGAATGAAACACAACGAATAATACAGTTGCAAATTCTGCAACCCAACTGATGTAATTGCACTACTATCGCATTAGAGAGACAAGGACACTATTAGGTCGGGTCTAGACTGTTAAGTCTGATCTTTCAGACAATTTCTGGGTGGTTTTGGAAGCCTTTCCAATTCATGTACTGGCCATAGTTTACACTTCACACAAACAACCGAACAATGTAGCTTTCACAACACATTTTGTTCCACTTCAGTTATGCCAGTAAACATTAAAAAATAAAAGGAATGAAATTAGTCCCATAAATACATTAAAATGATTCAAATGTAATGCTTCATAGGCAAACAAATAATTATTTATGGCGCCAAAGCTGTATAAATGATTGTTTGAAATTGATTTCATGTTTCTCCATACTGAAGAGTATTTATCAATAACATTTCTCACTGGTTGTTTTGCTGATGTCTAGTAAAGATTTCTCTGTTGTTCTTATTCCACTTCTATTTCTAATTTTTTTATTTTCTGTGTCAGCCTAATGACAGAAAATATACACTGAAGATATAAAGAAACTTGTTACACCTGCCTAATATCATATAGGACCTCTGCGAGACTGCACAAGTGGCATAGCATTGACTAATGTCTGAAGTAGTGCTGGAGGAAATTGACACCATGAATCCTGCAGGGCTATCCATAAATTTATAAGAATATGAGGGGGTGGAGATCCCTTCTGAACAGCATGTTGCAAGGCATCCCAGATATGCTCAATAATGTTCATGTCTGGGGAGTTTGGTCGCCAGCGGAAGTATTTAAACTCAGAAAAATGTTCCTGGAGCCACCGTGTAGCAATTCCAGATGCATGGTGTGTCACATTGTCCTGCTGGAATTGCCCAATCACAATGGACATGAATGAACACTGGTGATCAGACAGGATGTTTACGTATTTGTCACCTGTCAAAGTCATGTCTAGACGTATCAGGGGTCCCATATCACTCCAACTGCACATGCCCCACACCATTATAGAGCGTCCAACAGCTTAAACAGTCCCTTGCTGACATGTAGGGTCCATGGATTCTTGAGGTTGTCTCAATATCCATAGACACCCATCTGCTCCATACAATTTGAAACAAAACACGTCCAACCATGCAACATTTCCAGCCATCAACAGTCCAATGTCGGTGTTCATGGGCCCAGACGAGGCATGAAGCTTTGTTTCATGCAGTCATCAATGGTACACGAGTGGGCCTTCAGCCCCGAAAGCCCATGTTTCATTGAATGGTTCACACGCTGACACTTGGTGATGGCCCAGCATTGAAATCTGCAGCAATCTGCGGAAGGCATGCACTTCTGTCACGTTCAATGATTCTCTTCAGTCGTCATTGGTCCCATTGTTGCAGGATCCTTTTCCGCCTGCAGCGATGTCAGAGATTTGATGTTTTACTGGATTTCTGATATTCCTGGTACACACGTGAAATGGCCGTACAGGAAAATCCTCACGTCATCGCTACATCGGAGATGCTGTGTCCTGTTGCTCATGCACTGACTATAACACCACGTTCAAACTCACTTAACTCTTGATAACTGCCATTGCAGCAGCAGTAACCTATCTAACAACTGCAACAGAGACTTCTTGTCTTATATATGGGTTGCCGACTGCAGCACCGATTCTGCCTGTTTACATCTGTCTGTATTTGAAAGCGCATACCAATACCAGTTTCTTTGATGCTTCAATGTAGTTTGTTAATATTTTATAGCTTTGATTTATAACTCATTAGATATGATTCATTTAATCATCTGAGGATGTAATTACAGATCTATAACTCAAATATTGGCACAAATGATTGAAGCGATTTCACAGCTCTACAATAACTTTATTATTTGAGATATTTTCACAATGCTTTGCACACACATACAAAAACTCAAAAAGTTTTTTTAGGCATTCACGAATGTTCGATATGTGCCCCTTTAGTGATTCGGCAGACATCAAGCCGATAATCATGTTCCTCCCACACTCGGCACAGCATGTCCCCATCAATGAGTTCGAAAGCATCGTTGATGCGAGCTCGCAGTTCTGGCACGTTTCTTGGTAGAGGAGGTTTAAACGCTGAATCTTTCACACAACCCCACAGAAAGAAATCGCATGGGGTTAAGTTGAGAGAGCGTGGAGGCCATGATATGAATTGCTGATCATGATCTCCACCACGACCGATCCATCGGTTTTCCAATCTCCTGTTTAAGAAATGCCGAACATCATGATGGAAGTGCGGTGGAGCACCATCCTGTTGAAAGATGAAGTCAGCGCTGTCGGTCTCCAGTTGTGGCATGAGCCAATTTTCCAGCATGTCCAGATACACATGTCCTGTAACATTTTTTTCGCAGAAGAAAAAGGGGCCGTAAACTTGAAACCGTGAGATTGCACAAAACACGTTAACTTTTGGTGAATTGCAAATTTGCTACACGAATGCGTGAGGATTCTCTACTGCCCAGATTCGCACATTGTGTCTGTTCACTTCACCATTAAGAAAAAATGTTGCTTCATCACTGAAAAACAAGTTTCGCACTGAACGCATCCTCTTCCATGAGCTGTTGCAACCGCGCCGAAAATTCAAAGCGTTTGACTTTGTCATCGGGTGTCAGGGCTTGTAGCAATTGTAAACGGTAAGGCTTCTGCTTTAGCCTTTTCCGTAAGATTTTCCAAACCGTCGGCCGTGGTACGTTTAGCTCCCTGCTTGCTTTATTCGTCGACTTCCGCGGGCTACGCGTGAAACTTGCCCGCAGGCGTTCAACCGTTTCTTCGCTCACTGCAGGCCGACCCGTTGATTTCCCCTTACAGAGGCATCCAGAAGCTTTAAACTGTGCATACCATAGCCGAATGGAGTTAGCAGTTGGTGGATCTTTGTTGAACTTCGTCCTGAAGTGTCGTTGCACTGTTATGACTGACTGATGTGAGTGCATTTCAAGCACGACATACGCTTTCTCGGCTCCTGTCGCCATTTTGTCTCACTGAGCTCTCGAGCGCTCTGGCGGCAGAAACCTGAAGTGCAGCTTCAGCCGAACAAAACTTTATGAGTTTTTCTATGTATCTGTAGTGTGTCATGACCATATGTCAATGAATGGAGCTACAGTGAATTTATGAAATCGCTTCAATCATTTGTAATAGCCCTGTATCATTAATACACTCTTAGGTTAAAGGAAAAGCAGGGGAGATCAAACAATGGAAACTCCAGGTAGGAATATCAACAATGTACGAAAAGACAGATTGCTACTTACTGTAAAGAAGACACATCAAGCAGCAGACAGGCACAATTAAGAGGCACTTACATAAAGCTTTCAGCCACAGCCTTCATCAGTAAAAGAGAGACAGACACACACACACACACACACACACACACACACACACACACACACACACACACACAACTGCACACACACACACACACACAACTGCCAATACCAGCGTCACAGGCCAGAATGCAGCTATCATGTGGGATGCAAGCAGCAATCTGGAGGGGGCACAGAAGGGGAAGGGATGGTATCATATGAGTGGCGAGCGAGATGAACACTGTCTGATGGAGTGTGCAGGAGCTAAACTGCCAACAGATGCAGCATTAGGAGGTTTTGGGGCAGGTAGGTGGGGAGAAAAGGAGCAAAAAAGAGGAATGGGGAAGGATGAGTGGAGGCATTGGCAGAAGGCTGCAAATAAACAGGGTGGGAGATGAGAATGGGCAGGAGATGATAGGACAGAGAGGGTGGAAACTGTTGAGTGTCAGGGTGTAGGAATAGTATGTTACAGTAGGTCAAGGCCAAGACAGGAGTGGAGAATGTGTTATAAAGATAACTCCCATCTGCACAGTTCAGAAAAGCTAGTGGTGGAAGGAAGAAGCTGGTTCTGGTAGTGAAGCCACCACAGAAATCAAGTGCGTTATGTTCAGCTGCATGTTGAGCCACCAGGTTGTCTACTTCGCTCTTGGCCATAGTTTGGAGGTGGCCGTACATATTGGCTGATGCAATATAAAAAGCTGTGCAATGATAGTCCTACTTAACCCACCATGCCACATTCCTACATGTTAACCTTCTCCTCTCTGATGGCTCCATCTGCACCTCTGTCCACATTAAACTCACTGATCATCAACAGCACCTGCATTTTGACAGCTTGTGCACCAAAAAATCCCTCCTATGGAGCCTGGCCACCCAGGGATGGCATATCTGCAGTGACAAGAGCTCCCTTGCTAGGTGTACTGAGGATCTCACCAAGGCCTTCACAGAGATCCTCCAGATCTACTTGCAAACAGATCATCCATACCATTTCCCCCCATGTCCTCAATCCTTTCACCACCCCCACAAACCAGCCACAAAGGAGTGCCCCTTCGTCACCCAGTACCATCCCAGAAAGAAACAACTGAACCAAATTCTTCATCAGGCTTTTCATTATTTATCATCACACCCTGAAATGAGAGACATACTTCCCACCCCTCATAGAATGGTGTTCCGTCACCCATCCAACCTCCACAACATCCTAGTCCATCCCTATGCCACTCCCAATCCAACCCCTTGCTACAAGGATCATATCCCTATGGAAGACCCAGGTACAAAACCTGTCCAATCTATCCACCTGGTACTTCCTACTCCAGTCCTGTCACAGGTTTATTCTATCCCATCAAGGGCTGGGCCACATGTGAAAGCACCCATGTCATTTACCAGCTCTGTTGCAATCATTGCACAGCTTTTTATATTGGTATGACTACCAATCAGCTGTCCACCAGGATGAACGGCCACTGCCAATTGTGGTCAAGAGCAAATTAGACCATCTGGTGGCACAACATGCAGCTGAACATAACACACTTGATTTCAATTCCCTCCACCAACAGCTTCTATGGACTGCACAGATGGGTGTTATCCTTACAACACATTCTCTGCTCCAGAATTATCCTGGTCTCAATCTATGGTAACATATTGTCCCCATACCCTCCACCCAACAGTTTCCAACCCTCTGTCCTGTCATCTCCTCTCCAGTCTCATCTCCCACCCTGTTTATTTGCAGCCCTCTGCTGATACCTCCACTCATCTTTCCCCGTGCCTCTACTTTTTTGCTCCTCCCCCCCCCCCCCCTGTGCCCACTCCACCAGACAGTGTTTGTCTCTCCCCCACCTGCCCTGCCCATAACACTCCTAATGTTCTCAATTGGGGAGAGATCCAGTGACCTTGCTGGCCAAGATAGGGTTTGTCAAGCATTAAGACAACTAGTATAAACTCTCACCAAGTATGGGCAGGCATTATCTTGCTGAAATTTAAGCCCAGGATGGCTTGCCATAAACGACAACAAAATGAGGCGTGGAATATCATCAACATACCACTGTGCTGAAAGCTTGCCGCAGATAATAACCAAAGAGGTCCTACTATGAAATGAAATGGCACCCGAGACCATCACTCTTGATTGTCAGGCCATATGGAGGTGACAGTCAGCTTAGTATCCCACCATAGTCCAGGGCATCTCCAGATTCATCTTTGCTGGTCATCAGGAATCACCTTGAAATGGCACTCATCATTGAAGATGTGTCTGCTTCAGTCAATGAGATTCCAGGTCCCAGTAACCAGCGGATATGTGTCTGGGGACCACCCAGACAGTCATGGAATACCAATTTGACTATCATATGGCTTGACAGCCAAGAGTGATGGTCTGGAGTGCCCTTGGTTGTCATCTGTGGCACCTTTACAGCACAGCAGTACATTGACGATATTCAGTACATCATTTTGTTGCCCTTAATGGATAGCCATCCTGGGCTTACATTTCAGCAAGATAATGCCTGGTTGCACATGGCGAGAGCTTGTATTGCTTGTCTTTGTGCTTGCCAAATGCTACCTTGACCAGAAAGGTCAATGGATGTCTCCTGTACTGAAAATGTTTGGAGCATTAAGGGCAGGGTCCTCCAAACAGCTAGGGACTTTTACAATCTAATGTGCCATCTGGACAGAGTTTGGCATAATGTCCCTCAAGAGGACTTCCAACAACTATCAGTAAATGCCAAGCCAAATAACTGCTTGCATAAGAGCTAGAGGTGTACCAAAGTGTTATTGACTTCCTCAATTTGTGAAGCTGTTTCTCTTGAATAAATCATCCAGTTTATTTTTTGTTTGTAATGCACATCACATCTACTAATTTCCATCATATTCAGTGTATGGAAGGATGCACCTTGCTTTTAATAATGAAGTATCTTTATATTTTAGGTACCAAAACAGTTTACCTTAAAAAATGTAAGTGGTTAACTAGAACATAGTATAAATACAATAAATTTAGTGTATTCCTTGTCAAATTTGTTCTTGGAGCATGATATGTCTTTGAATTCCTCAATCAGTTAACGGTACATCAACTGTAACAGTTTTACAATCTTGCCCTATCTTGGATAAATTTCTGCAGATGGCCATGGTACAATCCACTTCCACAGACATTGTTTTCTCAGAAAAAAGATTGCCTGCAAACTGTCTGTTCCATTGACTGTGGATGGAATTTCAGTCAAAGGACTGGGTGCATGTACTGAGGAATCAGTATAAAGAAAGACCAGGCCAAAAATCAGGAGTCATACCCCTCATCAACATGTACTAAGTGATGGGAAACAGAGTGTGGAACTGGGCTAGTACCATAGGTTTCCACTGTAGCAAAACCTCAGTATCCTGTGTCAGGTCAAAGCAGATCGTTGATATAATGAACAGTGAGTAACAATATCCCTTTGGGATATATGGAAGGTAGGTATGAATATGAGAACCATGTGCATTCAGTGTGTATTTCCACTAGTACTAATTAAATACGTGTAAAGGTCATCCCAGCATTGCTTGAAGCCACAGGTTGCAATTTATAGTGCACATTGGAACAAGCAATCCATGTTGCCTTGGTTCTGGAAGAGTATGATAAAACAATCAGGCTTGTTCATAATGTTTCAACGAAGTTAACAGTTTACAGTGTTGGCCATAGAACTGTCTGTGGAATGGCTTTGATCTGGGTGGAAGGCTGTAATCAAAGAATTTAGAGGTGCTGTGACAATCTAGATTGCAGCTTTCTAGAGTTGCAGAGCATGATCGAGAGATGAAGGTTCCCTGCAAATGGCAGAGGAATATATCAAAACTGGTAGCAGCAACCACCACTGTGGCTGTGTCTCAAATGCACAGTTTCCTCTCTCTCTCTCTCTCTCTCTCTCTCTCTCTCTCTCTCTCTCTTTCCCCCTTCCCCTCCCTCTCTTTAATTAGATGACTCAGTTCACTCATATTAAATGCTACTGCAGAGGGCACCAGAGCAAGCATATCAGATGCCAAGAAAGTAGGTGAGAAAATAATATTGATCAGCTGTACAAGCATTTACAAATAGTTGCATTAATTGAAGCATCACTGAAAAGCTGTATGACATGCATAACAATCAATACCATGAGTTGAGTATGACAAGGAATTGACAGAAGTGAGATCTTTGGGACAAAATGACTGTACACCAAAAAGGCTGGCTTCACAAAATGGGAGGCCCAGTATTCTGTATCAGCAGATAAGAATTTTAAATCAAGTGAAGTAGAAATTTAATTTGTGTGCAATATAGTTTTCACAATAATAGCTATCATGTATAGGATAGTAATAAGCACTGAATCCTGTTGGCCATGACACCTGCAGATGTGAATGATAGGCCATGCCATAATAATAAATCACTTTACAATGTATTGCAAACATTACAACAGCCACCAGTGGAAATATGAAGGCCATACACAGTGGTTATAGAGCTACTGGACAAAGAATTGGAACTATGCACAGGAACAAACCCCACAATGTCTACAAGATGATAATGCATCACTCACAGTGTTGGTTCAATACTGGAGAACTACAGGTGTGGACCTAACTGCACTGACAATCCAACACTGCCCATAGTGGGTAGAGTTGTGATATGCATTCCATTTTATTACCTTCCACAGTTCTTGAACAACAAATATCTCAAACTGAAATAGACATAGGAACATATTAGCTTGTGTACAGTTCTCACTGTCCTACAGTGATGACCACACACTCATTAGATACTACTGCAATTACAACTATAACTAAAACATGATAAAGTTTTAGTTTGGTCTGTCCATTGGCCTAAAGACTCATCTACAGACAGATCCTCAGTTCATCGATTTTTATGTGCTATAGTCATACCTACATCTACATACAAACTCCATAGGCCACTGCATAGTGCATGACAGAGCATGTCTTGTATCACTACTGGTCATTTCCTTTTCTGTTCTATTCACAAATGTCACAACTAGAGAGAGGGAAAAACTTTTCCTTATCTTCATGGTCCTTACACAAAATTTATGTTGGCAGCAGTAGAATTGTTCTGCTTCTGCCTCAAATGCCCATTATCTAAATTTTCTCAATAGTCTTTTGCAAAAGGAACATCATGTTCCCTCCATGATTTCCATTTGAGTTTGTGATGTTCACCGGCTTTGTTACTCTGTTGATAGTCCTCAGTGCCAACTCACTGTGTACTGGCTGAAAAATAGGGGGTGGAATTTCAACACTGACTGCTTTAACTGATGTAACCAAAAGTTGCACAGTCGCTTTTCATCGTTCTTTACTTTAACTGATCACCCCCCCCCCCCCCCCAATAATTCACAGTTACATGGCCAGTTCACTATTGTTTAACTTTTGATAAGCCTCATAAATAGTTTGAGGCAGACATCAGCATACTGCTACAATAGTTAACTGTTGAACATCTATGAGCAGTAAAAACATAACCACACAGTTCACAGTTCTTGCAGAATAGTACGGTATGTATTGAACGGACACTGTAATTGTTTTAATTGTTTTTAACACATGACCTAATTGCGTTATATTTATTTCACAGTTAAGTTGATGCACTGTTGTTGTTCTCACCATCACAGGTTTCTTTTCTGAAACTCGGCCTTGGACTGACTATTTCGAGACCAAAAACTGGGCCTTTATATATCATCACAATAATAGTTACTGAAACTATTCATTATTTTATGTTTAATTTACAGAAACTACAATCAAAACATAACTCATTAAATTAACTGAATACATTGAAAAATTGGTTCTTTTTAACAGTTTCTTCTACCACAGGGGTTAAGCCGAATTATTTGTTTAAATGATGAAATTAACAGATATAGATATACAAACAATAGTTTTGATGAAACTGGTAATTATTTCGGAATTTATTAAGAGCTGGCTTTGCTAACAAGTTAATGAAACATCCCCATACTTGCTTATTGATTGACTCTACTGGTAACCAGTCCTGCAGCATGCCTCTAAACTGTTTCGATGTCTTCCTTTAATGTGAGCTGGTGTGGATTCCAGTCACTTGCAGCGGTTGAAATTTTAAGGCCATTACAATATACAAGGCAATCAGTAATAAAACCGACAAACTGCCAGAACACATTCCTGACTGGAAATGGAGGAAATAAGGTCCTCTTAACATGTGTCTGGAAACGCATCATTGCCACAGTAGATGGCACTGACCATGAGCCATGCATTCCTTGTGTGTTGCAGGTTGTGTGATTAACGCAACATGCTGTAAGCAACAGAATAGTCTGGTACTCGTGTCAGGAACGAGTCAAGCTGATGTTTGTGAACAGCCAAGCAGATTAAAATGGTCAAGAGGCAGCACGGCTATACCCGAACAAGTACCCTCACAGACACCAACCACATCACACAACATTTCAAGCCATTTTTAAGTGTGTGTATAATCATGGGTCCCTTCAGACAGATGAGCGTTGTGTGATGTAGTTGGCATCTGTGAGGGTACTTGGTTTGATATAGTCATACTGCCTCTCGACTGTTTCCACTGCTTGGCTGTACACAAACACCATCTCAGCTTGTTGGTGACATGAATACTGGACCATTCTGCTGCTTACAGTATGTTGCAACAATCACACAGCCTGCAACACAAAAGGAATGCACGGCTCATGGTCAGAGCAACTTTCATTCGTCAGTGCCATCAACATGGCAATGACGCATTTCCAGACATGTCCATAGGCTCTTTTTACCTCAATTTCCAGTCAGGAAATTGTCCCCGTAGTTTGTCAGTTTTATTAACGTTCACCCCATAGTGATCCATTTCATTCACAGAAGGGCAAATATCACATACATCAAATATAGAGCTCCGAGTAAAGATTTACATGATTGCGATCAGATGTCAAATATAGACTTCAGAGTAAAGATGTACATGATTGCAATCAGTCTTTAAACATCAGGCCGCATACTGTGGGAAAGTAATATTCAACAGGTGGGGAGTCTACTTGCTGGAGAGCATTTGTAATCTCCATGCAGCAAGCCTGAAGGAAAGAGCTCTGGTATCATGGAAGATCTCCAGCACCATGAAAGAAAAATATATATGGTATGCAGGCAATTGTTGTTATATATTATTCATACGAGGGTGGTTTGAAATGTTCTCAGAATGGAATAGAAAAAAGCACTTACATCACTGAAACTTTTTTTTTATTTTCCAATGTAGTCTCCTTGTAGATTAATGCACTTGGTCCAACAATGTTCCAGTGCTTTGATCCCATCTCAAAAATGAGTTTCCTCGAGGCCTGCAAAATAGTTGTCAACTGCAGCTATCAATTTTTCGTTTGAAGTGAGTCTTTGTCTACCATGAAAAATTTTCAGTTCTGGGAAGAGATGGAAGTCTGACGGAGCCGAATCAGCTGAATAAGGGAGGGGGGGGGGGGACAACAATAATTCATACCTTAGTTCATGTAACTTTGCCACGGCGATGGCACATGTGTGCGGGCGTGCATTGTCTTGATGGAAGATGACTTTCTTCCTTGCTAAACCTGGCCTTTTTTCGCTTATCTTTTGTTGCAATTTGTCCAGGATGTTAGCATAGTATTCTCCAGTAATTGTTTGCCCAGTGGGGAGATAAACCACAAACAGAATCCCCTTCGCATCCCAGAACACTGATGCCATGGCCTTTCCCGCCAAAGGAATTGTCTTTGCTTTCTTTGGTGGCGGAGAATCAGGATGTTTCCACTGCTTTAACTGTTGTTTTGTCTCTGGGGTATAGTAGCACAACTTTCACCTGTGGTCACAAACTGGCACAAAAGATCTTGTTCATTTCTCCTAAAACAGGCCAAACATTGTCCCGATATGTCCATTCTCGTGTGTTTTTGATCCAGTGTCAAGAGTTGTGAACCCATCTTGCAGATAATTTTTTCCTTTCTAATTCTTAGGTTAAAATGTGATATACCCTTTCAGACGACACTTGGCAAGCATAAGCAATTTCACGCACTTTCAATCGGCAATCTTCCATGACCATTTTGAGCACTTTTGCAATGATTTCTGGAGTAGTGACACATCTTGGGCAACCACTGCACAGATCATCACCTAAGCTCTCCCGACCAAATTTAAATTCATTTGTCCACTTGGCAACAGTTGAATATGAAGGAGCAGAGTCCCCCCAGTATATTTTGGAAATCAGCATGAATGTTCTTCGCTTTCATACCTTTCTTCACGAAGTACTTAATCACTGCTCGAATCTCGATTTTTTCCATCTTCACAAATCAATACGCAGGAACAACAACAGAGCCATGTCACCGCCACAGCTCTCTTCCAAGAGTACTGACGTGGCACATGTCTACAACCAATAGTCCAAGGAATATCACGTGTACAACTCATTGCACTAGTGCTGACCTCTCGTGGTGATTCCAAGAATTTTTAAAACCACCCTCATAGAATGTTAACAAGAGGTCTTTGAGACAGTAACATTAGTTGGTGCCCATGTAGTTGGTAACCTTTTGTGAAAGGTTGTGACAATACATAGAGGTAAGGTAATTGGAACCAATCCAAACTCTATGTAGAGAAGCAGGGTTTTGTTTCATACCCACTGCACTTATAGAAATCTGCATGGAAGAAAGAAGTTCGATGCCAAGGAAGAATAGGGGACAGCATAGCTGGACTCTGACGTAAATCATAAGAGTTGCAAGGCTAAATATCTACACCAATCTAATAAGATAGTGTTAAGGCAGCAGTGTTAGTTTTAGCTGCATGGAGTAATATGTCTAGAACAGACATTGCTCAAGCAGTCAAAACATCGCCACACTAGCTAAATACAGCAATCATCAGCCACTAATACACACTCCAACCCTGTATATAAAACTGCAATCAAGTGCGGCATTAGCATATTCAATAAAAATCATTAGGAGTGCCAGCAGAAAGAATTTCAAAAGATTAGTGATTAGTATTATGTGTAGAAGCAAAATGCCTTTGTAACACAGCTATTCAAATAAATTTACAAATTACATATATTTATAAAAAAAAGGTAATAATAATTTGCCCATTATTGACTGCAAATTTCTCAGTGTCATTACTAGGATGTTTAAATTGTGGTTGCTATGAGAGAAATGGAACTGTCAGGCAGACTTAGATGATAGTTGAAGTGTATTTTTACTGGGCATAGATCCTGCTGTTATCGGCACGAAGGAAGGGATGCTGCAGATGGTTGGCAGTACCTTGGTTGCAGCATGTAATCAAGAGGTAATGCCTTTCTGGCAGCAGACGGAGCTGGGCATCCCACGGAAGACACTCAGCAACCAAATGTCATCTCTTGCCCCTCATCAGGAGGTCTCTCCTTTTCTGTCTGGACAGCAAGTGTGTTCTTTCCCAGCTCCATCACCAGTTTCCCTTCTACACAACCTCTTTGCATCCTCCAGAGGAATGTCCCTGCACATGGCTATACATACAGCTAGCTGCCTCATATTCTTCTCTGGTCAATCAGATCATTGTTCACTATCAATATTAAACAATTTTGTACTGCCCACAATTTCCAAATTCTTGTGGTAAGACTGCTGACCACATGCACGGCTCATCATCGTAGAATTCCGTCACTGTGCAAGCTCCTTGTTACCAGTTAAGAATAGACAACCTGTGCCCCATCAATTTGTCACCTACGCCCCCTCCTCTGGTAAAACCTTCTTTCCCACACTTCTCTTGGCAAGAGAGCATACATAGCCACTAAAAGGCACTTGATACCAAGCATTCTTTTCATAGCAAACTGCATATTGTCATTTCACATAGGCGACTCATGTCCTGTAGAGGAATCCAGTTGTCCCCGTAAGTGGCAAACTGCAGTTTTTCCGCATCCCTTCCATTCTTCTCGAGAGCACAGAACAATCTTTCAGATTACAGCTTTTATGTCCTGGAAATCTATTTCATCTGTCAGCACCTGCCTACTTCCAACCAGGGCAGTCAGGGCCTGTGAGTGTGGCCAAGTCTCTACCGACAGGTCCATTACACCCTCAAGCAATATTCAAAATTGGGTCACACTAGTGCTCTATATTAAGAAGTTTTCGAGCCACCCATATACCCAACATATACCCAAGAACCTAATCCATATGCTTGGACCTTAATTAACAGTCTGTAGCAATGCCCTATGTCAAACACTTCCCAGAAATCTAGGAATATGGAATCCATCTTTGCCCTTCATCCATGGTTCACTGGATATGTGAGAAAAGGGCACCAGTGATGCTTTCTAAACCCTTGTCAATTTATGGACAGTAGCATTTCAGTCTCAAGGAACTTTATTATATTCAATCTCATAATATGTTCAAGAATTCTGCAGCAACCCCATATTAAGGACATTGGTCTGTAATTTTGCAGGACCATTGTTCTACCCTTGCTGCATACAACAGTTATCTGTGCTTTTTTCCACTCGCGTGGGGCTTCGTGCGTTGTTAGATGTTCACAATAAATGCAAGCTATGTAGGGGGCAAAGCCGTAGAATATGTAGTGAAACAAAGTAATCTGCTTGCTGCCAATTATTCTGGTGAACCTGCAAGAACCAACAAAAAATTTGAAAAGGGAGACATCTGTTGTTGAATCTTCTCTTCGTACTCCTGGAAAAAGTATCAGAGATCTAAAGAATACTAGTTTCATTGTGATAATTTCACAGGGATGTGATACAGCGCAATAAAAGACACTTCTTTTATACTTGCAGGGAAGAGTGTTCCTCCTACACTGGGCTCCTCACAGCAATCAGGGAAATAACTGTCAAAACATTAAGGAGACACTTACATGCAATAGGATTTAACTGAGAAAGATGGACTAGTAACAAGAAAACTAATTGGGCACCTAAATATTATACATCAGAGTGCACTGACTGTGACTGAAAAAACAAACTATGTTGCTTTTTGAAGAACCAGCAACCAAACAACTACAGGATTATGTTCTCACTTTAGGGTGTGTGTCTGTCAGAGTGACTGAGGCATGTTTTTGGTCATTAAATTAGTATATGCATAACAGGGCAAGACATAGGGCACAGATTGATATGAACACACTACTCATAGTAATACTGTGTATGCAACTACTAAGATGTGTTCTTGTCACTATTTACGTCACATTATTTACTTAAAACTTGTTAGTTGTGGCATTCTATCATCTGTTTCTCACTTAGAAACAAACGTGTTGCCTGCTTGCACTTTTCTTTTTTTACCCTTGACACTTGTTTTTTCACTTTTTTTGATTTACTGTGTAAGTCAAAAAAATTGAAAATTTTTATCATATGCGCATGCAGACATCAAACCCTCACTGCATGCAAGAAACAGATGAGGTACACAATATTTAATGATATTTTAACTGAGTAAGATGAAACATGTCTTGTGACAAGCAAAAGCACATTTCACTAGTTATGATGTATTAAATGGTTCCAGTAGGAGACGGGTTTTGGGCACACGACAGCAAGGTCTTCAGCGCCCATTCAGTAACAGAGGGAGATGGGTGTCAAGAAAATTCCCAGAACAGGAATATAAAACGGAACAAAACACGGGTAATAATCGTTGAAAAATATGTGCTCACCCACACCGAAGCGTGGGATGAAGCAGGGTGTCAGCAGTAAAACATGGACAACACAGGAAGAAAATGATAGAGGGAGCTAAAACAGTGTAGCAGATGGAAGTGGCTGGCTGACCACAAGGAAAAAGGGGGAGGAGTCAGCCACTCTGCAATACACTAAAACCTCCAGCCTAAAAGTTTAGGCCAGAGTCCAGACACATCACAAAACTTAAAAACCCTAGACACACTCGTCTCATCGTTAGCTAAAACAGAAGGCAGATCCCCATCAACTTGTGCTTCTGCCCATGCATCACGGTATAAAATGCAGTATGTTACAATGTGCACACCACAAGCATCACAAAACAGAGGATCCTCCCACCGTAATAAAAAGCTATGTGTGAGAGGACAGTGCCCGATCCGAAGACGTGTGAGGGCCACCTCTTCCCGCCTGAGCAACCGGCAGGAGGAACGCCACGGCCGAGTGGTTGACTTTACCAACCGCAGTTTATTGGCTGTCACCGCCAGCCATTCGTCCTCCCACAACTCCATGCACTTCCTGTGGAGTGCAGCAATGACCGACTGCAAGGGGATAGGACACTGGACCACATCCTGCTCTCTGCAGGCCTCCTTGGCAGCCCGATCGGCCTGTTCATTGCTCCATATGCAGACATGACCAGGCACCCAGCAGAAGGATACCTCTTTACCCCACCGTTGGAGCAAGTACAGTTGGTCATATATCAGCTGGACCATCTCCTCAGTCGGGTATAGGTTCTGCAGTGATTGTAAGGCACTAAGAGAATCGGAGCAGAGAAGAAATCGATCGCCCCGAACACGATGCATCAGCTCCAGTGCCTTCAGAATCGCGCGGAGCTCCGCTGCGAAAACGGTATATTCAGCAGGGAGGCGAATCCGGGTAACATGATCAGGGAACACCACAGAACAGCCAAGGAAATTCTCCTGTTTGGAGCCATCAGTGTAAACGACAGTGAAACCGTGATGCACATCTAAATGGTTCCAAAAACATTTGAGACAAACACTTAAGATCACTCATCCTGCATGTTTCATCACTCTAGCTTTATTTCCTGTTTCTTAAGTGTCTACAATATAATTCTGAATGTGTACACTATGGCTTTGTGTCTGTGTTTCAAGTACACAAAGTTTTGTGGATATAACAGTTTGTTGGGAAAGAATGAATGTCCTTAGTTGGACAAAAACTGATTTGCCTCATACAGAGACTATTTCTGAGACACAACAGCTTTATTGTAAGGCCTTTTCTTTATTTTAATAAAGAAACCACAGTTATACATTTTTATTGTACACCACTTCGTGTTTTACAGCCATATATTTCCACTTTCCAACAGATTAAATTAACTGAAAAGGCACATGGTAATCACATATCCAGAGTTTTGCTTGAACTTATCCTGAAACTGTAAGTTACTCTGAAACTTTCTGTTGTCTTTCAGAGGCTGTCAACTTCTTGAATGTGTTTGCTATCTCCTTTATAGCTGGCATTTTATCCACCAAAGATGCCATACATTCTGAAGAACTGTCAGGACTCTGCTCAGCCTGTAAATTCTTCCACACTAGGCCTGGAAGCAAAGGAGAAATAAATTGGTAACAGCTAACACTGAGCAAAGTACAGGCTAGACATTTGCTGAATAAAGTACCATAATATTCCTGCAGTGTGTTGAATGTGTCTGCAGGCAAGTTTGGTTGTAAAAATGACAGAATGTTGTTAACAAATCTGCCAGATGCATGTACTGTGCTCTGGGTCACAGCTTGAAATATCAGTAGCACAGTAATAAGAAGTACTTTAGCCGGCTCTTGTGAGGTAGACAGCTCATCCAAGAGACTCTGTCGGCGATTCAGCAGATGGATTCTGAAAAAGTGAAGAATCAGATATGACTGGACAAATAAAGTTAAATGTTAAATGCATACAGAAAGAAATAAATATACCTTTCTTTCTTTTTATCTGGCTTACGTACTATCATGTCACATATTCCTTGACCCATTACAACTTCTACTGCAGACATGAAGTCTTCCACTGAACTTCCACTGAGTGACTTGTGAAGCTTCAAAAGTGGTTCCTTCATATCATTTGACACTTCATTTATGATCTTCATTCTTGCCTGAAAAGAAATGTGAATGGGGTTAGTATTATATAACGATCTGATATTACCTAGATTGCTTCACTAAAATAATAAATTAAATTTATGACAACTCAACTACGATTCAATGAGGCTTAACCTAAGGGTGGCGAGCGCCAACCAGGAGTAAGTGAAACTAAAGTAGTAAGATACTAAGAGGGAAGGAAATCAGCGACTTCCAAGTCGATAGTACTGAACTAAAGGAGTCAATTACTGCATGTGTAAATTACTCCAGAGGAAATTTTTCATTTACTTCCAAAGTAAATTTATTTAATCCATTACTGGTAGAGAGCACCATTGAGGAGTACATTACTATGCTAGTAACGTAAGGAGGAAATAAGGCCAAAACTTACTCTTAGGCACTAGTAGTAGTAAAGTGAGAGAGTAAGGTGCAATCTTCACATTCTGTGTTTTAAGTGCCAAACTCTACGGATTACCTGGACTATGAAGAATATATGGAGATGGAGGAAGAGGTGATCATCCCAAGAATGGGGATAGTAATGGAGAAAAGAGACCCATTTGTGATGTTAACAACAGTGATTTAAAAGAACGAATTGGATTTCGTAAGGAATCTTTTGAGTTGCTGCTTGGTATACAGGAGCCTTTACTGCAGCATAAATCTGACAGGAACTGTGCTTTATCTCCTAGGCTGCAATTTCTTTGTGGACTGCGAATCCTTTGCACAGGTACTTATCCAACTGCAGCATGGGAACTCATTAATATCCATCGTACTACTGCAGGAAGAGCTTTTTACGGTGTGATAAACAGTTTAATTGCCTTGAAGCCACTCTGTGTGTCCATGCCACAGAGCCGAGAAAATACGAGGGTAAGTCAATTATTATCCGCAATTTAGTTATATTTTGGTTTATTTTGGTAGTACTGTCATTTTACGTTGACGACGCTTGCTTTGTTTATTTGTTGTTATATCTTTGCAATTTTCAAGATGCTAGATTAGTTAGGTTATCGCTGCCATGCTGTTAATCATGGCTCCTCCACTGTCTATTTGCAGCAAAGAGGAGCAACGTTCAGTGATCCGTTTTTTGTGGTCGGAAGGCGTATCAGGGGCTGAAATTCATCGAAGACTTTCAGTACAGTACGGGAACAGTGTTTTCCTACAACAGAGTGTCTACAAATGGATTGAAAAATTCCGAAATGGTCACACAAGTGTTACACACTATGAAGGAGCCGGACGATCATTTACCACCACAAATGAAGAATCCATTGAGCATTCATGTTAAATGATTCTCTTAGACAGACGATTAACTATTGACAAAGTGGCACATCGTCTGCAAATTTCTACCTACGAAATCATCTACAACAGACTTGGGTTTCATAAAGTTTGTGCCAGATGGTTCCCAAAACAACTCGAACAGTTGCATGAACAAACGCACTTGGACATCTGCAAAAAATATTTGGATCACTATGGTAACAAAGGGGACAACTTCTTAGACAGGATCATTACTGGTGATACATCATTACGAGCCGGAGAGTAAATGGCAGAGAATGGAATGGAAACACCCAAATTCAGCGTGCAAGAAAAAGTTCAAGACCCAACCGTTTGCAGGAAAACGGATGCTTATGGATTTTTTTGGGATGCACACGGTCCAGTACTGGAACATTATGGGAAAAGGGGCACAACAATAAACAGCGTACATTAAAGTGAGATGCTTACTGCCAGGCTAAAGCCTGCATTTCAAAGCAAACACCAAGGATTGCTGTCAAAAGGTGTTGTGTTGTTGCACAACAATGCCTGTCCGCATACTGCTGACCACACTGCTGAAACGCTCCAGAAACTCAAATTTGTATTCTTGTCCCTTCTGACAATCACTTGTTTGGTCCACTCAGACAAGCATTAAAGGAGCATCGATTTGCCTCTGACAAAGCAGTGAAAGAAGCGGTGCATTCCTGGCTTGTAGCTCAACCGAGAACCTTCTTTTATGAGGGCATCAGGAAGCTTGTACAACGATGGACCAAGTGCATTGAAATGCAAGGAGACTGTCAAAAATGATGTTCTTGTAAGTTTCCTATTTGATTACAATATAATTTTATAGCTACTTTGTGGATAATAATCGACTTACCCTTGTATATCAAAGAACAAAAGGGAATTCTACTAAACTGGTGGATTCCCAAATATCATAGGGGCTATAGATAGTGTACACATACCCACACACTGTCCTTCTGAAGCACAAGCAGAACAATACAGAAATCGCAAGAATTTCTTTTCTATCAATATACAAATCATCTGTGATGCCAATATGAAAATCTTGAAAGTGGTAAGCCATTGGCCGGGTACCATGTATGATGCATGCATTTGGGACAATAGTAGAGTTGCTGCAGGATTTGATAATCGACAATATGATGGGTTGCTTGTTTGAATAGTGGTTATGCTCTCTCCAAACATCTTATGACGCCTGTGGTCCGAGTCCACACAGGAGCTGAATGGCACTACAATAGAGCCCATATTGCTACCAGATGTGTAACGGGGGAGCGTTCAGTGTTTGGAAGAAACATTACCAAATTGTCACTAAAACAATGTGATTCAAACCAAACAAGTGTGGTAATGTTATTGCGGCTGCTGCACTTATACACAACTTTGGAATAAAAGTTAGAGATGTGTTTCACCCTGATGCTCTGGAGGTGAATGACATCGAACAATATGCATTCCAGCCAAAGGCAGATGCTGCAAGACAAACTGTCAGATTGTCTATAATACTTAACTACTTTATTAAAATTGTGCCTTGTTTGCTAGTAAAATTAGAAGTTAGTGTAAAGACTTTTCCTTCTTAAGTGAATAAATATGCCAACGGATTGTCACTACTGCATGAAAAGTGACTCATTTTATTTATGTGTAATTTTATAATTATGTTCTTCTTTCATTCTTTCTTTCTTGTTTTTTTGCTAGGGGATTAATATTCTCATTTTATTTCTTAATTGAGCATACAAAGTCATATAATGATTTAATTATTTCTAAAAAAAAGGTTTATTTTATAATACTGCAAATTCAGATAAATATTAGAATGTGATGTTAACAAAAATTAGTACCAATGCTGAAATGATAAACACAAATATTATGCCATACAAGAACATATTAACCATTTGAAAAAATATCAAGGAAATAAAAGATGTTTTAAACATATGGATATTATCTTAATCATTCACAAACACCCAAATTTTTTGAGCACATCGGTTGGAGAACTGGAACCTGAAGTTTGATCCATAACGTTCATGAACTTATTCATAATTTCCATTTTAAGATTATGCTCTTCTATGATTTCTCTTTGTCTTTTTATTAATAACATTTTTGCATTGTATTCCTCTCACATTAAACACATTTTTTAAGGAATGAAGCTCATCTGCTCTTTTCAAGAACTCTCGGTGTTTCACTACAACTGCATGTTCTCTCCCTCTTTTGCTGGGCACATTGTCTGACAAGTTCCCACCAGAGAATGTAGGCCGAGGTTCATGACTATGGGATAAAGTTCCATCTTCAGCAGTTTCATTGCTACCTTCAGAGTAGTTATCATCATTGAAGTTGAATGAAAGTATCACATTGTCTTCAGATGTGTCATTGTCGTTAACTCTAGCTATCCCCTTGAAAACTTGCGTGATCTTATCAACAATCATTTGGCTTATATCGTTGACCTTCATCTCACCTACTCCACGGCCAGTTTGAAATTGTTCTCT
Organism: Schistocerca nitens; assembly: GCF_023898315.1. Taxonomy (NCBI): domain Eukaryota; kingdom Metazoa; phylum Arthropoda; class Insecta; order Orthoptera; family Acrididae; genus Schistocerca; species Schistocerca nitens. Next base: position 125,482,476 of record NC_064617.1, read on the forward strand.
ATAACATTTAGCTTTCATTTTCTTTGCTTTCACTTTCATGTCCTTCTAAATTAATTTAAGTTGCTCTCCTGATCTTCGTGTAAGAGCCTCTGTGTTGTATTCAATGTGTATTTTTTCCCAAGCGTCCTTTCCTTTTTAGCATGTTGGCATCATGCTTTTTAGATTCAATAGTAGTTATGGACTTGCTCATTATTTCAGCAACTGCTCTTTTTAATTTTCTGGTATGCTTTGGACGCCCCAGTATATCAACAACAGATGACAACATCGAAGCTGCAAAGAAAATTGTTTAATTGTTTTGGAAAATCATCGAATTACTGTAAGAAGTTGCTGAGGATGTTAGCATATCAGTCAGCTCGTGTCGTGCAACGTTTTTGGATGTTCTGGGCACAAGATGTGTGTCGGCAAAGTTTTTCTCTGAAACTTCTCAATCTTGATCAGAAGAACTGTTGCATGAGCATCACTCAGGAACTCTTGCATGATGTCAATGATCCTGATTTGCTCAAAAGGGTCATAACTGGTGACGAAACATGGGTACACGATTACAATGTCAAAACCAGATACGAATCGCCCCCAATGGAAGCATCCCGGAGAGCCAAGACTGAAAAAAGCATACCAAGTTCGATCAAATGTAAAAGTCTTGCTCACTGTTTTTTTTTTTAAGTACTGTGGCAAGTGCATCATGAATTTTCGCCTCAAGAGTCATACGGTCAATAAGGAGTATTACATTGATATTATAAACAGTTTGCGAGAAGCAATAAGCAAAAAACTCCCAGAATTGTGGAAAAACAATTCATGGCTTTTGCATCACAACAATGCACCTGCTGATTCATTGTTGCTTGTGAGAGATTTTTCGGCCAAAAACAACACAAAAACAAGCCTCGGCCACCATATTCAATGGATTTGGCCCCCTGCGACTTTTTTCTGTCCCCAAAACTGAAGAGATCTATTAAAGGATGAAGATTTTCAATGACTGAGGAAATAAAAACTGCATCAATGGAAGTACTCAGGCTACACCTAAAAGTGCTTATGAGAAGTGTTTCGAGGATTGGAAGAAGCATAGGGTACAACTTGAATATTGATGAATAAATACATATTTTTTCATAGAAATATAAAGTCACTTTACTTTCTGAACACATCTTGTTGTGTAATTAATTCAGACTTAACCACCATTTTTTCAAGAAAAATGAACATCATCTGGTTTCTAACAACATATCACATGCAAAATTCTGGTTTTCATTGCAAATGCATATTCTTAGTTATTGACATTTTATAAAAGATTGTTAAAGACTGCTGAAGTTAATAAAACACTACACAGTTAAATTTTTCAGAGATAAATGAAAAATCAAACAGGCTTTGTTTGAATATGTCCATTGTTTTGTAGGACAGATGTGGTCTCACACGAGCCAGAGTTTTAAGTGTCACAGAAACATGGAAAACAGTAATTTTCAAGGTGTTGAGCACACTGTACAAATGCTGCATTTTTACAGTTGTCAGCTTAACACTGCAATCTGAACCCAATAGAATTGATATGGAGCCAACCTAAGGAATTTGTCACTAGAAATAACAAGATATTTAAGCTGCCAAACATACTGAACTAATGCAAGAAGTTTTGTGACATGTCACTACTGAATGATGGTGAAATGCAGAATAGTATGTCATAAAAGACAAGGAAGGAATGTGGACTTTCTGGTGGCTTGGAATTCTGCTGCTGATTGCCTCGTTATCAATGTAGCAGTACCGAAGCGTACCATATTCCTCGAAGTCCAATACGGAAGGCATTCACAAATTATCAGACGACTGACTGTATTACCTTCAGTGGCTTCAATATTTAATTACACGGTGAAATCCTAGCACTGCGCTTTTATGCTGGACATAGCTCGTGTAGAAAAATTACCCTTTTAAAATTCAGGAATTTCCATCACTCTTATTTTTAATTATAATGCTATGTTAGCTAAGATCGAGAGCATGTTATGTTTTCCATCAGATCACCGATGAAGCATATTTCCTGTGTTTTACCATTATTTCCTCAAGTTCAAAACTTAAATGACATTCAATGCTATATTGTTCTCTGCTCATCTCTTTTTATGTCTCTACTACAACTGTTCACATCACTGCAGGTTAGTTGTATCAGGTGGCTGGCCAGTGCCATCCAAGTTAAATGCGCCAGTAAAGCTGCTGTCCCGTATTATCGCTGAGTCAATGTACACACAACACACAGCATAAAATGTATCCTCATTGTCATAATTGACTGTACTTGAGACAGCTTGTGTTCTGCTCCATGCAAAATGAAATCCAATGAGGTTTCAGCATTTAATGTTTACATGAGGTTTAGTTTTATGGTGAACCAAGTATGGATGCAGTCTGGAGGGGAACTGCTCAGCACCACAGCCTAGTGATGAGTAGTCCTCCTCCAAATATACAAAGGGTCTCACAGAGGCCTTTACAGACAAAATTCCCCTCACAACCTTGTTCAGAAACAGATCTCCCTTGCCTTCCTTGCCTTGTCCCTCCAAACATATACCGCCTCCAACATTCCCACCATCAGGCCACAAATGATGACTTCCCTCATGACTTGGTGCCACCCAGAACTGAGGCAATTGAACTGCATTCTCCACCAGGGTTTTGACTACCTCTTGTGTTCTGAAAGGAGGAATATCCTACCCACTATCCTTCCTAACACTCCCACAGTATTCCACCACCCACTGAACCTACACATCATCCTTGTCAATCCCTACTCTACCCTTTCTTCCAATCCCTTGCCTCTTGGCTCATGTCTCTGCAATAGATCTACATGCAAGACCTGTCCCATACATCCTCCCACTACCACCTACCCCAGTCTGGTCACAGGCATCACCTATCTACCCCATCAAAGGCAGGGCTACCTATAAAAGCAGTCATGTGATCTGCAAACTAAGCTGGCAACCACTGTGCTGCTTTCTACGTAAGCATGACAGCCAACAAGCTGTCTGTCCGCATGAATCACTACCAACAAACTGAAGCTGAGAGACAGCTGGAGCGTACAGTTGCTGAACATCCTGCTCAACACAACATTCGTAGCTTCAACTACTACTTCACAGCCTGCACCATCCGGATCATTCCTAACAACACCAGCTTTTCTGAATTATACAGGTGTGAACTCTCCCTGCAATATACAGTGAAACCCTATTTTATGTTTTTGTGTGGTCCAGACTTTAAAAATGCAAAACTGAGAAAAATGTTAACCCCCCCCCGCAAAATATATATATATATATATATATATATATATATATATATATATATATATATATATATATATATATATATATATATATAAGCAAAAACACTGTAATTGGCATATGTGATTAAAAATCACAATCCTATCCAATATTTTGTATAAAATCTGTCTAAGTGAGGAAATTAAATGTACAAAACAATGTTTATACAATAATTTGTGGCAATGGATTTAATCAGTTTCTTAAAAAAATCAAAGATGTGTAACAGCAAGTAAAAACTCAAACTCATCAAAAAATTGAAACTGGTATCTGGGTACAAGGTAATCTAGCTATTTTTCGACATTCTATGACCGCAAATTACATGTTCAAACACACATTTTTGAGAGATCATCCTTTGTGTTCACCCAGAAAAAAGTAAAAATTGATGAACATGGTGAATTAAACCAAAAACATCACAGCAGCTTAGCATTTAAGCCATAAGCATAAATGTGGACATCTGCTTAATGACATGTTTTGTCACTATTGCTGTTATTGTTTACTGTTTTCCTTACGAGCTGCACTTCATATGCTCACCACCATTAAAGTGTTATTTCAGGCTTGTTGAGAGAAACAAAGATGTGAAAAAATGAGTTTACTTTCTCAATTGATGTTACAAGCTTATTATAGTCGGCTTGGTGAATTTCTGCATACTGTGTAAAATGTTAATTTGAAAGAAAGCTCAGGTGCTACAGTTTCATTTCATGCCCTCTGTCACTGATGCCAATCTTTATGAGCTACAGTGTGTGGTGCAAAGTATATGCATGATTAGTGTACGCAGTTGTTGGAACTTTATCATGTCAGATTTGAACACGAAAGTCTTTAAAATGCACTATCGCAAAACCCTTGTTCTATTTCCATGTGACATCTCTGTCATAGCACATAATTTGCACAAAAAGTGTATTTTCAGCACTTCACAAAATGCTTTCGCCCCAACCTGCACTCCCGACACTGAAGGGTCACACCCCCTTTACACACATCCAGTAGGTGAGCTCATTTGGCATGTATTGATGGCTGCACTGGCTACTGCGTTACTTAACAAGTCACCAGCCAATAAGAGTTCACTAGCCTGAAATGCTCGATGTTTCCTCGATTATGACTGAACATATTCTTTTAGCCTCAGACTTCAAATATAAAAGATTGACGACATATTGCTGCTGAACACCGTATATGGGAAATATGTGAAAAACGATGAGACTGAATTATAAGTGGCACAAAAGGTGGTGGCTGGGACTCATCAAATAGTGGCTTGGTCTGGAATGCTTCACGTTGACTGTCTTGTTTTTCCTTTACAGCAGCAACCTTGCAGTAGTTTTATCATAACTGCGTGGTGAAGGTAAATGTTGCAAGTTGTGCTGGCAACACCGATGATGGATTATATCAGCATTTCCTGTCTCACATCTCCCCTCTCCCCTCTCCACAATGGCCAAAGATATTTCCCTAATTCTGCCATCGCCTGTGGTGCAAACCATATGTCATTTGAGCCACTTGTAAATTGTTTAATGACATAAAATGTCAATGGGAAGAAAATGAGATGAAGTCAAGCAAGACATTGAGTATGAACTTATAATCGAGGTAAACCTTAGTTGGACAAAATGTAAAATGGAAGAATTTTTAGCATTGATCTTTTGGGTTTTTCACAGGGGCTATATTTATCAGAGAAAGCAAAATCAAAAGTTCCACTGTATCCTGCATTCTTGTAACTGCCCCCTTGCCTCAGCCTCTGCTACTCTCTGTCCTTCACTCACCTGTCATCTTACCTGCTCCAACTCCATCACTACACAGCCACTTCTCTCTTTTTCCATCCCCCCACCCCCACCCCAAGCCGCTGTCCCCAAATCCCTACCCTATCCCTACCATGTCTCTGCATGCTCCCAGAAGCATCACTGCACCCTCCTCTACCCCTTTGCTACTATCTCTCCCCCTCCCAACCGCAGCTGCCTCCTTATACCCACCACCAACAGACTGGTTCTCCCATCACGTGCAGTTGCTGCATGCAGTTTGGCCTCAGAGACCAGAGATGGAAGTTGTGTGTGTGTGTGTGTTTTCTACTTTAGAAGAAGGCTTTTTGACTGAAGCTCAAAGGTATAGCAGTTTTTTTGCTGTGCCTGTCCGTGAGTCACCATCTCCTCTATACAGTCAGAAGCAATTTATCAATTTCACAAAAATAAAATACGTTTGAATATGCACTTGTAAACAATGCTAGTACGAAACAAAGTCCATCTGAAATCCAAATTTGCATATGACCCACATGATAAGATTGCTAAATGCTAAGGAAAATTCTGCAGAATGTAAATAATTTAGGTGTAAAAGAGACCACTCATCGAATAGCACAAGTGTTGAGTTCCAACAGCCACAAGCACAAGAGAATGAAAACTTGCTAGGTTTCGGAAGAAATTCTTTGATGAGCTAAAGTACATGCACATCTGTTTGTACCAGCACAACAACCACCCAGCTGTTCCCCAGGATGAAAGGCCACCATCAAATCTTGACCAAGAACAAAGTTGACCTCACAGTGGCATAACAGACTCCTGAGCACAACATGTTTTGAGTTCAATGGATGCTTTACAGCCCATGCCGTTTTGGAGCCTTCCCTCCAGCACCAGTTTTTCTGAACTACACAGATGGGAGTTTTCCTTACAGCACATCTTTCACTCCCAAAACCCTCCTGGCCTCAATCTCTGCTAACTCACTGTCGTCATATCCTCTACCCAACGCCAACGGTAGTTCCTCCTTTCCCTCCCTCCTTTCCCTCCCTCCCCCCCCCCCCCCCCCCGTCACTAGGTCTAAAGCCACTCCTCCATATCATCTTAACTATGCACCACATCTCGCTTGCTCCGATACACATTATCACATGCCTAGCTGTCCATTTGCCACTCCTTCCTGTATTCCTAGCCAGCAAACCTGTTGCCTCCCTTTGAGCCACTAGCTACCCATCTGTAATGCTTCTCCCTGATTTTTCTCCCTCAACCCATCTCGTGCAACACAATCCCCATCCCACCCTAGTCCACCTACGAAAATGCAATCATGGCAAGCATGTTTTCGTTCTCCTTTGTATGTGCCTATCAACAACTTATCGCTTCTGCTATTAGGTGTGCGGCCTCCTTCACTCTTAAATTATTTTCTAAGTACTAGCTGGTCATAATACACTGGCAGCATAATTTAAGGTAACAACTGTGGAAAAATCCGGAGCCCTAATCTGTCTCACAAAGCAGTTAAGTAAGGGTGTAAAATAAAGAAAAATCACTAGAAGATTTAGTAGTGTAAAGCAAGGAAGGAAAAGTTTGAAATAATTTTAATAATATTAAACTGAAAGTGAGGCACAAATAAATGAAAATAGATTTCCAAAAGACATGATTTTCATTACATATATCTCAGTTAGAGTGTGTTATGTTTAATATCCGAATTAAAACGAAAAGAGAGAATGATCTCACACAACATACTAGGTCCAAATAACAGAGATGAAATCCACAATTTAAAAAATCCATACCAAAAATATATTACAAAGTAGAAAAAAATTGACACAAATTGTAAATCCAGAATTTGTTTTTATGATCATACAAAGAACAAATTACTCCAAATGAACAAAATGTGTCTCCTCCATCTGTGATTCAAAATCAAAACAACAATGCCATGGCAGGCCTTCTACAGAACTTTCTGAGTGTGGCTATAAGATGATTAGAGTGAGAGTGGGAGGAAGGGAGGGAGAGGCAGGGGGGGTCCACAAAAATAAGAACAACTGTCGTAATTGTTGTAAGCTATCATGATCATTACATGGCTGACTAACAAATCATCATCATCATCATCATCATCATCATCATCATCATCATCATTATTAATAGCAATAGCAGTGCTATAAAAAGAAGAACAAGAAATTACCTCTGCTGTTAGCTCCTTTGTTAAGTCACACTGAAGCATATTTTCCTGTGCAACATATGTAAAAAGATCAGTAACTATGTCAGTGCATAGACTCTTCAAGAGATATTTTGTTAATTGTTGCTGTAAATCTTTGTCATTAAAAGAGCGGAGCCCTTTTTCAAATAATCGTACATCGATCAAGAGATTGTTCAGTTTCTCCTGTAATTCACTATGGGTTTTTCGACGATTCTGTGCAGTAGAGGCCATGCTGCTTTCAAATATTTTCTGGGCTGCTGCTTCAGCCTGGTTGTTTAAGGTACTGTAGAACAATAGCAATTTAATAATTTGTTGTTTTAAGGAACCAATCTTCAAATTTAAGATATTTCTTTACAGTAACAGACATCATATGCATCATGAAAAGTAAACTTTTGCTGGAGAACAAATTTAAGTGAAGACATTACATAAATGTTCAAATATCAAACATTGTACATAAAATTATGATAAGGCAATAGCCTGCTGGCAGGATGTATTTGACTATTTTGTTACCTACACACTACAGCTTTGCTTACAAAAAGAAACTTATGTGGTACCTTATAAAATATTATACTGAAATAATACATTTTTATTTTCTTCTTCCTTCAGTAATCAATCATATGTCTGGAATCAAAAAATTCTCCAGTTCTTTCCACTTTGTGCCATGTTATCCATACCAAATTAAAAGTAATTAAAATTTTGAAAACATGTATTGCTTGCTTCAATTCCTGTCATTTTCTGTAATTAACATGCTCTACTACTCTGAGTTCCCCAGTTCATTAACCAGGATGTCATCTGCTCTCATTTGCCTTAATTATAAATATCTTGTTGTGATACAATATACTAAGAAGTTTCTGAACACCTCTTTATGAGCTCTTTTCTTTACCTTTTCAACTATAATATCTCACTAACTTCTTGTTCAATTCCAGAAAAGTAACTTTTGCCATAAAGCTATTTTCTTTAAGAATGTTTAGCTTGTTTCTGTCCTCAACATTGCTTCTATATTCTTACACAATGCCACTTTCCTGCAAATTGATGATCTGTTGTCCATTCAATCTACATACAACCAGCAGTCAAATGAAAACTGAACACCCACTACAATACAACCATGGAATAGTTGGATTCAAAAGTAATCACCACACACATTAGGATGTTTATCCCACTGGGAGATGAGATAATCAATTCCTGTTTTGGAGAAGGCGGTTAGTCGCTGATGGATCCACAACTGGACCCACTCTTGTACTCCCTCATCTAACAAACTGCTGTCCATGCAGCCAAAGATGTGAAAATCACACGGTTAAGGATCTGGGCTGTATGGAGGATGTTGCAATGTTTCCCAACCAAATCACTGAAGCGTAGCCTTCATCCGATTGGCAGTGTAGGCCGGGCGTTATCATGCAACAAAGTAAGTCCATCCGACAGCATACCTGGACATTATGACTTCATAGTCTGTTGTACTTTCTGCAAAGTGTCTTCATAGTGCAGCACATTGATTGTGGTTCCACACTCGAGGAACTCAATGAGCACAGGGCCCCTGCAGTCATACAACAAGGCAGGATGTATACAAGGTCACGAAAAAAAAAATCTTGGATTGTTCCTGGATTTCCCGGTTAAAATATGCTTTTCACTGGATGCAAATGAACTTTTTCTATGTTAAATAATGTGTTTCGAAAATATCTTTGATGCGGCAACAATATGTACACTCCATATTTTCTTATTACGAAAGTATAAATACCAGTTCCACCATTTTAGTCTCCGAAGCACTGACATTGAGATTGCTATGTCCTTTTGTTAACCAATCATAGCTCACATCATGTGATCTCACCAACCAATGATATCAGACATTCAGAGCATAAGACATGATGTAGACAGCCAATAGGAACATCACTGTTAAGTAGCGCAACCACAAAAATAGAAACAGTTAAAGGTTTAAATTAACATATGAGGGTTGGAACTTAAATAGTGGCAACTATTTATTCACAACCAATACAAAAGAGTTACATGTTTGCACCTGTTACTGTCCTTCAAAGTAGTCCCCAGCATTGTGTAGAACCCATTGCCAACGATGTAGAAGGTGTAGTATACCGTTAGCAGAGCCTGTTCTGTTGATGGTGCGGATGGAGTGGTCTAAAGTTAAGGTGATTCTCGTGTACAACTGTGATGGTGTTATTCTAATGCATTACGTTCCTCCCCGGCAGACTGTCAATGCACATTATCACTGTTTGTTTTTGGAGAATCACCTGTGCAACCTTCCCATCATTTTGCACGACAACGCGCGTGCGCATACAGTGCAAACTGTGGCTGCTTTGTTCGGTCAATGGGAAAGGGAAGTATTGTACCACACACCGTACTCCCCAGACTTAAGTCCTTGTGACTGATTCTGAAGATGAAGGAACCACTTCGTGGCATTTGCTTTAGAACTGTTCCAGAGATTCGACAGGCAGTAGATCGCTCCATTTGCACCATCATCAGAACAGGCTCTGCTAACAGTACACTATGCCTTCCACATCACTGGCAACAGGTTCTACACAACGCTGGTGACTACTTTGAAGGACAGTAACAGGTGCAAACATGTAACTCTTTTGTATCGGTTGTGAATAAATAGCTGCCACTATTTAAGTTCCAACCCTCATACCGTAGCATAGCTACAAGAAAATCTAAGTTCTGGTCTTTTTGTGAGTGATCGGAGCGTGGAATGTCAGATCACTTAATCGGGCAGGTAGGTTAGAAAATTTAAAAAGGGAAATGGATAGGTTAAAGTTAGATATAGTGGGAATTAGTGAAGTTCGGTGGCAGGAGGAACAAGACTTTTGGTCAGGTGATTACAGGGTTATAAATACAAAATCAAATAGGGGTAATGCAGGAGTAGGTTTAATAATGAATAAAAAAATAGGAGTGCGGGTTAGCTACTACAAACAGCATAGTGAACGCATTATTGTGGCCAAGATAGACACAAAGCCCATGCCTACTACAGTAGTACAAGTTTATATGCCAACTAGCTCTGCAGATGATGAAGAAATAGATGAAATGTATGACGAGATAAAAGAAATTATTCAGGTAGTGAAGGGAGACGAAAATTTAATAGTCATGGGTGACTGGAATTCGTCAGTAGGAAAAGGGAGAGAAGGAAACATAGTAGGTGAATATGGATTGGGGGGAAGGAATGAAAGAGGAAGCCGCCTTGTAGAATTTTGCACAGAGCATAACTTAATCATAGCTAACACTTGGTTCAAGAATCATGAAAGGAGGCTGTATACATGGAAGAAGCCAGGAGATACTGACAGGTTTCAGATAGATTATATAATGGTAAGACAGAGATTTAGGAACCAGGTTTTAAATTGTAAGACATTTCCTGGGGCAGATGTGGATTCTGACCACAATCTATTGGTTATGAACTGCAGATTGAAACTGAAGAAACTGCAAAAAGGTGGGAATTTAAGGAGATGGGACCTGGATAAACTGAAAGAACCAGAGGTTGTAGAGAGTTTCAGGGAGAGCATAAGGGAACAATTGACAGGAATGGGGGAAAGAAATACAGTAGAAGAAGAATGGGTAGCTCTGAGGGATGAAGTGGTGAAGGCAGCAGACGATCAAGTAGGTAAAAAGACGAGGGCTAATAGAAATCCTTGGGTAACAGAAGAAATATTGAATTTAATTGATGAAAGGAGAAAATATAAAAATGCAGTAAATGAAGCAGGCAAAAAGGAATACAAACGTCTCAAAAATGAGATCGACAGGAAGTGCAAAATGGCTAAGCAGGGATGGCTAGAGGACAAATGTAAGGATGTAGAGGCTTGTCTCACTAGGGGTAAGATAGATACTGCCTACAGGAAAATTAAAGAGACCTTTGGAGAGAAGAGAACCACTTGTATGAATATCAAGAGCTCAGATGGAAACCCAGTTCTAAGCAAAGAAGGGAAGGTAGAAAGGTGGAAGGAGTATATAGAGGGTTTATACAAGGGAGATGTACTTGAGGACAATATTATGGAAATGGAAGAGGATGTAGATGAAGACGAAATGGGAGATAAGATACTGCGTGAAGAGTTTGACAGAGCACTGAAAGACCTGAGTCGAAACAAGGCCCCGGGAGTAGACAACATTCCACTAGAACTACTGATGGCCTCGGGAGAGCCAGTCATGACAAAACTCTACCATCTGGTGGGCACGATGTATGAGACAGGCGAAATACCCTCAGACTTCAAGAAGAATATAATAATTCCAATCCCAAAGAAAGCAGGTGTTGACAGATGTGAAAATTACCGAACTATCAGTTTAATAAGTCACAGCTGCAAAATACTAACGCGAATTCTTTACAGACGAATGGAAAAACTGGTAGAAGCTGACCTCGGGGAAGATCAGTTTGGATTCCGTAGGAATGTTGGAACACGTGAGGCAATACTGACCTTACGACTTATCTTGGAAGAAAGATTAAGAAAAGGCAAACCTACGTTTCTAGCATTTGTAGACTTAGAGAAAGCTTTTGACAATGTTGACTGGAATACTCTCTTTCAAATTCTGAAGGTGGCAGGGGTAAAATACAGGGAGCGAAAGGCTATTTACAATTTGTACAGAAACCAGATGGCAGTTATAAGAGTCGAGGGGCATGAAAGGGAAGCAGTGGTTGGGAAAGGAGTGAGACAGGGTTGTAGCCTCTCCCCGATGTTATTCAATCTGTATATTGAGCAAGCAGTAAAGGAAACAAAAGAAAAATTCGGAGTAGGTATTAAAATTCATGGAGAAGAAGTAAAAACTTTGAGGTTCGCCGATGACATTGTAATTCTTTCAGAGACAGCAAAGGACTTGGAAGAGCAGTTGAACGGAATGGACAGTGTCTTGAAAGGAGGATATAAGATGAACATCAACAAAAGCAAAACGAGGATAATGGAATGTAGTCAAATTAAGTCGGGTGATGCTGAGGGAATTACATTAGGAAATGAGACACTTAAAGTAGTAAAGGAGTTTTGCTATTTAGGGAGTAAAATAACCGATGATGGTCGAAGTAGAGAGGATATAAAATGTAGACTGGCAATGGCAAGGAAATCGTTTGTGAAGAAGAGAAATTTGTTAACATCGAGTATAGATTTAAGTGTCAGGAAGTCGTTTCTGAAAGTATTTGTATGGAGTGTAGCCATGTATGGAAGTGAAACATGTACGATAACCAGTTTGGACAAGAAGAGAATAGAAGCTTTCGAAATGTGGTGCTACAGAAGAATGCTGAAGATAAGGTGGGTAGATCACGTAACTAATGAGGAGGTATTGAATAGGATTGGGGAGAAGAGAAGTTTGTGGCACAACTTGACTAGAAGAAGGGATCGGTTGGTAGGACATGTTTTGAGGCATCAAGGGATCACAAATTTAGCATTGGAGGGCAGCGTGGAGGATAAAAATCGTAGAGGGAGACCAAGAGATCAATACACTAAGCAGATTCAGAAGGATGTAGGTTGCAGTAGGTACTGGGAGATGAAGAAGCTTGCACAGGATAGAGTAGCATGGAGAGCTGCATCAAACCAGTCTCAGGACTGAAGACCACAACAACAACAACAACAACTCTAAGATATATCATACACAAATGCACCAGTAAAATTTGAAATAAGAACCTAAATGGGTCTTCTGCGCACAAAATTTTTTGAAGGGGCTGGTCCTCAAAAGTGAAAAGTTTTGAATGAAAGTCAAATGCTTTGTGATTTAAGTAATCCATTGCATATTCCCTCATGTAACATAATTTATTTTGCACAAAAGGAAATTTACTTTGAAAGTAATGTTTCTCAAACCACCATTCACAACATTTTTGCATGGCCTGCTTCAAACAGGTTTGTTCGAATAGTTGCCAGAGTGCGCCACAAAACAAGCATTACTGCACATGCACAGCTACGATGAAAGAAGAAGCCTGTGATTGGTACTTTGCTCTGCTCATACACCTTTTGTTGCATTTCTGTTTGGTATTTCGTGCATAGTGCGGCATCATGAGACCCTGTGCAGCATTGTAGTACGAGGGTTGTTTTTTAAGTAAGGGCCGTATTTATTTTTAGAAAGATACAAATAATTTTGTAAAAAAAGTTTTATTTTCTGATTCTACACAGTTTTACCTATTTTTCTACATAGTTGCCTAGTTTATTTAAGCACTTGTCATACCGTACAACTAAGTTTTTAATTCCATCTTCAAAGAATTTGGCCGCCTGCTCCGACAGCCAAGAGTTCACAGCCGCTTTCACTTCACTGTTGTCATTGAAGCGCTGCCCGCCAAGATGGTGTTTCAGGTACCGGAAAAGGTGAAAATCGCTAGGAGCAAGGTCGGGGCTGTATGGTGCATGGTCCAAAACTTCCCAGCCAAAAGAATCAATCAAATCCCGAGTCTTGAGAGGTGTGAGGCCTAGCGTTATCGTGCAGGAGCAAAACTCCTTTTGTCAGCATGCCGCGCCTTTTGTTTTGAATTGCTCTGCGGAGCTTCTTTAGAGTTGCACATTAGGCATCTGAGTTGGTTGTCGTTCCTCATGGCATAAAGTCCACAAGCAAAACACCGCGCTGGTCCCAGAACACAGTTGCCATAATCTTGCGCTTTGACAGCGTCCGTTTGGCTTTGACCTTGATGAGTGAGGTTGTGTGTCGCCATTCCATCGATTGTCGCTTGCTTTCGGGAGTGATGTGGGATACCCATGTTTCATCTCCAGTGACAATTTGACTCAACATGTCATCCCCTTCTTCCTCGTAACAAATCAAAAAGTCCAATGAAGTGGCAAATCTCTTCCCTTTGTGGTCCTCTGTGAGGAGTCTGGGTACCCACCGAGAACACAGTTTCTTAAAGTTTAGGTTTTCAGACAGTTCTGTACAGAACCGATCTTGAAACTTGCGGAAATTCCAAAGAAAGAGTGGAAATTGTGAATCTTCTGTCCTCACAAATCTTTGTTTCGACTGCAGCCACCAAATCATCAGTGATCACAGAGGGCCGCCCTGAGCGTTCTTCGTCATGGACGTTTTGACGGCCATTTTTAAACTCTCTAACCCATTGACGCACTTTACCTTCACTCATTGCATTCAAGCCATAAACTTCTGTTAACTGACGATGAATTTCTACAGCTGATAGGCTTCTCGCGGTCAAAAAACGTATCACTGACCATATCTCACACGCGGCAGGCAATTCAATAATCATAAACATTATAAAGTAGCACAGCAATGCGTACACGTCAGCTACAGAGCTGCAACTTGCATCAGTGTGAACGGTAAGGATGCCGGCAAGTGGCACGGTGGCTTGTTGCGGTGTCCGCGCGAACTACGGGACTATACGCGCAAACGGCCCTTACTTAAAAAACAACCCTCGTATGTTTTTCAGATGTGACACATAGCATTATTGTACTTAGGGCAGTTGTTTTTTCATATCCTATCCAGATAACGAATGCAAAATAAGAAAAGCAGTCCTTGGAATAATATTAGTTTCAAAACTAGACTATACAACTCAAAATACCCTAATATTTTGCTATGTGGTGACTTAAACATATGTTTTTTATTCATACTCTGCAGAAAAACAAAACTAATAACAATAAGTTTTCCATGATTTTTTCAAATGGAAAAAAATCAAGAAGGTTATCTGTGAAGCTAAGAAATTGTGAGATTAGCCATTTATGCTCTACTCCAGGAGTAAAAAGACAGCCTTGTGGGGCGTTACATTAAGAAAACACAGTGGGCTGCTAGCCAATAATTTATTGAAGAATGGTATTCTGTAAATTTAAGATGCAAGCAACACAAATTAAAAAATAACAAAGCCTAGAGGAGGTATCAGACAAGTGATGAAACATGTCTTGTGATTGAAAACCACTGTATTTCACAGAAGGCAGATTTGTAAAATTTTGCTTAGGCTGTCAATGTATTTGAAACAAAACATTTTATTCAATACTACTGACCAAATTTGCCTGCTTAGTCATCCTCAAGTGAACTTTTACATATGTATACAGTATTAAGAGAGCTTACATTATGTCATAAAAGGAACACATCAGAGAATACTCCAAGAGCATTGGAATTTTGTAAACAATACTTAAATGCATAATTGGGCTTAAAGTACACATTCATATGTCCAGATTCACACTGAAGTAGGCCCCTACCTGGTATTAACTTTTCAGTGAGATTTTCTGGATGCCAGTTTTCTTGCAGTACCAGTGCTGTATTATGTCATGATTCATTCTTTATTATGGCATTATGCCATACATACTAGAAGATGAAAAATGTGCACTTGAAATTCAGTGATCAGTTGAAACTAGCCTATAATGTGTAATGAAACAATTTGCTTCAAATAAATAGACTGCCTTTGTGGAAAAGATTAATGTAGCGAAAATTCTTTAACAAACCAACAAAAATAACATCACTGTTCTGCAAGACAATTAATGTTTGACTGCCAATAACGTCGAGGTAAAATAAAATCAGAAAACTGAAACTAAAAACATATTTTTGGTCTTCTGTAACTATATGAATGTATTTTAATTCACTTGATAGCTCGCAGACACTGAAACCCCCCTTCGTTTTCATTTCACATGAGAGATGTAGAATAGAGAAAACAGCAAAATCATTAAATGTAGACATGGGACATGTGGCGACTTATCCCCCACATTGACTCAAGACTGCTCACTGGTCTGCACACACAAAACTGGCAGCCTGGGTGTGCCAGAATAATTTTTCTGGTTAGGATTTGGCTGTTTGCTGCTACTGTTTACACAACTGAGCCACACCTCAAGTAACCAGATGCTGGATGAAGAGCTACTCATGCATGACTTCAGCTCTGCACATGCACATGAGCCCACTGGCAACTACTCAACTGACCTAATGAAAACAATTGTGACATCACACTCATCGACAGAAGTTTATTGTTACAAAGTGTTGCATAGTTTTTGTGCCAAAGCCTTTGATACATTTTGCTGTCGGTAGACACGTGTGTGCCCTGTGTCCTTGTTCTTGTAAATGGCACATTTTCTTTGCAATTAAATTTATATTTTGGCATTTTTCTGTCATTTATGTTTTACTGCTGCAGTATAATTCAGCAGATTGAACTAAACTAAAATTGTTTGTTAGAGTTTGGTTCTTAGCAGTTGAAATTACAAAAATTTTAATGAAAACTGAAACAGTGAAAAAATCCCAGAATTCTAAAAAATTCACGGGTTCTTCCCAGCTTTCTTCTGGATAAAAAAATTTCCAAGTTTTTCCCAGATTACCCAATTGCTCCAGGGCATATAGACCCTGAGAAGATCATCATGATCTCACCAGTACTTGTGGGTACAGTTTTGGATTTCTTTTGCAGGGAGACATCAGATGTTTCCAGAGCTAAATATGCCACTTGCCCTTCACCTGTTTGAATGCTGTCTGACAGAATCATTCTCTTACCTGTTAATGCCTGCCCCCACACTACCAATCAAACGAAGGCTACGCTTCAGCAATTTCGGTGGGAGATACTGCAACATCCTCCATACAGCCCAGATCCTTCACTGTGTGATTTTCACATTTTGGCAACCTGAAGAAACTCTTGCATGGATGTTGGGGTCAATTGGACAAGGAAGTGCAAGAGTGGATGCGGTTGTAGAGCCATCAGCAGCTAGCCACATTGTACAAAACAGGAACTGATTGTCTCCTCTTCCAGCGGGATAAAAGTCTTAACACATGTGGTTATTACTTTTGAATGGAACAACTCCATGCTCCCACTGTGGTAGGTGTTTGGTTTTCATTTGACTGCCCTTCACAATATCTTAATCTATCCACATGCCAGCATCACACCCACCCCTCCCCTGACCACTGCTCTAAAACCAGGTGAAATACCTACTATCTACTGTTGCAAACCTGTTACAGACATTTTGTATGCAATCAGAAGCAGAATCACACATGAAAAAAGCAATATTACACAGCTAAATTGCTATTACTTGGCATCATTCTATGTATTTATACCAACTTTCTGCATATCTACTGCTGTGCATCATTCTATGTTTTTATGCCTAATTTGTGTGTGTCAGAATGAATGAAAACTGCCATACTATCACTAATGCTAGCTTGACCATCCTGTTGCCAAACATGCCACATGTTTGAGCATAAATGGTTTCAACAGTTGCTTCAACATTAATATGTCTCGGCTGAGCTTATTAAGAAGCCCAACAGAGTGCTGCCAATCTGTGGGGATTTTGAGGACACCATTAATGATAAGTCAGTAGTAGATGCCTACCCGATCCTCAAAGTCGAGCATATCTTCTCACGTTTATCCGAGGGATAACTCTTTGCCAAAACAGACCTTATGGATGCTGAATTCAGGTTACTGCTGGACGAGGACTCCCGATGGCGTTTGGTAATCAACAACTCTTTTGGTCTTTTCAAGTATAATAGACTGCCTTTTAGCATTCCATATGCACCAGCTATTTTTAGAGGTATTTGGAACAGCTCAAAAGGGAGATCGACAGAGTAGCAAACTACCTCAATGACATACCTACTGCAGGCAAGACTGCCCTGGACTTGGTGGACAATCTGCACTCTCTTCAAGATGATGCACCTTCAAGATGATGCACCAAGCTAACAAAGTATAACAAGGATAAATGTTCTTTTTTTGTCCACCAAGAAGAATATCTCGGACATGTTTCGAAGTCTTTTCTTCTTCTTCACCTTAATTATTATTACTAAAAGCCAACTGAAGTCTGTTCTTGGTCACATCAATTATTATTATTATTAAGTTTATATTATTATTGTAAGCTTATACCACAGGCAGCTGCCACTGCTGAACCCTTACATAGACTGCTCAGCAAGAAAGTGATGTGGCACTCGTCATTGGAGTGTGATAAGGCCTTCCAAGCTTTTGAAACAGGCACTGTTGCAGCCCACTTGTTTGGCAGAATGTGATCCATTCTGACCACTGATCTTGGGAGTAGATGAATCGGATTACAGGGAAAGGACAGCCCTTTCTCAAATCATGGACAGTGTAGTGCACCCTATCACACTTTTTTCCTAAACCCAGCCCAAAGAACGCATAGACAAGTAAAGAATGAGACCCTGACAGTCATTTTTGAAGTTAAAAAGTTTCATGACCGTCTATGGTCACCCATCCACTCTTCTCACAGATCAGAAACCTCTCTCCCTTCTCTGCTTTGGTGCCTACAAAGACGGTACAACATCTACAGCGATGGGCTCTTTTTCTCTCCAGTTATCGATATGAGATTCAATATCAGTGTACTGTTCATCATGCTATGCTGATGTACTTTCTAGGTTATCTCTGGGATGGGATCTGGCCTTTGAAGCAAAGCTTTATCTGGCTTTCCATTTGGATACATCAGCTGAGGAACCAGTGTCCACACTGCCGCTGGATGCTATTCTCATCACTCAACACATGGCAGAAGATCCAGTTCTGCATGAGATACTACAGAGATATGGTGGCTGGCCAATCAGAAACAGCTCCAGCATCCGGAGGTAGAAGCATATCAACATCATGAACTCTCAGTTCTCAGTGGGGTCGTCCTCTTTCATGGAGACAACAAGTGAACCTGGGTCGTCATACTCCCCATTCTACAGAAACGAGTCTTCAACCTTCTTCACGTAGGACTTTGGGGAGAGTTTCTAACTATATAGTTGGGGTGACAGCACATCTATCAGCACTGCATGGATGGAGACATCACCACTATGGTTATGGCGTGTCATACTTGTCCAACCAA
Source organism: Schistocerca nitens (assembly GCF_023898315.1). Lineage (NCBI taxonomy): Eukaryota > Metazoa > Arthropoda > Insecta > Orthoptera > Acrididae > Schistocerca > Schistocerca nitens. The sequence goes on from NC_064617.1 coordinate 125,501,275, forward strand.
GCAAGCAGCAACACACCGAAGGTTTTTTCCCTGGATGGAGATGTTGGACCTTCAATCCTGTATCCACTTTGATTTTGAGAGCTCCTTATTAATTCATACACAGTTTCCCATGTGTCTCTCGAATAGCAAATACTTCTGATCATGAAACTTTCCAAATCCTTTCTCGCAATTTTTTGTATTGAGGGCCTACATGAGATGGATAACTGTTCTGCGCAAAAAATGATATTCAGCTTATTCGTAGAGCTCCATTCCATCCAGCCTCTAATGACCTGGCCGAACATCCCATTTGCACATTTAAGACACAAATGTCTAAGCTGACTGTTCAACATCCTGTCAAAGTAGCATTGCCCCTCTTTTTGGCTTTTTACTGATCTGCTCTGCAACATGGTTCATCTCCAGGCGAATGTCTCCATGGGCACTTACATTGCTATCTGGTTTCCTTGCTGCTTCCAGCACAGCAAAATCTTCCCAGTGAGCAACAAAAGCAGTACCATTTTCCTGTCCACAGCCCAGTGTGGGCACTGGCTTTTCCAAATGGACTTTTGCAATAGGGCCCCCCCCAGGTGTGTGTCTTGCTTGCTGGGGCTATTGATAACTGAAGTCACTCTCTTCACCAGCACGGTTTTTCGAAAACATACCAATCATTTGTGACCTTGCCATGGGGGCTGTTCAGGTCCAACTACCTCCTCACCTCCTTTGTTCACAGATATGGTACCTTCATTGTAGCACAACCAAATCCAGTTGCCCCCACTTCCTCTGCAGTGCTGGCCAATGCTCCACCTACAGAGATGGAAATGCACCCCATCCTTTCAGTGCCACCGGAACCACTGTTGATCTGGAGGCCCCATAGGAGGTTGACATATGCTGTGCTTTCTCTTTGCTATTGGGGGGGGGGGGGGGGAGGGAAGGGTGGGGGGGCAAAAGGTATAACATATCTCAGCCAAGTGGGTACACACATCAGTCGCCTGTAGAATATATCTTTCAAGTGGGTCCTGAAATGAGTGTGGGCTAGCCTGCTGGCCACCAAGCAGAGTCCAGGTCACACCACAAGCCACCAGGAGGCATCAGATATGCCCCTAGAGGTTGCAACATACACAGATTAGTATATTGCACACAGACATGGGACTAAAAATAGTGCACAGAGTTTTCTGCCAAAGGTAGCCCACTCAAGGTCGCGCACACACCACAGGAGGCAGTCTTCACCGAGTAAGAGCTGAGAGTAATCATTCTTCCACAATTAGGGGCTTACTCCAGTGCATCCAGGAAGACGCATCACAGTCTACTGCCATTACAATGCTGAGTCTTCCTCCCGGAGCAACCACTACACTCCAGACCACTACCAGTCCATGTGTAGCCTACGAAGTTGTATCAAAAGTCTGGATCTGTAAATCATACTGATTGTTGATTTTGGCTGTAATAAACTCTGAAACTCTCACCTGTTGTGGACATTTATTATATCAAACTCCAGATAATATAACTGATATACTTGTTTATTTTCTGATCTATGTTGACAGCCAAATTCAGGCTGGTTTAAGTAATTTTCCATATCGGCTTTCTGACAGACTAGTTAGTGGCGATATTCATGTTGTTCTATTAGAATTGGCCTTCTGCCAAGAGCTATTTTGTGATCTGAGTATTTAGTCAGACATTTTTTGTTATTGTTGTAATTCGGCCATCAGCCAATTATTGTTTCGTATTTCAGCCTTGAGCCATGGTCACCACCACTATAAAGGAATCTGTGTTTACTGGTAGGAAATTAACTTTGTTTCTTTACATTCTGAGAACTGTTCTTACCCACTGACTAGATATGATGCATCAATCAATACAATGTAGTGATACATCCAACTCCTTGAATGAGGAGTATCACGTCCTTAAATACAAACGTCAGAGAAAATATGTTAGTAACAGTAGTCAATAAGTTGTGAGCACTGTTGGGAGGTGCTTTAAATCGTAGGTGCTAATACCACAGCTAACAATCCAGTGACTGTATGGAAGGGGGTAGTAGTCACACGACCATACCTACTGAGATGGAGATAAGAGTTCCATGGAAAGGACAGTGGGGAAAAAAGAGCTCCATCAAACCTAAGAACGTGAAGTGTCAAACACAATGAATGGATTGCAACTGAAGTTGAATAAGAGCTCTGTTATATACATAGTACGGAGAGGCAGTATACGAGTTGGAAGCTGTCCCCATATATCACGTATTAAGTTGTAATTTTGAAGATAATATAAGAAGGTGAATTGAATCTCACTTCTTATTTATGTCAAGGAGTGAATGAGAATGACTAATTTTCAGCTGTTTTATCTGCAGTCTGTAAGGAGGAAGTCTGAACAAAGTTAATAATATTTATCAGCAACCAAATGTTCAGTAAGTAACATTCATTGTATATAAAAGGAGTGTTCATGTGGCAATTTATTTAAGGCTTGGTGCATGAAGTGAAGTATAACAAACCACCATGCAGGCCACATCAACCTGAAACACTTCACTTCAACAATTAGGCATACATCTGGTGATGTAATTAAGCATGGCACAGAGTGATACGTCTGTTGGTGCCAAGTCACGTGGGTAAACAGCACCAGCATTTTTTAGGACTGTCGCAGACCATCTCGGCCACACTTGTCTACGCCAGCTGATATGTATCATGTGCTCTCCTGCGGACTAATTTACAGCGACCTTTTGAAACTTGCTGAATCCATGGGCATTGATTTGGACTCTCTTATACATATCGCCTGCTGTGCGTGCACCAACAGCATGTGTGGGCAGTGAGAGCGGTTTATATTAAGAGAAATTCCCAGCATGACAAAGTTACAATGCTTTCCAGCATTGTAGTGGAGTGCTCATAAGCATGCAGCAGTGCAATAGATTCTTTGCAGAGAGAGAGAGAGAGAGAGAGAGAGAGAGAGACACCATTGTGCTCTGGATCTCTGTCCCACACCTCATGCTCCTACTGTTGCCTACCCTGGTAACTGGCTATGCTGTAATGAGTGCTACTGCTACACCATACCACTGTTTATGCTCCTGATCCTCCTCAGCAGCATTTACATCTTAGAAAACTACAGCTGTCACTTCTTAACTAAATACTTTTTGTATTTGCTTTATGCCACCCATCATGAACAGTACACTGGCTAAGTAACCTTCCATACTAAGATAAAAATCCACACTACATGATCCATATGGACCTCGATGACAGGCAGACATCTGAGGATGACACTATTGACTGAAGTGTCATGTGGTACACTGCTCCTTGGCTACTGTGCTCTGCCCTACCAGCTGCCTTATGTGCACATCATAATAAATGTTTAACTTAATCAGTAAATTTCCAGAGTACTTTAATTGCCAACTCTGGAAGTATTTTTATCTTCTTCATTCAAGAAGTGTCAGGATGTTTTATTTACTGTGATTTATTAGTATCTGAACCCTTTCCACTCTCTTGCCCTAACTGTCAACAGATCCTTTTAATTATCCATTCCTGATCTCAATAAATTTATGTCCTAAACATTTTACTCAATTTTCCCATTCAGCCCCTGCAGTTTGGTGACTGATATCCCAACAATCCAGAGTTTCCCCACTGCCACCCACAGACATATGACTCTCCTCCTGCCTCCTGGTGCTTCCCTAACCCTCTTGGCACCATAAATCTTACCAACTCTCCCCCACTAAAACACTATATTCCTTTCTGTTACATCTCTTACATCCACATGTCCATGTTAATATTCATTAACAGTTAGTGTTGCTATGGCCCACCGAGGCAAGTGCAGAACAGCACATGCCTATGCATAGAAATTTGATTCACCCACTAAGAACACAACTGACTCAACCAACTTTCGAGTATTGCCCATCAGTCTGGTATCTGTATTTAGTAGGATTAATAGAGGAGATAAAGAGTTCATCCAAGGGAGAGCTGTACATTTTGCCAGGGGTTTGTTTACTATGCACAAGAGCATTATGAAACTGCTTGTCCAACTCCAGTGGCAGATCACAAAAAAGTATAGTTTATTCTGGATAGGCACTCTGTTAAAAATCTGGTAATGTGTGTTTCAGGATGAGTCAAGCAACACCGCACAAGATTACCATGAAGGAAAGTAACAGAAAACTGAGCTATATGGAGGCTTATTGGCAGTTGTTCTTCACATACTCCGTTCACAAATTCAAAGCTAAGAGGGATATAGTAGTGGTACACACTGTTAAGTGGCTTGCGGAAAACTGACGTCGTATGGGAAAAACAAAATCTAAGCTCTGATTATGATTATCTGACCTTTCTGTGTGCCTATGCGCCACACGCGGTACTTCTGTGAGTGAGTGACTGAATTTCTCCATCTTTTTTGCCAGTTATTTCTGTCTTGGAATTTTCCTTTTATAATGAAAGGATCCTTCCCTAATTTCATACCCTTTCCTACTGTGTGCTTATTCATCACCAATGTTTTTTCTCTCAGTTCATCCACTGCTTCACACCCCAGAGATGAAATTCTAAGGTGTCCATGCAAGACCACTCATCAAAAAACAAAAAAAACAAAAAAACCAAATTTTTTTACAAAAAATAATTATTTTTATTTGTATCAGAAGATTTTTCCTCTGGAACACCTGGAATATTTTAAATTTCTTGGTAGCATATGAATTTGCTGTGTCTCCCTTAATAGTTCAAAAAACCATTCTTTACTTTATAGCTTGGCAAATTCCCAATGGAACTATTCCAGTTTAATACTTTTCTACAAAGTGTATCTTCTATAACTAAATTCAGGAAAAACTATGACTCATCTGTGTGGTCTCCCATATAAAGTCACTGGACAAAATATAAGTCATACTTTAAAAGAGGTCATCGGCCACAGTAGAATGTCACTGTAAATGGTGTAGAGCTGATACCAATTCTTCACCATAGATATACACTGAAGCACCGAAGTCACTGGTATAGACGTGTGTATTCAAATACAATGATATGTAAACAGACAGTAGATGGCACTGTGGTCGGCAATGCCTCTATAGCACAACAGTTGTTTGTCGCAGTTGTCAGATCGGTTACTGCTGCTACAATGGCAGGTTATTAAGATTTATGTGAGTTTGAACGTATGTGAGTTTGAACGTGGGGTTATATTCAGTGCATGAATGATGGGACACAGCACCTCCGAGGTAGAGATGACGTGGGGATTTTCCCGTACAACCATCCAGTAAAACGTCAAATCTCCAACATCGCTGCCGCTGGAAAAGATCCTTCCAGAGTGGGAACAACAATAACTGAAGAGAATCCTTCAATGTGAAAAGTAAGTGCAACCCTTCCGCAAACTGCTGCAGATTTCAATGCTGGGCCACCAACAGGTGTCAGCATGTGAAACATTCAACGAAACATCATCGATATGGGAGCCGAAACCCACTCTTGTACCCTTGATGACTGCACAATGCAAGCTGTATGCCTCGCCAAGGCCCATCAACATTAAAATTGGACTGTTGATGACTGGAAACATGTTGCCCGGTCGGATGAGTCTCATTTTAAATTGTATCGAGTGGATGTATACGGGTATGGAGACAACCTCTTGAATCCATGGACCCTGCATGACAGCAGGGGACTGTTCAAGTTGGTGGAGGCTCTGTAAAGCCGTGGGGCGTGTGCAGTTGGAGCAATATGGGACCTCTGATATGTCTAGATATGACTCTGACAGGTGACACATATGTAAGCATCCTGTCTGATGACCTGCATCCATTTATGTCCATTGTTCATTCCAACAGACTTGGGCAATTCCAGCAGGACAATGCGACACCCATGTGTCCAGAATTGCTACAGAGTGGTTCCAGGAACGCCCTTCTCAGTTTAAGCACTCCTCTGGCCACCAAACCCCTCTGACATGAACATCACTGAGCATATCTGGGATGCCTTAAAATGTGCTGTTCAGAAGAGATCTCCACCCCTTCATACTCTTACGGATTTATGGACAGCCCTGCATGACTCATCATGTCAATTCCTTCCAGCATTACTTCAGACATTGTCAAGTCCATGACACGTCATGTTGTGACACTTCTGTACACTTGTGGGGGCTCTGCACAATATTAAGCACGCGCAGATCCATTATATGCAACCAGTGCAGTAAAATGGGCTCATATGGTGATGTAACAGAATGATAGAAAGGAACTGTCACATTTGGGCACGCCCATGACCATACTGTGAATGATGTTGCTCAATTTGTTGGCGTATCAACATGCTCCATCTACAAGGAATGTTCTATCACTCTCGCCATCTAAAGATGAATGTGGACAGTAGTAATAAAAAGATCACAACCAACAGGAAATAGGGGTGAATGTCACACCTTTGTCACTGACAATCAGTTTGCAACCGGACAGGAATTTCTGCCGTCAGTGAATGCAGGTTCACTTTGACTAGAGTCTGAGTGAATATTTCCAAGGGAAGGTCATTGCTCGCAGCAATACACAAAGCTGCACATTTTCAGAGTCAAACAATGCAGAAGCTGGACAGTATCTGACTGGAGGCACATAATGTGGTCCAACAACTCACGATTTTGCTTCTTTTCAGAAGATGCAAGATGTTGGGTGCACTGGTGGCACAGTGTGGCATTTAACCCACAGTGTGGAAGGCAGAGTTGAAGATCGAGGAGGTTCTGAGATTTTTTTGGGTTGGTTTTGTACCATGATTTGGGCTCTCTCATACATGTTGCTGAGAACATGAATCAGGATGTTTACTTCAACATTCTCAGAAACCATAAGTTGCCCTTTTTCCTACTGGTTCATTATGAATATGCTGTGAACACTCCCATTTTTCAAGAGTCAGCCATGTCCGTTGGGCTGCATGCATACATTCCTGTTTGTTCCACACTCGAGTACCCTACTGCACCTCAGCTGGCTACCTAAATAATCCATCCTTAATCCTTCAGAAAGTGCCTGGGTCTATATGGAACAGCAGTTAAAATGAAGCAGTCAATATCCTCACAATTTGGTAGCCCTATTGGTTCTGATTATCAATGAATGTGTTCAGCTGCATATGGCTCACCTGAAGGAATTGCAGACATTCTACCGTGCAGTACTAGGGCCATTATCAGGGTGAGAGGCAGTATCACATTATATTAGCATAATGTCTACTGGGAGTGACTAATTTTTTGTTCAATGTGATTTTAGGCTTAACAACTGCAGAGACAACAGATCTGTCAGTGATATTTAACTATGCTTGAATTGCAACTATGAGACTAATAGAGACCAGTAAAATTTTGATGTTTCCTCTCATTCAAAGATTATTGTTCAGTCTGGAGAATAACTGTACATTTTGTCAGCAATAACAGGGCTCAAATTTGTTTGAGTATGCTTGAAATGCAACTACAAGAATAACAGAGACCACAAAACTGTAGATCTTTCCTTTCATTCAAAGATTATGGACACTTGAGAGAATAACTGTACATTTTGTAAGTGGCCCTTTTAGATTAGGCTTCCTGAAAAGCATTCTCCACAATCTAAAGATAACTTTAACAATATTTCAAGTTCAGATAGCAATGGGATAATATCAGTTTCTCCAATATCTATGCCTTCTCTTTTTACCACAAACTGGAAAGGGTATGATAGTAGGAAACAAGAGGCAGATGAACAATGTGAGAACAGGAAATGAATACAAAGAGGTAAGAAGGCAGGGAAGGTGAAAAGGACAAAAAGAAATATAGGAGAAGGGATGAGCAGCACCACCAGAAGAAAATAGGAAGAGAAGAAGAAAATGCTAGAGTAATCGTGATTGACAGTGACAACTTACGAATGTAATGTTGCTGCAATTTCAGACACCAGTTCATCAAGTTCATCATCTTGTAAGGACTTCTCCTTTCTTAAAACTTCTTCAATGTCTGAAACACTAAGAAGTTCAAGCTTCTTAGTTGGTACTGGACCAGTATCTTCATCTGAATCCTCATCCTGCACATGACCACGCTGAGGTTTCTTCTTCAGAGATTTCATTTTTGTTTCACGACCCTGAAAAATAGAATGAAAGAAGAGGGAATTAAAACTGAGCCAGGCTTAAAATATATGGAGTTTACTGCATGATTTAAAAGTGGAATCCTCTATTTAAGCAATGTTTTTGAATTGGAATATCATTACTTCGGAAACATTCCACGTGGGAAAAATATATCTAAAAACAAAGATGATGTGACTTACCGAACGAAAGCGCTGGCAGGTCGACAGACACACAAACAAACACAAACACAAAATTCTAGCTTTCGCAACAAACAGTTGCTTCGTCAGGAAAGAGGGAAGGAGAGGGAAAGACGAAAGGAAGTGGGGTTTTAAGGGAGAGGGTAAGGAGTCATTCCAATCCCGGGACGGAAAGACTTACCTTAGGGGGAAAAAAGGACGGGTATACACTCGCCCGCACACACACACATATTCATCCACACATATACAGACACAAGCAGACATATTTAAAGACAAAGAGTTTGGGCAGCTTTCCTGACGATGTATATATATAATCACAGCATTTCCTTTGTGATGATTAATAAAGTTCATAGCTGCATGGATTCAAGATAATCTTGACTTCAATTTCCCATAAAATTAAAATAAGAAACTACAATGAACTGCATTTTCTTACATAATTATCACTTTTGAGGGGTGCTTGTCTAGTGGGAAACAGTAAGTGTTGAACTTGATGCATTTATTAGAAACAGCAATACGATCAATTGCCAAACAAGTGGTTTCAGGCATTGATGTGTTGTAATAACTGTACATGTGTTCTGAATCTACCTTTAGGGAGAAATTCGCTGCTACACAGTAAAAACTGAAAATTCCAGGGACAAAGAGAATTTCTTAGTATGACAAGAAAGATGGAAGAACTAATGAATTTAAAGCACTACTTAATGCTACGACATTGAAAGGACCAATATCAATTTGGCTACCATCATAAGGCCATGAACAGCCCTGTTAAATGGCAGGTAAAGTTGTGATACACTACTGGCCATTAAAATTGCTACACCACGAAGATGACGTGCCACAGACGCGAAATTTAACCGACAGGAAGAAGATGCTGCGATATGCAAATGATTAGCTTTTCAGAGCATTCACACAATGTTGGCGCCGGAGGCAACACCTACAATGTGCTGACATGAGGAAAGTTTCCAACCGATTTCTCATATACAAAAAGCAGTTGACCAGCGTTGCCTGTTGAAACGTTGTTGTGATGCCTAGTGTAAGGAGGAGAAATGCATACCATCATGTTTCCGACTTTGATAAAGGTCGGATTGTAGCCTATCGCGATTGTGGTTTATCGTATTGTGACATTGCTGCTCGTGTTGGTTGAGATCCAATGACTGTTAGCAGAATATGGAATCGGTGAGTTCAGGAGGGTAATACGAAACACCGTGCTGGATCCCAACGGCCTCGTATCACTTGCAGTCGAGATGACAGGCATCTTATCCGCATGGCTGTAACTGATCATGCACCCATGTCTCGATCCCTGAGTCAACAGATGGGGACGTTTGCAAGACAACAACCATCTGCACGAACAGTTGGATGACGTTTGCAGCAGCATGGACTATCAGCTCGGATAATGCATGACCGCATGTTGCAGGTCCTGTACGGGCCTTTCTGGATACAGAAAATGTTCAACTGCTGCCCTGGACAGCACTGACCACTTGTAAACACCAGGATTTTGCATTAGTCTTTGCTACTAGTAATTCTTTTTATGCACAGTGATTTACATGGTCAAACACACCCATATAAAAGCATTATACACATTTTTAAAAATTATTTGGAGTAGAAGCAGTTTCCAAGCAGTTCGAACCCCAGAAGTCCTTGTCTATTTTTGTTATGGTCAAGAACTTTTTGAGATTAAGACAACAGTACATTTTCTGGTTTGCAAAAATGAAAACAGCCAACACAGAAGAGAATCAAGAAGGGCAGATTCCAACACTACCTGTGTGCCACCCCCACCTTTTCCTCCAGCAGCTTTCTTGCGTCTTTCTTCACGACGGTCAACTTTAGTCTCCTGTTCCACTGCCACTTTCTTATTTGGTAGTTTGTTTTCTATCTGTGCTGCAATGTAAGCACCAGAAGATACTGCCTGAAAGTACCAAAAAAAGTAGACATAAAAATTAATGGTAAGTTCTAAAAACAAAATCATTTCCTAACACACATACAGGAATATTAAAAATCACTTAACATAAAATTTATACTAACAAGAAGCAGTAAACACAAGCATATAATTTTAGTCACACAGTCAGTAACTTCCACAATTATAATTTCTTTAATATGGAAGTAGATAGGAAAAGTTTGGAAACATGACACCATCCAGAAATGAACTAGGGAAGGCACCCAAAACACCAACTCAACAATTTAGTGATACAGCTTGAGAGCATGAGAAAGTACCTTGTGTTCAACAGAAATAAAAGTAGCATCAGGTGTGCTGTAGGAAGTGCAATAGCACCACTGAAGTACATTAGTACAAGTAAACGATATGATCAGCAATGCATTCAGATTGCTGACAATGTTATTGTTTATAGGAATCTGTGCTCAAATGTATGCTTCGGTAGATTCGTTTTTAAATCTCTGCATGTTAATCTAATTTATTAGACACACATTTTGCATTTTCGCCAGTGTCTACAGTAGAGTTTTGTAGCATACACCAACAGTTGTTTTTCTATTTGTTTGTTTTGGAAGCTTTTGCTCACTTGTTGGCACTAGTCAGTTAGACAGGCTGCAACTGCCAGCCAAGACAGAGCAGCAACAGCGAAGTAAACGTTTTTGTGACATTTTACGGGCTCCTAACCAGGAGTGAATTATACAGTTTCACCTTGCGCTTTGTTAGTTTCGTTTTTGAATTTCTGTGTGCTAATTTAATATTTAATAGACACAGTTGTCATGTTTTCATCTGTGTCAGAAACTGATTTTGTGACATGTTACAAGTTCCTAATAAGGAGTGAATTATTATCACATGCACGCTTTTGTACTTGAGTTTTTGAGTCACTGCATGTTAATCTAATTTAATACACACACTTATTGTGTTTTCATCAGTGTGTATAATAGAGTTCTACAGTGAATACTGATAGTCCTTTGTCTATCTGTGTAGTGTATGGATAGGGACTGTGACTTCTGTGCACAAATGTGAGCCGAATTGTGAGACTTTGCTCTCAGCTCCAGGCTGTGTTCATTTGAGTTTCATAGATTGAGGCTGCAGTTGATGGGCATCACTGTTGTTGGCCAGCAGTAGGGATCCAATGGACATCCAGCACGACCCAAAGGTCCACCGATTGATCCGCACCAGTGGCCAGCCCACATACTGCTGGCTTTGAGGTTGACCCCTCCCCTGTGGATGAGTGGGAGGTCACCTCAAAGTGTGGCAGTCTGCAAGATACTTCCCGCAAGACTGAACCTAAGGCCTCCCCAGTTAGTCTGACAGTGGCTGACAGTGTCTCTCAGCCAGGTGCAGTCACTTGTCCTGTTTCAGAGAAAACCTCTCAGCCTACAAGATCTGGGCAGCCACTGAGGTTATGATTATTGTAGTTAGCAGCTCCAATGTTAGATGCATTATGGGGCCTCTTATGGACATGGCTGCTGGTGTGGAGGGGCAGGGAGGGGGGGGGGGGGGAGGTTAAGAGAGAGAGAGCCAACAGGCACTCCTTGTGCCTACTGGGTGGAGTCAATACAGACATGGAACAGGTACTCCTGGATGCCATGAAGAGCCAACTACAAGTGGTAGCTCGCATTGGTACCAATGATGCATGTCGCTTTGTGTCGGAAGAGATACTCTCTGGTTTCAAGCAGCTATCAGAAGTTGTACAGGCTGTCAGTCTTGCTTGCGAGATGAAAGCAGAGCTCAGCATTTGCAGCATAGTCGACAGGACTGATTGCCGATCTCTGGTACAGAGCCCACTGCAGGGTCTGAATCAGAGGCTCAGATGGTTCTGCAACTGCGTGGGCTACAGATTCCTCAACTTGCACCATAGGGTGGTGGGGTTTCAGGTTCTGCTAAACAGATCAGGACTCCATTAGATTTATGAGGTGGCTACACTGGTAGCGGGGGCTGTGTGGAGTGGACTGGGCAGTTTTTTAGGTTAGAGCATCTCGGGGAATCAGTCTCAAAGGGCTCAGGTCAATCACAGGAAGAATGTAGATCTAGGAACGATCAGTATCACAACAGTAAATTGACGTAGCTGTGTTGGGAAAGTACCAGAGCTCAAAGTGCTAATAGAAAGCACTGATGCTCAAATTGTTATAGGCTGTGAAAGCTGGCTAATACCGAAGATAAGTTCAGACGAAATTTAAGCTAAGGGCCTAATGGTGTTCAGAAATGATAGGCTAAATACAGCTGGCAGTGGTGTGTTTGATGCTGTTAGAAGTAGCTTGCCTTGCAGTGAAATTAAAGTAGACAGCTCTTGCAAGTTAGTATTGGTAGAGGTCATTCTTGGCAACTGGAATAAAAAAATAATTGGGTCCTTTCGACAAACTCCCAATGCAGATGATGCAGTTGCAGAAAGGTTAAAAACAATTTGAGTCTCATTTCAAATGTGTACTCAACTCATACAATTACAGTTGTTAGCGACTTCAACTTTTGCTCAATATGTTGGCGAAAGTACATGTTTAAATCTGGAGGTATCTACATCTACATCTACTTACGTACTCTGCCAGCCACTGTAAGGTGCATGGCCAAGGGTACCCTGTAGAAATACTAGTCATTTCCTCTCCTGTTCCATTTGCAAATAGAGTGAGGGAAAAATGACTGTCTATATGCCTTCATATGAGCCCTAATTTCTCTTATCTTCGTGGTTCTTACGCGCAATGTATGTTGGCAATAGCAGAATCATTTGGCAGTCAGTTTCAAATGCCGGTTCTCTAAATTTTCTCAACAGTGTTTCTCGAAAAGAAAATTGCCGTCCCTCCAGGAATTCCCATTTGAGTTCCCGAAGCTTCTCCATACCTCTTACATGTTGTTCAAACCTACTGGTAACAAAACTAACAGCCTGCCTCTGAATCGCTTCGATGTCTTCCTTCAACCTGGTATGAATATGAAATCCTTGAGAAGTATTGAAGAATACGTCGCACCGGCGTCTTACACGCAGTCTACTTTACAAGTGAATTACTCTTTCCTAAAATTCTTCCAATAAACTCAAGTCAACCATTCGACTTCCCCACCACAGTTCTAACATGCTTGTTCCATTCTCACATTGCTTTGCAATATTATGCCCAAATATTTAAACAACTTGACTGTGTGAAGCAGGACACTTGTTATACTATATCCAAACATTACAGGTTTGATCTTCCTACTCATCTGCATTAACTTATATTTTTCCACATTTAGAACCAGCTGCCGTTCATCACACCAACTGGAAGTTTTGTGTAAGTCATCTTGTATCTTCCTACAGTCACTCATCTTTGACACATTACTGTACACGACGGCATAATCATCAAACAACAGAAGATTGCTGGCTACCCTGTCCACCAAATGAATTATGTATATACAGAACAACAGTGAGCCTATCACACTTCCCTGGGGCACTCCTGACGATACCCTTGTCTCCGATGAACACTCATCACCAAGGACAACATAATGGGTTCTATTACTTAAGAAGTCTTTGAGCCACTCACATATCTGTGAACGTATTCCCTATGCTTGTACCTTCATTAACAGCCTTCAGTGGGGCACTGTGTCAAATGCGTTTTGGAAATCTTAGAAATATGAAATCCGCTTGTTGCCTTTCATCATAGTTTGCAGTATATCATGTGAGAAAAAGTGCAAGGTATGCATAAAACATCATCTGAAATTGTGCTAAACACATTTTCTGAAAATTATTTCAAGCAATTAGTTCATGAGCTCACTCCAATAGTAAACAGTTGTGAACACACACTTGACCTCTAAGCAACAAATAATCCTGATGTAATAACGAGCATCAAAACAGATGCAGGGATCAGCAAACACAGGGATGTAACTCCCAAATATTCCAAAAATAAACAAAAAATATACGTTCAAAAACGCAGATAAAAATCTGCGTGACACCTTCCTGAGAGACAATCTCCATTCATTTCAAATTAACAACATAAGTGTATACCAGATGTGGCTTGAATTCAAAGAAAGAGTATCGATAGCAACTTTGTAAAGCTGCAGCAGGGTAGAGCGATATGCACCCCAATTGGTGCTGCTCAGGCAACGGAGGGCACTGAGGTGCTGCCAGCACTTCTGCTTAAGCTGTCAAAGATGAGGACACCAAGTCAATCGAGTGTCAAAAACCAGTCTTAAGAATTGATAGGTCTCCACTATTGTGACTGGATGGTCATGAAGGTAAAGTTCTGGGTCCGGATGAATGGTATGACACCAACAGAAGTGCATGACACACGACTTTGCAGCTGAAAACTGGAAGCTGTGGGCTAGAGCCCTAGACTGCACCTTGTGAATGGCTCCCTGTAGGCACCGCTGAGTAACACCAGTACTGGAGCAGCAGTATGAAATGCAGAAGTCATCCGTATACAGAGAAGGTAAGACCAACAGTTCTACAGCTGCTGCTAGACCATTAATAGCCTCTAAAAATAGACACACACTCAATACAGAGCCCTGCAAGACTCCATTCTCCTGGATGTGGATGGAACTATGGGAAGCACAGGAGTGACAGGAAGTTATGGATAAAAATCTGGAGTGGGACCCAGAGACCCCACTCATACAATGTGACAAGGATATGAAATCACCAGGTCGTGTTGTATGCTTTATGTAAGTCAACAAAGACTACAACCAGGTTTTGCCGTCTCGAAAAGTCTGTTCCGATGGCAGACTCAAGGGACACAAAATTATCAGTGGTAGAGCAACCCTGGCAGAAGCCACCCTGACATGGATGGAGACAGTAAGCCATGTGACTCCAGGACCCGACCCAACCACTGACATACCATACGTTCCCACAGCTTACAAAGAATGTTGGTGAGGCTAATGGGCCTATAGCTATCCACATCAAGCAGGTTTTTACTGGGTTTCAGCACCAGAATGATGGTGCTCTATCGCCAATGCGATTGAAAGACGATATTGCACCATATCCGGTTGAAGATGATGAGGAGCTGTCGCTTGCAGTCGGATGAGAGATGTTTAATCATCTGACTGTGGATCTGATCTGGCCCAGGAGCTGTTTCAGGGCAATTTGCAAGGGCACTGAGGAGCTCCCACTCCGTAAATGGGGTGTTATAGGATTCACTGTGGTGTGTAGTGAATGAGAGGACATTCCCTTCCAGCCGCCGTTTGAGAGTGCGAAAAGCTGGGGGGGTAATTCTCTGACGCAGAGGCTCGAGCAAAGTGCTCAGCTAAGTGCTCGGTAATCGTGTTTGCGTTGGTAGATAACACGCCATTTATGGTAACACTGGGAACACCTGTTGGGGTCTGGTATCCAAAAACACATTTGATCTTTGCCCAGACTTGGGAAGGCGATGTATGGCACCCAATGGTAGAGACATCTCTCCCAACACTCCCGTCGTCTGATAAGTTGGCGAACACGGGCACGGAGGCGTTTAATGGCTATGAGGTGCTCCAGGGAAGGGTGCCACTTATTCCACTGTAGAGCTCGCCGATGCTCCTTAATTGCTTCAGCGACTTCCAGCTACCACCAAGCGACTGCCTTACGATTTGGGCACTCTAAAGAGTGAGGTGTCACAATTTCTGTCGCAGAAACAATTGTTGTAGTCACCTGCTCAACCATCACATTGATGTTACCATGTGGGGAAGATTCAGTGGTGACAGCAGAGGTGAAAGTTTCCCACTTTGCCTTGTTTAAAGCTCATCCGGGCAGATGTCCATGAGCCTGACGCTGGGGCAGTGACAGGAAGAAGGGGAAATGGTCACTAACACACAGGTCGTTATGTGCTCTCCAGTGGATAGATGAGTGAAGTCCTGGGCTGTAAATTGATAAATCAATGGGCAAGTAACTACCATGAGCCACACTGAAATGGGTGGCGGCCCCAGTATTTAAGAGGCAGAGGTCGAACTGAGACAGTAAAGTTTCGACATTTCTGCCTCGGCCAGTAAGCATGGTGCCAACCCACAAGGGGTTATGGGGGTTAAAATCTCCTGAAAGTAGGAAAGGTTTAGGGAGTTGATCAATCAGTGCAGTTAATACATTCAGGGGTAATGCACCATCTGGAGGAAGATATAAATCACAGACAGTTATTTCCTGTGTCATCCTTATTCTGACAGCCACAGCTTGAAGAGGGGTTTGAAGGGGCACAGTTTCACTACAGACTGAGTTTAGGACATAAACGTAAACTCCACCTGTCACTCGACTGTAGTCGCTACGGTGGAAAAAACTGCTGCAATTCCACTGGAGGATGACATCGTGATACTGGGAAGGCATGGAACATTCAATGAGGCAGTTTATGCCTCAGGTCACCTGCTGCCACTGACTTTTTGCCTGAGCAGTATATATCCATTGTGTCTGAGGGTCCGGTGAGATCTAGGTCCTCAGGGGACCTCATCCTCAGACACAATGGTGGTGGTGTGGGTGCCACCACAGTGCCTTGGTTCTTGGGGGTAGTTTTCTTTTTAGGTTTCTCTCACTGTTCATTAGGTTTGTCTGGTTGGGAGGGCTTAACTGATTCAGTCTCAGGGACTGAGGAGAGCCATGAAGCCCTACAACCAGCTGCTTTTGAGCTCCACATCAAGAGGCCAAGTGTAGTCTTCCGTCTCTAAGACATGACTGGGGTTGGCAGAGCTGATGGTGCCAGAACTGTTGTAGCGGCAGTGTAAGATGATGTCATACATACAGGAGGCAGGCATTCAAATTTTCTCTTAGTCTCAGTGTAGGTCAGTTGGTCCAAGGTCTTGTACTCCATTATTTTACTTTCTTTCTGGAGAATCTTTCAGTCTGACGAGCAATGCTAATGGTGCTCTCGGCAGTTGACACAGATGGGAGGTGGAGCACATGGACTACTGGGATGTGATGAGCATCCGCAATCTCGACATGTGACACTGGATGTACAGTGGGAAGACATAAGGCCGAACTTCCAGCACTTAAAAGTGCCACATCAGAGGAGGGATGTAGGGCTTTGCATCACAGCGGTGGGCCATCACCTTGACCTTCTTGGGCAATGTATCACCCTCTAAGGCCAAGATGAAGGTACCAGTGGCAACGTGATTATCCCTCGGACCCCAGTGAACACACCGGATAGAATGTACACCTTGCCGCTCTAAACTGGCACGTAGCTCATCGTCAGACTGCAAAAGAAGGTCCCTGTGAAATATGATACCCTGGACCATATTTAAGCTCTTATGCAGTATGATGGTTACAGAAACATTCCCCAGCTTATCACAAGCGAGTAATGTCCGTGACTGGGCAGAGGATGCTGTTTTGATCAAGACTGACCCACATCACATTTTGGACAATCCCTCCACCTCCCCAAACTTGTCCTCTAAGTGTTCAACAAAAAACTGAGGCTTCATTGTCATGAAAGATTCCCCATCAGCTCTCGAATATAAAAGGTACCGAGGCGAATAAGATCCGCTGCCATCCTTAGCCTGATGTTCCTCCCATGGTGTGGCCAGGGAAGGGAACGATTTGAGGTCGTACTTCTGTGTGTTAAATTGAGCTCGTGAATGCTTAGAGACTGCTGGTGGTTCACCACCAGCAAGAATGATGGACTACACCTCATTGCATGTCATCCGCCCTCATGCCACCCACTCCGACCAGGGGCCCTCCCCACAGGTGCCACCCGGCCACAGCAAAGGCCACCTGGCAGGATGGCCATGCCGGGAGTCCCGAAGCCCCAGGGGGATGGGCATGTTCCCCTTGGCATATGTGGGGAGTTAAGGGCAAAGGCGTCAGCAGAGCAATCCCTGTGTGGTCAGGGGGCTACAACAAACAGGGTACATGGCGGCCCCACCACAGCAGACTGGCTACCGTGCTGGATATCAGGTGCAAAGAAGTCCATGTTCATCGTCGACGCAGACAATGACACCGCATAGTGCATGGTGGAAAATGCACCCAGGAAGTTGTTCTCGCCCAAGAAATGGAGAAAGAGTGGGTCTGTATTGAGACAATGAGAAATTGGGCTAAATCTCAATGCACGATGGATACTATGCACCATGTAAGGCGCCCTTCCCCAATTGGCTCGCTCTTCGGGAAAATTTTGAAAAATGGAGGTCAAACACTACAGGTGCCATCACAAAGACCAAAACATATGAGACTCCTTTTAATCACCTCTTACGACACGCAGGAATACCTTGGGCCTATTCTAATCCCCGGACATGCAGGAGGGTCTTCCAGTCCAGACTGTAGAGGAATTAGGTTCCTTTCACAGTATGCTGACGCAATAGCACCATACTTAATCGTATACAATCACTCTAACAACGAAAGACTGGAAAGCTGCAAAGGTCACACCAATATTCAAGAAAGTCAACAGGAGTAATCCATTAAATTACAGGCCCACATCATTAACATCGAGGATGCAACAGAATTTTGGAACACATACTGTGTTCACACAAGGTAGTGTTATAGACACTCTGCTGTTCCTTATCTATATGAACAATTTAGCAGACAATCTGAGCAGCCGTCTTAGGTTGTTCGCACATTATGTTGTCATTTATTGTCTATTAAAGTCATCGTAAGAGCAAATCAGATTGCAAAATGATTTAAGATAGACATCTATATGGTATGAAAATTGGCAAGGGACCCTAAATAAAGAAAAGTGTATGGTCATCTACATGAATATGAAAAGAAATCTGCTATATTTTGGTTACACAATAAATCACAAAAATCTAAATGCTGTCAATTTAACTAAATATCCAGGAATTGTGATTACTGACAACTTAAATTGGAAAGCACGCACAGAGAATTTTGTCAGGAAAGCAAACCAAAGACTGCATTTTATCGGCAGAACACTTAGAAGATGCAACAGATCTACTTAAGAGACTGCCTACACAATGCCTGCTCATCCTCTTTTGGAGTACTGCTGCATCGTGTGGGATCTGTACCGGATAGGATCCACAGAGTAGAAGGGCAACACATTTGGTATTATGTTGAAATAGGGGGGAGAGTCTCACGGACATGATATGGAATTTAGGGTGGATACCATTAAAACAAAGGCGTTTCTTGTTGCAGCAAGATCTCCTCACAAAGTTTCAATCACCAAATAACTCCTCCAAATGTGAAAATATCTTGTTGACACTAACCTACATAGGAAGATACAACCATCATAATAAAGTAAGTGAAATCAGGGCTCACACGGAAAGATAAAGGTGTTCATTTTTTTCGTGTGCTGTTTGAGAGTGGAATAATACAGGATTTTTGTGAATGTGGTTCAAGGAATCCTCTGCCAGGCATTTAAGTGTGATTTGCAGAGAATCCTTGTTGATGAAAGGACCTGAGAATGTGTTTTTACTACTTTTAAAACAGTACTAGCTGGCAAACCCGACACTGTCCAGGTACTCACTTTGCCAATTTTCTATTAGGAATAGACATTTTCTGGACACTAGGTAAAACTGCTTTGTGTGTCTACAATGCGATTTTATAAAGGCCTCTACGGCAATGCCTTTTTGTACCTCTAGAGATTGCTACTAATTTCACGTAAGTCTTATTGCACGAGTATCTCAATAGTACAGAATATGACTTCATATATCTTGATCTACATTATGCAGGTGGTTCTTGCTACCACAGCACTTTTTGGCCAGCATTAAAGGATATATGTACCAAGTTTGGTTGAAATCACTCCAGTGGCTTAAGACAAGATGTGGGAGCACGCACAAACAATTTTTATAATATGTGTGGATTTTTGAAAGGGTATAAGACAACACAATTATAGAACACATACAATATTCAGAACACTGTTTGGAAACTAAGTGATTATGTGGTTTTCTGATTCATGCACCTAATGCCAATGCTACTAGATGCTGCAAAAATTATGTATTGTAGGTGTGAGCCTAAAATGCATCTGTTCCTATTCACGTAGTTATATAAAACAACAATTGTCTTCTCTCAGGTAACATGCAAATGAAAAACTATTTGCCTCGCAGATAAGCATCACTAGCTGTCAAACCAAATGGCAGTCAGCTACTCTGGTACACATTAAAATCTACAACCTGACAAGACAAGGGGATTCATACCCCTCATAAAATTTTTGAACCCATGTTATAGGCATATAATCACTGATTCTTCAGTTTCTCCTGGCATATTTGTTGCTCAAACAGTCCACAGGTGTACTGCTGGTCCATAGTGTCCAACGGGCACAATATTTCGGCGATCAGACATGTCGCCATCATCAGGCGCGCTGACAAACTGAGCTCCTGAGGACAGGTGGCCGTATTAAATCCCCTCCCCTCACGAGGTGTTCTCTTCGCGGTCCGCGCCCCGTGTGTCGTGTCAGCAGTAGCCAAGAGAGGGGGGAGGGGGGGTGTTCTTTGTGACAATTAATATTCCATATTCTGAATACCTCATTGCATATAAAAACTTCATTAAAGAATAAATGTTACAAAATTAAGTGGAAATTAAATGTCACAGTAAATACTTGTATAAGTTATGTTACAAAAAATGCTAAAAGCATAACAAAGCTGCTCACTTTTACAGGACAGTTTAAATATGGCGCTGCAAAATAGAATGACCTTGTCTCTTCTGAGGGAATGGATGCAGGTATGACCGTCCTCACCAGTGACAATATCGACCACAAAGGTATCTCTCATAATGTTAACACATTTTATTTACAAGTCTACTTGATTGCAACGGATTCAATACTCTGCTTGTCAAGAGGAAGATGGATTTCCTGGAAGTCCAGGGCAAGATTCTATATTGGATACATTTTCTGGTTACTCTGAAAAGCACTCTGCGAGTTGGAGCAGATGAGTTAAGTCTTGGCATATTTCATCTCCTCGACAATAGTGAAACCAATATATAATTTTGTAAAAAAATGCAGGACACTCTTTGAGTAAACAATGGAACACCCAACTTAGTATCTGTGGAACCATCTGTGTCATCAAGTTTATCTTTTAAATTGTAATGGGATATAAGTTTATAATTAAATTTTACAATGCTCATACAGAATTATTTTCTCTATCGCGCACTGCAAGAACTGATGATCTGCTGGATGGACAGTACCCACCTGTGCAGTTCAGATGTGTGAGTGTTGGGAGTAAGAAAGCCTAAAACACACATACTGAAGCAGCTGTTGGAACCATCAGTACTGTGGTATGTAGCTTTTTTAGCAAACACATCATAAAGCTTGCACTTTGGCACAATGTTGAGGTCAGCCATTAGTGCAGGCAGGCAAGTGATATGTTGCCATATCCGCAAAGAACACTGCACAGTAACCGTAACACAATTTCTATTTGATGTGGCTGTTTTCATATGTGGCATCATATTTCAACATACAGGAGGTGGCTATGACTGGAATGCAGAAGGAAGTGGTGAGTGGTAGGAAATGGCAAGTCTCGTCCTTGGGTCGTCCACATGGGAACTGACCTCTGGAGAGCCAAATTGGGAGTAAGTGTAAGATAGGAATGATATGGCATAATGCTCACATTTGAGTAAGCAACAGAATACTATAAGGGCTGCCTTTTTAGTTTTAACAAATGACCACTAGATGGCACAACTGAGATGTGACATTACTGACTGTTATTCCAAAATTTGTAATTTGTTATTACTGAAACAATGACATCTCAAAACTGGCCAAGTAGTTTGCTTACAATGAGTGTTTAAAGCAGCAGTTTGTGAAAAACAAATTTCATAGGACATTTTCATTGAACGGTTTGTTGGATTTTTGTAAAGACCTAACTTAACAACAACATAATTTATTTCCACTTTTGGCAATCAATCACCTTCAGAAAACTAGATTACAGAATTTCATCATGGCTGCGCTTCTGTGAAGCAAAACCCAGCTGGAAGGCTACAAATGCCTGCCTGACAACTCACTAGTGAGTGACACTGAATTATCTACACTGAATGGGTATAAGGGAAGTTTTAATATTTCCAAGGTTTGTTCACAAGTTGCCTGAGTAAACGTTGAATTTTAAGTTTATGTCGAAATAAAAAGAGACAACTTGGGGTTTACTAAGTGGTTATACAATAATAATTTTATTAAATCAAAAATGTCCAAACCAAACATATGAGAGTCATTTTGTATGGTTGCCAATAAATTTAGTCAATTATAATGTGGATGCTCATTGTTCATTCTGTGCTATTAAATAATTAAAAAAAAAAAAGCATAAACTGCCTCATTATATCAGAGGGAAAATACTTTCTCGTGAATAACTAAGATAAGAAGAAATATAACAACTCACATTTTCTGCTTTCTTCTGAATCACTGTGTCGAAAGATTTAAGAAGCAGATGTAAAAAGGCATCAGAAACCAAAATAGTCTTGTTAAATATATGCATTTCTTGATTCGGGAACTTATTTTTAACATTCTTTACAACTCTTTCCAACATATGTTCAGCATCTTCTTTCTCAAATACTGGTGGAATAATATCCTGTGGATAAAATGCAGAGGAATATACATAACTGTAACTTTACTTGTGTGTTTTTAACATAGAAAGTGCTCTATTCAATGGCAAGAATAGCTAGATGTCTTCCCAAACACTTACAAATTACAGATCAATGTGCAAGCAGACCAATTTATTTGCAAAATATATGAAAATAGTGCCCTGCATTGAATAAGTTCACAATCAAAATACACTATAGTTTTCAGAGAAGTGACTTTTTAATATGTATTGGAAACTTAGTGATAAGAGAGAGCTTGTAAAACAGAGATTTTGTATTGGGTATCTTAGAACAATATCCTGCCACTGACTACTATACTGTCCAGTTTATGCAGTTTATGACACAGAAATTATCAAATAATTGAAAATTACACTGCAAGACAAAAAAATAGGGGGGGGGGGGGATGCAATCACAAAGGATTCATCCAAATGGGACAGAAATCTGTAGATGTGTTGTACATGTACAGACAAACAAATGAGTACAATTTCTGAAAAATCTTAATGCTAAGAACTTCACACATTAAGAATTCAATAATGCATTGGTTTTTCAGCTTGTCATTAATTGATAGTGGGGCTGGATGTCCTGCTGAGGGATATCTTACCAAATTTGGTCCATGTGGTGTGTTAGATCATCAAAATCCCCAGATAGCTGGAGGGCCCTGCCCATAAAACTGCGAATGTTCTCAAGTGGGAAGAAATCCAGTGACCTAGCCAGCTAAGCTAGGGTTTGGCATGCACGTAGACAAACTAGAAACTCTTGCCAAGTGTGGGCGGGAGTTATCTTGCTAAAATGCATCCCAGGGATGGTTTGCCATGAAGGACAACAAATCAGGGGGTAGAATATCGTTGACATACACCGTGCAGTAAAAGGTGCCACAGATGACAACTAAAGGGGTCTACAGAAAAAAATAATTGAACCCTAGACCATTAGCCCTGCTTTTCGGGCCATATGGTGGGTGACAGTAAAGTGGGCATACCACTGCTGTCTGAGGAGTCTCCAGTCATATCTTCAGCCTGGAATCACATTGACTGGAGTAGAATTGTATTAACTGAGCCCCAATGGTCAGATGATATGTCTGGAGGTGCCCCAGGTAGCGGCAGGATGTCTTTTGACAGCACGACCCCTTTTGTTATAATCAACAGGACTTTTACAGCATAGCGGTACTTCGACAATATGCTACACCCCGTTTTGTTGCCCTTCATAGCAATCCATTCTGCGCTTACGTTTCCAAGATAATGCCCATCAGCACACAGCTGAGAGTTTCTAATGCTTGTCTTTGTGGTTTCCAAACCCTACCTTGGCCAGCAAGGTCACTGCCAAATTGAAAATGTTTGGAGAATTATGGGCAGAGCTCTCCAACCATCTCAGGATTTTGATGATCTGATGCACCAAATGGACAGAATTTGGCAAGATATCCCTGAAGAGGAATCCAACAGCTCTATTGATGGATGTCACGCCGAATACCTGCTTGGATAAGGGCCAGAGGTGGACCAATGTGTTATTGACTTGTTGAGTTTATGAAGCCCTTCTCTTGAATATATCTGACATATAGAGAAAATATACTCACAAAATAGTGGCAGATGAAAAGAAAAAGTAGTATATAAAACACTCAGGTTTTGGATCTGGGGCTCTTTCTTTGGGAAGAAAACAAATGATTAAACAAAAAAAGGCTGGTCAGGGCTTAAAGATACTGGGAAAGCCACCCAGTGCCAGGGGCAAGGGACAGTAACCAGGTAGGAATTATGGAGCTTGTGGTCCATATAATAGAAAACCATATGTGTCTTGCTGTATTATGTTATGACAGAGTATCTTGTGTTACTGTACTGTACTTTTATTTATCATGTTGTATTTTAATTATTTTGTATATCTAAATCCTGGACATGTGAAATAAATAAATCTGCTTTATATGTAAGGCACTTCAAAACTTACCTTTATGTCTACCCATGATCCAGTTGACATTGCTTCCTCAACAACTGATTCAATTTGACCAATAAGTTGAGGGCCCACAGCAAAGTTTTTAATTTTTATAAGCTTTTCTTTTGGGAATCTTTCATTAACGAAAGTATGTACATTGTTTACACCCATTCTTGAGAGGTCATCATAATCTGGAAATTAAACTCAATGCACTTTTTCTTTCTAATTTCATAATGCAACTAAGAATTATGTTTAGCTTTCTCTCCTGAATCATTCTTATACTACTGAAACCAAAGCTCACCTAAGTATCCATTCTGCTTATAAAAGTTGTCTGCATAATCCTGTAATGATTTGGCAAAAATTGCTGGCATATAAACACTGCTACTTCCAGCCTGTCGGCCACTCAAAAATCCTTGCACTTCTTTTTTCTCAATCAGGTTATCTATTATAGCTGAAACCAATTAAGAGACATTACTATAAAGGTAATTCTAAGAAGGAAACAGAAACAAAAATGAGGAGACAACCACTCACCTTCAGATGAATGATGGATTGTGCATAAGTACGCAAAAAGATCAGAAAATTTAGCTATCTACTGGGTGACCATTCTTTGTTGTTGATCAGGAAACATTAAAATGTATGAAATAATTGTAGCAAACAGAAATGTGCACAAAAGTAAAGACCAACGCAAAAACATTGTTGTCAATACCACTCAGTGCAGCAAGGTTTCAAAATTAGTCAACAAAAGAAGTTCACTGTGTTATATAGGATCATTGGATCTAACTAGAATCAGTTCTACAACATTTACTTATACAAAACACAGGAAGTTCTGGGATGCAAACACTAATCAGATTACTTTTCCATGTCTGACTAAAATAATGACAAGGAAAGAAATCTCTCACAACCAAGGACTTTCCTAATGACAACGGTGCAAGCTGACATCTGTGATATCTCAAATTCATAGGTGGCATAATGGTGGTGTTACAACATCCAGATGAAGTACAACGTACTTCTACAAACATGTCAGTGAAATCACTAATTTCACCCCCTGAAAAACTTAACCAACATCCAGAACCACCAGAATTTAAAAAAGTACCACTGAAAACTTCAAAGTATTGTCCAGATTTAGACATGAACACCTGGCAAAACTGAAGGTAATGTCTGAAAAAAGCTTTGGAATGTTAGCCTAGGGTGGTAATATCACAATAAATAAATACAAGGGTAAGTCAATTATTATCCGCGATTTAGTTATATTTTGTTTATTTTGGTAGTACTGTAAAATTACAGTGATGATGGCATGCTTTGTTTATTTGTTGTTATATCTTTGCAATTTTCAAGCTGCTAGTTTAGTTTCATTATCACTGCAGTGCTGTTAATCATGCCTGCTCCACTGTCTATTTGCACCAAAGAAAAGCAACATTCAGTGATCTGTTTTTTGGTCATCAGAAGGCGTATCAGAGGCCGAAATTCATCGAAGACTTTCGGTACAGTACAGGAACAGTGTTTTGCCACAACGGAGTGTCTACGAATGGATTGAAAAATTTTGAAATGGTCACACAAGTGTTACGCATGATGAAGGAGCTGGACGACTGGATACCACCACAAATGAAGAAACCATTGCGCGTTCACCTGAAATGATTTTCTTAGACAGATGATTCACTATTGATGAAGTGGCACATCGTCTGCAAATTAGTCACTGTTCTGCCTACGAAATCATCCACGACAGACTTGCATTTCATAAAGTTTGTGCAAGATGGGTACCAAACAACTCACACAGTTGAATAAACAAACACACTTGACATCTGCAAAAGACATTTGGATTGCTATGATAATCAAGGGGACAACTTTTTAGACAGGATCATTACTGGTGACGAAACATGGACCCATCATTACGAGCCAGAGAGTAAACGGCAGAGTATGGAATGGAAACATCCAATTCGCCGTGCAAGAAAATGTTCAAGACCCAACTGTCCACAGGAAAACTGATGCTTACGGTTTTTTGGGATGCACAAGGTCCAGTACTGGAACATTATGGGGAAAGGTGTATAACAATAAACAGCGTATGTTACAGTGAGATGCTTACTGCCAGGCTAAAGCCTGCATTTCAAAGCAAATACCGAGGATTGCTGTCAAAAGGTGTTGTGTTGTTGCACGACAATGCCTGTCCACATACTGCTGCCCACACTGCTGAAACGCTCCAGAAACTCAAATTTGAAGTACTGAATCATCCTCCATATAGCCCCAATCTTGCCCCTTCTGACTATCACTTGTTTGGTCCACTCAAACAGGCATTAAGGGGACGTCAATATGCCTCAGACGAAGCAGTGAAAGAAGCGATACATTCCTGGCTCGCAGCTCAACCGAGAACCTCCTTTTATGAGGGCATCAGGAAGCTTGTACAACTACGGACCATGTGCGTTGAAACGCAAGGAGACTATGTCGAAAAATGATGTTCTTGTAAGTTTCCTATTTGATTACAACAAGTTTTTATAACTACTTTGCGGATAATAATTTACTTACCCTCGTGTTAATGGTGTTGAGGTGTCTCAAAGCAAAATATGAACAACAGTGAATGGGACTCAAATCTAGAGATTTATGAGCACTGTCAGAGATGCAGAAGTATTACATAAAAAATGTGAACCGGCAATAAACACACTTTTTAGTCCTCATATTCAGAAATCATGTACAGTACCTGCCTGAGAATTCATGCAGAAATCTTCATTTCACTCTCGTCAGCACTAGCTGTAAATATTCTGGTATTAAAGTAAAACACAACCAGCTGCTACTGTGAAATAAGTCAAATGCTATACATTCTTCCTGAGGTTTACGATAACTGCACACACAATGAATGGATGAAAAACTGAAGCTAAGAGGTGCAAATTTTATAATTTCAAAAACAGTACCTGAAGTTACTTCCCTTTCCAAAAGGGGAATCACTCTAGGTATCATTGTTAAATACCACAGACACCTGACAAGACATTGTAAGGAAGAATAGCAGGCAACAGTAGTTACATTGTAGTAGCCACCAGAAAGATCGCGGGAGGCGCACATTGGCACGGCGCGTCACGGGCGGTAGTTGCCGCAAGTAGAGTCCCGTCCACCAGAGGGCACGCGAGAATTCGGACGCGACCTCTGCCGGCGTAACAACAAGAACAACAACAACTCCGGCAGCACGGGCCGTGCCCAGTCAGTTAACATCGGGCATGCCTAGGACACAGTCCCGGTCTACGCTAAGTGAAGTGCGACGTAACGTGAACAGTGTTACTACACAATTGGCAATGAGTAGGGCCATTCTTTCGTGTGTTGCGTCGTTGTTACGGTTCCGCAGCTTCTCCACGGCATGGAGGATTTGGTGCGGGTTTTGGTGGCGCAGTAGACGGAGCTCATGGCCACCATGAAACAAGTGCTTCCGGCGTTGCTCTCCACGCCGTCTGCTCCGGCGCAGTTCCCTCCACCCTTTCCCCCGTATGACGAGACGGCGGAGGATTGGGACGCATATGAACATCGCCTTCGGCAGTATTTCCAGGCGTTTCATGTTGCCGATGCGGAGGTATGTCGTGCTCTCTTCTTGTCTTGGATATCTCCCTCGCTGTATCAAGTTTTGCGGCAGCTAGCACCGTTGCAGGAACCCTCGTCCTTGTCTTTTGACGCATTGTGTTCGTTGCTGTCTTCATATTATCGCTGCTGCACGCATGCTGTGGCGGCTAGGGTCGAGTTCTATCAATGCAAGAAACAGCCCCATCAATCTTACCAGGCGTGGGCCGCTACCCTGCACGGTCTTAGTCGCAAGTGTCATTTTGTCACGGAGCAGTCGCGAGAGTCATATGCCCACGTTATGGTACACGACGTCATTGTTCGTTGGCCCCTGATAGGGAGGTCCGGCAACGGGCCCTGCAGTTAGAAGACCCTTCCCTCGAGGAAGTCCTGTCCATTGCTCAATCGTATGAAGTCTCTCACGCAGCAGGTCAACAGCTGGAAGCGTGGTGCGACGTCACGGAGGTTCAGGGCGGCGCGGCCGCGTCCACTGTGTCCGGGGTGGACGACGTGCGAGCGGTACAATCCGGCTGTTACGGCCGCTCCCGCACGGCGCGTAAACAGAATTCCGGCCGCCGGCCCCTGTTGCCGTCCCGTGCGTCGTGCTATATACATCATGGTCGGTCAGAGTGCCCCCGGCGTTGGGCCGTTTGTCGCAAATGTAATAAAAAAGGTCACATTGCTAAAGTTTGCCGCTCAGCCTCGAAAGAATCGAAGGAAGCAAGTACAGCGGACATGGACGTTGACATTCAGGAAGTTTCATCGGGCCAGGCTCCCGACGCATCGGCACGCAAACTCTTTATCGAGGTGTCGGTTCGGTCACGCCGGTTACAACTGCAAGTAGATATGGGCGCGGCAGTTTCGTTGTTGAATGCACAAACTTATTCCGACCTTGGATCGCCCCCGTTGGCGCCAGTTTACCGGCGTCTACGCGGTTATGGTAAACAGTTCATTCCCCTATTGGGTCAATTCACTACCGACGTGACTTACAAATCAGTCACTCGGCCTATTACTTTTATTGTTGTCAGTGATGCGAGCTCCGCTAACCTTTTTGGCCTGGATGCCTTTCAAGCTTTCGGTTTTTCTATTGCTGACACCATACAGTTGGTCTCCGAAGACGTTCCCTATCACTCATTGGAATCTTTGATCTCAGACTTTCCAGATATTTTTGAGGAGGGTCTGGGGCGTGTTTCCAAGTTTGAAGCTCACTTAACGTTGAAGGAGTCGGCTCGCCCGCGTTTTCTACATGCGAGGCAGATCCCCTTGGCTCTCTGCCCTCAGGTAAAGGAAGAGCTAGACCGGCTGACAGCCCTAGGGGTCGTTCTTCCCGTTTCTTCCAGTGAGTGGGCTTCGCCCCTCGTTATTGTCAAGAAGCCCTCGGGAAACTTACGTCTTTGTGGCGATTTCAAGGCCACCATTAATTCCCAATTGGTGGTGGACACCTATCCTTTGCCTCATGCTGATGAATTGTTCTCCGCCGTGGCGGGAGGCCAATATTTTTCGAAAATCGATCTGTCGGAGGCTTATCATCAGATACCACTTGATGAGGACTCCAAACGGCTGGCAGTCGTCAACACCCCGTTTACCAATACCAGCGGTTGGCTTTTGGAATATCCAGTGCCCCGGCGATATTCCAGCATTATCTTGAGCATGTCACGTCGACAATCCCTCATTGTATTAATTACCTGGATGACATAATTGTCACAGGCCGCAGCACGAAGGAACACTTGCACAACCTTCACACCCTCTTTCTCAAATTCAGGTCTGTGGGCTTGCGTTGCAACCTGCATAAGTCAACCTTCTTCCAACCGTCCATTGAGTATGTGGGCTACACCATATCTCAGCATGGCATCCAGCCACTAGGAAGTTTGGTCCAAGGTATCGTCAACCTTCCTCGGCCCACTTCACTGAAAGAGTTACAAGCTTTTTTAGGCAAGATAGCCTATTACCACCGGTTCATTCCCAGGGCTTCCACTATAGCCCACCCCCTGTACTGCCTTCTGCACAAGGGTGTTCCTTTTGATTGGTCGCCTGCATGCGAGCGAGCGTTCACCTCGTTGAAGGGCCTCCTCACTTCAGCCCCTTGTTTGGCTACTTTTGATCCCCATAAGCCGTTGGTCCTGGCTACAGATGCTTCGCAGTATGGGGTGGGGGCAGTCCTGGCCCATCGCAACGCAGATGGTTCCGAGCAACCACTGGCATTTGCGTCTAAAACGCTTAGTCCCGGGCAGGCCCATTACTCCCAGGTGGAAAAAGAGGCTTTGGCCATTGTCTACGCTGTTACCAAGTTTCACCCTTTCTTGTATGGCACGAAGTTTCAGTTAATCACTGACCATAAGCCGTTAATATCGTTATTTGGCCCCGCCTCTCAGATTCCGGATAGGGCGGCCCACAGACTACAGCGCTGGGCCTTGTTCCTCTCTAAGTACCATTATGACATTCATTTTCGCCCTACAGGACAGCATGCCAACGCCGACGCTCTTTCCCGTCTTCCGGTGGGCCCGGATCCTACGTTCGATCGAGAGGAGATTGTGTGTTTTCATTTGGACGTGGCGTCCCGCCAAGCAGTTGATGGCTTCCCGATCACTAGTTCTCGAGTCGCCAGGGAAACGGCGGCGGACCCTCTTCGTAATTATTTTCTTCTACGAGACCGCCTCTCGGTCTTGGAAGGAGCTCTCCTTCTGGCTACCGATGATACAGCTCCTCGCGTGGTTGTTCCTGCAGGTTTACGAAGGGAGGTCCTCACGTTATTACATGCGGGGCACTGGGGTTTTTCCCGTACTAAAACCTTGGCTCGCATACATGTGTACTGGCCCGGTATTGACAGAGAAATTGAGCACTTGGTGGCCGCCTGTTCCCAGTGTGCGAGCCAACAAGCATCTCCCAGGGCAGCGTTCTCTTCATGGCCGCCGGCAACCCAAGCATGGGAACGTGTTCACATCGATTTTGCGGGCCCGTTTCTCAATGGCTTTTGGCTCACTGTTATTGATGCTTATTCCCGATTCCCATATGTGGTTCGCTGCTCCTCAACCACTTCAGAAGTTGCAATCCAGGCACTAGCAAAAATCTTTTCTGTGGAAGGTCTGCCAATCACCCTGGTCTCAGACAATGGACCGCAGTTTATTTCGCAAACCTTCCAGGATTTTTGTAGGCGCTTCGGTATTCGGCACGTTTGCTCTCCCCCCTTCCATCCACAATCAAATGGGGAAGCCGAGCGCATGGTGCGCACATTTAAGACTCAGATGAAAAAGTATGTGCACGAATTTCCTGCAGAGGAAGCATTGACATTTTTCTTGACAGCATACCGGACCACACCAATGGGCGAACGCAGCCCCGCAGAGCTCCTCCATGGGCGTCAACCTAGGACTCTGCTGCACCTCCTCCGGCCTGGTCCTCGCCAGTCTTCACAAAACGGAGTACCTGGCTTTCCACTGGGTATGTCGGTCTGGGCCCGTGGGTTTGGTCGCAATCCACGTTGGATACCGGCGGTGGTCCTGCGCCGAAATGGCCGCCGGCTCTATACCTTGCAGGCGGGGGATCGGGTGGTACGTCGTCACCAAAATCAGCTACGTCCACGTTCGGGCACCTGCCCTCCAACCTCTCGGACACCGGCTTCCCCATTGCCGGCACCTGTATTGGGTTCACAGGGGACGTTACCTCCTTTCCTCGCTGTGACTCTGCCGCACTGCGATGGTTCTCAGGCTTGGCAGCCTCCAGTAGCTCCAGCACCGGCATCGCCATCATTCGAGATGCCCCAGCGAGAGCCGGCCCCCCTAGCAGGCCCGGTTTCTCAGGGGGCTAGTTCACCTGTGGTCGTCCCCGCCACTGGGTCTTGCCCCTCCCGACGTGGAACAGGATCCGGAGTTCGACAGCTTGTCACCCGTTCTGTCCCGAGCTCCGGTTGTGGGATGACGGGGGCCTCTTCGTGTGGGTCACTTCCAGCCGTATTCGAAGGTTCCAGCTCGATGGTTGGCAGATCCCCTCGACTCCGGCCATCCAATGGATGTGGAGGTCATCGCTCCTGCCCGACGCTCTACCTTCCGACGCAGTGGATCACAGTGGCTTCACCCCCCGAAGGAGGAGGAGTGTAGTAGCCACCAGAAAGATCGCGGGAGGTGCACATTGGCACGGCGCGTCACGGGCGGTAGTTGCCGCAAGTAGAGTCCCTTCCACCAGAGGGCACGCGAGAATTCGGACGCGACCTCTGCCGGCGTAACAACAAGAACAACAACAACAACAACAACAACAACAACTCTGGCAGCACGGGCCGTGCCCAGTCAGTTAACATCGGGCATGCCTAGGACACAGTCCCGGTCTACGCTAAGTGAAGTGCGACGTAACGTGAACAGTGTTACTACATACATATTGCTAAAAACCCAGATTTTCAGTGAAAAAGAAATGTGAATTGATTCAGGAGGCTTATGAGGCATCAGAAAATAGTTTTGATATTGACTACATTTCCTACAGCAGCTTCACAATACATAAAAACTTCTTGTGTCTAGCTAGAACAATAAATAAGAAATTCCATTAGGAAGTGTTAAAATTCTTGCTAGCTTCAACTTGCTTGGTTCTCATTACCTTACTTTTCTGCTGTAGCAATGAACAGCCATAAAATAAGGTCTCAACATTACACCATCTACATTATTTACTGATCTGTTACTTTTCCCAGAACTGAAAATGCATGTGGACGGTTCAAGACTGGATTGTAATGAGGAGACACAGAAGGCTGGGTAAAGCAGCACTTATCGTGTCCATTCTTTCCCATTGCATGCTGCTATTGATAATTGTTCCCGTGATGAATAATGGGGAATGAACATAATGAATTATTAGTCAGATGTGGGTAACCAACCACATTGCTTCTCTGTAATTCCCTATGCTTTGTCAATGAAGTTAGGTAGTACTTTCCAGCCATCCATTTTCTTCGACTGGTGTGCTTACATGAAAGACAGTTTTATGTCGAAAGCTCCGCAAGACCCTTCATAGGTGTTTCACTCACAGCAATGTAAGATAAGCTATTAAGTCACATCCTAACCTCAATCTGAAATGCAATGTATTGTGGGAAAGCAGCCAAATATTTGTGAAAACCAACATTATAACTATTATAGCTGCTTCTTTCACTCATAGTTATTTAGGCTACATCTCAACCTGTCCAAAGCCTCAGAAATTGAGAGATTTTCAGAAACAAAACATGATGAGATTGAGCTACCATATACTGTCATTCTATTGGCGAAGATTGATGACAACGAACTGCCAACAGAAGCACACAACAGAAGAAGAAGATGATGATAGGTTTGTTGGGCACTCAACTGCGCGGTTATCAGCGCCCGCACAAATTCCCAACCTTTGCTCAGCCCAATCTCGCCATGTTCATGAATGATGATGAAATGATGAGGGCAACACAAACACCCAGTCAGCTCGAGACAGGTGAAAATCCCTGATGCCACCGGGAATCGAACCCAGAACCCCATGCTCAAGAAGTGATAACGTCACCACGAGCTGCAGACACACACAACAGAAGAGTCGCAGACACAATAAGTGCACTTTGGTTGAAGGTTGTGGCCAAAACACTCACGATAATTCAGAAAGAAGGCTTCTCCATAACCGAAAAGAGACTGAAATTTTTCCTGAGAAATATATCATGTCAAGTGGGGCATATTTCCATAAATAAAGTCAAAACTCTTGTCATACTGATATTGGCTGGCAATGTACAGATGATGGCGTGTGTGAGGAACAGACTTTCTAGATAACAGTTAAAGAGTTACGCAATTACTGTATCCAAATACCACTGCCATATTCCACTAGTCACAAATGCTGCATCAGTTACCATACAACACCAATACTAAATACAAGTCACTGACACACTCAGACAAGACAGACAGCACACATGTCCTCAATTATGTTTCGGGAATGTAACCAGTTTTTGTTTCATATCATGGACAATACTACATTTGGGCACTTGTCAGGTGACTTCAGGTGAGCTGTCTAAGGCTGACAGTTGCTATCCATGTCATACAATTTATTAGCACACTGTATGTAATTTGCATGTGTCATGATCATAACTGCAAGGCCAACAATAATGAAACAACTATCATTGGCAGAATTGCGAAACTCCGATGTCTGGTGGGTTGCCACTCACTAAGCCCTAGGCATTCTCTATTGTTTTTGCTGGGAGCAAGTCATGGAAATAATAGCAACCCATGCATTAACCAACTGACAATTGCTGTTGCATTAATAATGCTTTGTGCCATTTATACCTAAGTAGACTCTTTAATAACGGAACTCCAAAATGAATCAGCAGTAATCAAAATGATGTTTTATTGTATTCCCTTGTACACTCGGTGGAAATACAATGTTCAGCAATGGCAAAACCCAATGGTAAAATTGATATCCTACGTAATGTTCTTCCATTGTGCATGTGGTCCAACCTTAATAAGCTGTACTGTATTGGCAAGGTAGAGGATCAGACTAAATGATTCAACGGGTGTCAAAGCACTATTTATTAACAAGTATGCAGTGTACAAATACAGTTGATACATGAAGAAATAGGTACACTCACCATGTTTAAGAAGCCCATCCTGTGCTAGATGGGAGCCCTGTGACAGTACTCTACAAGATGGTGGCAATGCAGAAGAGTTTTCGTGTGATGGATATACCAATGACTAATCGAATTTCATCTTTGAAATGGACAGGGCTCCATCTCAATGGAGCACAATTGTCCACGGCTTTCTCAAGAGAGAACTGCCACATTACTGGATAGGGTACGCTGGTTTGGGAGGTGTTATATGGTTTCCATGGCACCCCAGGTCGCCAGATCTTGTGTCATGATTTCTTCTTGTGGGGTTATGTTGAGAACAAAGTTTATATTCCCCAATGCCAACAATGCTGCAAGAACTGCAGGAACAGTCAGCTGCTGCTGTGATGGACACTGATGAAAACGCACTAGTAAACATACGGACAGAACTGGATTACTGTTTGGATGTGTGCCAGGTGACGAACACACTGAACATTTGTAGAATGTATCAGACACTTTATGAGTGTGTCTATGTTCTCATGTAACACCCATCTTTGCAGGTTGTACAATTGTAAATAAATGGTGCTTTGAAATATGCAGATCATTTGGCTAACACTGTATTTCATATACTCCAGCCTAACATAACAGATTACCTTTCATTGAACAAAAATGTCTGCTATGTTAGATGGTGGATGGAAAACAATTTTAGCTTGAAATTTCCAAAGCATTCTGTCTATGGTTCAAATGGCTCTGAGCACTATGGGACTCAACTGCTGAGGTCATTAGTCCCCTAGAACCTAGAACTAGTTAAACCTAACTAACCTAAGGACATCACAAACATCCATGCCCGAGGCAGGATTCGAACCTGCTACCGTAGCGGTCTTGCGGTTCCAGACTGCAGCGCCTTTAACCGCAAGGCCACTTCGGCCGGCGCAGTCTGTCTATCTTGAATGAGATTTTGTCAACAAATGGAAGATCAGCTGAAGCGAAAAATCAAAAACTTAATGAAACTTCCTGGCAGATTAATCTGCCAGAAAGTTTCATACCAGTGCACACACTGCTGCAGAGTGAAAATCTCACTCTCAAAAATGTAATGTTAGCTCATGACACACGCATATTAATCACGAGCAGAACCTAACCATGTCAAATTTACATTAATAACATTTCTTCAAGCATTAAAGATAATTGTGAAGTGGTTTTGTATGAAGATTAAGCAAGCATAATTGTTATAGATTTAGATTAGGAACTGAGTATTATCATAAATTATAATCTAAAGAGAAGTATCTCTTGGTCGCCTCTCAGTTGCAATAAAACAGGGAACGTCCAATTACTTGCACATTAATCTGATCACAGCTAGCATCTAGCTCCCATATGATGTTGGCATGATTAGTGAAGCAGAATATAATTAGATTTCTGGGACTGAGAGAAGATGGTAAACTATCACTGAATGCACCTTCATATAATCTCCTGCAAGAGCTAAACACAGATACCGTGACAGTAAGAATGCTGTCTACTGCTGGAACCCATAACACCCTTAAACTTCACACACTTTTACTACTTGTTGTCAAGCAGCATATTTTGAACTCAAATAATATTTTAAGCCCAAATCAAGCCATCTGGGTCATATGCGTGATCAAAGTCGAGAATAGGGCCAGTCGTGTACTTTTGTGTTTTGTTCTAGAATGTTGTCAGCACTTGGTGTGAGATAAGATGCGAACAAAAGATGATGTGTCAGATGTTTGTGTTTTGCAGCCAATGACAGAGCAGCAAGCAGACGACATATTTCGATGTAAACATTTGGAAGAAAGGGTTAAATATTGCTGTAAATAACAATTATAAATTTAATTGCTCCTTGTTTAAGACATCTATTTAAACCATGCTAGTATCTGCAAACCAAGGACAGTGTCTTAACCCATGATATATTTGAAAAAGCAGTGAAATATTTTTCTAGTCTGTGTTGCTTTGCAATCAATCTGCATGAGTACCCAGAGTTAAAGGATCAATATTTTTTAATTAAATCGTGGGAGAAAGTGGCTAGATCAATGTTTTTGACTAAATCATGGGTGTAGGTAGGTGGATTAATGTTTTTTTTAATTAAATCATGGGAGATGGAAAGTGAATCAATATTTATTTATATATCGACTGTGCAACTCTATTGTGAATAAACACTGATCCACCTGTGTGCTTGCGCAGATCGACTGGGTAGTCATTTCACCACCACATTTGATACACTTTTGTGACTCTGCAATTAATCAATGAGGCATACACCAACATCAATCCACTTTACAGCATTCACTGCCATTACCACAAAATATTTCTCAAAATTCACTGATATATCAAAAATCAGCAAACAAAACAATGGTTTCAATTTTGACACTAGAAATATGTTGCCTCTCTTCTTGCCTCTCATTGATTACGTCAAAGGATCATCCCACTGACTGTGAAACTTAAGTGTTTCAAACCTATGAGCAGTAAATAAGCGCTGCTGTGACTGCTGCTGGCCCTTATCTCCACTTTAGCCCATATGCAGCATTAATTAATTAAGCTTATGCAAGTTGCTAATTAAATTGCCAGGAAATCCCACAATGACATTGCAGTGTGTTAACTGTAGGCAAATGCACTTTTAACACAAATCACAGATAAAAAGTACATGCTACACAAATTTTCGGTACTGGTGTACATGTGTAAAGACAAAGTGGAATGGATGAGTGTAGCATGGAGAACACATCTGGATGCAAAACATAACTTTTCTACAAATGAAGAGCATTAGGACAGTCAAAAAAATAAGAAATACCAAAGTGTTAATGACACCATGTTTTTCCTTCCAAACCACTGACTTTACCACGTTAGAAATCTACACAACCATATTTCTCTTTCACTAACTTGCATATGAACACCAATCAATAAAATAATGACAACAGCTAATACTATTATAACAGCAATATTCTAACACACACACACACACACACACACACACACACACACACACACAGAGCAATCATGTCAACATATCACAATATGAAAGTAAATATGTCCATGTGTGTTTACTCAAAATGATATTTAACAAAGCTACCTCATTAATACACCGGAAAGCAAACTGCGCATGCAGCTTAGTGCTTTAGTTGATAATGCAAGCTCAGACTTCCACATACCATAGAACAGCCGTTCATTTAAGCCACATTGTTTAACCAGTGTCGCTATACGAATAGGCGCAGTTGCTGCAGCCAATGCTCCACGTATACAAGCTTTGTTACGAGCAATGTACGAGTCTGTGAAGAAAACTCGAGGGTCAGTTTTGTCTTGTTTTGCATGTATAACCTTCCCAAGATGGTTCTGGACAACCTGCAAACAATCCATGTATAAATATGGAGCTAAGTGGCTTAAAACATTACTGCACTTTAAAATTTACATGACAACAACGTACTGACTGCAAGAAATCAGCTGGTAAGTCATAAATCCTAGTCAGCTCTCCTATAGACACCTGACCTTCCTGAACTAGTTTATCATTAATTTCTTGCGCTATCTGATTAAGATAGGTTTTATCAATCAATTGGCCAAGCACAACAGTGCATCCTGATTCTGTGCGTTCGATTTCTGCTGCTCGAGCTGAAATATGACTCAAATCCACGCATAAGATTTTTGCAAGATCCACCAAATTAATGCGACCTGCACAGACAAGGGATTCTAATCAGTAAACAATATAACAAACTGCCAATCGCAAGAAATAGTTTTATTGTAAAGTGACAAAAACTGCTAAATAAAGGGACAGAAATCAGCGTTACCTCCATGCACATACAGTTCGTCGCGGATTTCTGTTGTTAACTGCTGTGGAGTGACGTAGCCCTTCCCATCATTGGTGAAGATCACATCCAACAACTTCAACTCAACAAGTTTGGTGACAATTTCTATACAGTTTCTTTCCGACAATCTAAAACATAGCGGAAAATTTGTTAGTTGTGCTTTTCAACACAGAATAATGGACATAACAGGAACTAAAAGATTTTTTGCGCCTTACCTCTGAACAGTGGAGCTTAGCTGAGCCCTTTGAAAATCAGCTGCTAAACGCTTAACCTCATTCCAGTCAACAGCTGTCATATTTGATATCGATATCACAGCACAGTTTTATGTTTAAATCGTTTCTTTCCTTTCAAGAATCAACAGCAAAAAGAAGGTACAACCGACAGCATATCATTAATTACTAAATCTATGTTCTTTCGTTGATCAGGATATTACTCCACAACTGCCAGGCGCTCACCTGTGCGGTGTCAGAGATGTGCTGACGCTACAGTGATAAAAGATAACTTTTATGTGTGCACACATGCAACTATCGTGCCACGAGCAGTGGCGTCACTGTAGTTGCGTGTGTGAACATGGTTTTATGATAAACAAAATTCATTATACGTAGCTTTAGAATAACCGTCCTTTGACCGTCTGTTAGCGATTGAACTTCGGAAGAGGCGGATTTAGGCCTAACATCGGTAAGGGAACATGGACTTTTGAACAAACTTTGTAATCAGAATGGTGATACAGGCTCTGAATTCAGCATTAACGCAAACAATGAAGGTGCGAAATTGAGCGTGCCATCTATTGTACATAATAATGGGACATCTATTGCACGTAGTAATGAGAAAGACACTATCAACCAAAATGTACAACAGTGCAAACACGAAAGTAATGTATTATTTTTAACGGACAGTCACGGCAGAAAAATGACGAGACTATTCAAAGAAAACACGAAATACGACACAACAGGTTTTGTGAAGCCAGGAGCAACAGCAAAAAACATTATTGGTGTTGATTTACAAGACAAAATGTCGGTATAAATTATGTCGTGTGTATAGCGGGTGCAAATGATGTTGCGAAAAACGAAGCAAATAACTGTCTCACTGAACTAAAGAAATTCCTGGAACGCAGTAAACAAAAAAATACGATAGTTGCAACATAACCCATAGAGTAAATATCTCTGGAGTGAGCATTGCGTTCTACGCATGTTGTCAACATTAAACCAGGATTGTCACGTGATCTCGGGACTTCGCTGTGCCTGTGTGCTTTCTGCAGCGTTTGAAGTTTATAATACCAAGAGTTTTTGTTGTGTTTCACCGTTTGTTGATAGTGTAATAGCGATGGTGAATTACGTTGTTGCTACGGATGGAAAGAAAAATATGTGAAAGGAGGGATAGTAACTTTTCATGGGTACATTCCATATAGCTCTAATTATAGTTTTCATTTTAGTAAGAGACACTGTATACGTTTAAAAATTTCGAGACGCATTATAATTAAGACTTGATTCTGTAGACATATTTTTCTACGATTTTATGACTATATAATAGATATTACGGCTCGTACAAAAGCTTACAAACAGTCGCTTCCTCTCGTAAATTTGCTAGTGGAACAGGAAAAGGAAAGGTTAGTTGTTTCAGTAAATACTATCCTCCATGCATTTATCAGTGACTTGTCAATTATGTATATAGATTACCCCGTCTACTGTTTATTTAACAAACTGGGAGCAAGTACTTAAAATGCGTTAAATAAATACCTCAAAGTGCCACCAGTAAGAAAAATTGTGCTTCAGGTCGCAAAAACGAGAAAATAAATACGCAGAAATACAAGAAAAAAGGAGGAATTAGCAGGGATATAATCGCTAATGTGTGGTAAATTCGGTGTTTTTCGGACACTTGCGAAAGTACTAACGTACTGTCAAGTCGTTTTGCAGGACTATCACTGCAAAAATGTACTTCAGGCTCTGTAATACTACAGAGTGCGGTATCATACCAAAAACTACCAAAAATCGAGTGCATCTGAACTATGACACCTATCGCAAAGAAGCTGAATGTAATATCACTTGCCCTTAAAAGTTACGTAGCTGGTTTATTCCCGGTATCAAATGGATACTGTTAAAATGTCTTCGCAACATATATAAATAATAGACAACACGTACGAAAAGAATCCGTCTGTACTAGGATGTAGTGACATTCTAAATATACAGGGCGCTATACCATCAAACACACGACGTCCCGAGATCACGTGACCAGGCCGGCAATGTATGTTGACAACACAAAATCTGTTCTGCGCATGTGAGTGCTCACTCCAGAGATATTTACTCTATGACATAAACACACAGATATGATCTAATGTATCACTCGTGTGTAAAAAAAGAAATTCGTAAAACTAACATTAAAATAAAGCAGATGTGTTCTTTGTTTGGAAAATGTAGCGTCCTTGATATAGGCAAATTGGACAGATGCCAGCATACCAAACACGGAATGCATCTAAATTATGAAGGAAAAAACTTTGTATGTAAAATGATAAATGAAATCATTGCGAACAGAGAGAGAACGAACAGAAAAATTTCATATACCGGTATGGGACCAGTCTCAGCAAAAGAAAAAGAAGCATCCTCAAAAGCAGCAGAATCGTCAGTGGCGGAACCAACAGCTAAAACAACACATTCAGCGGCAACTACTGCCCGTCCTGCACGCAACAGAAAACAAACTCAGCACTTTTTTTATAGTGAGTAACACGAGAGATGAGGATTCAAAGTTGCGTGAAGTATCTCCCTCGTGTGTTCAATATGAGTTCTCCACACCTCAAGCAATACTATCATCTAATGTACTGAAAAAAGCCACTCCTAGCAAACATCACGCAAATGCAGTGGTGAGAAAAAATCAAACTTTGTCTTTATTCCACCAAAATATATGTGGCCTCAAGAATAAAAAAGACCAGTTGCATAAATTTAAAAGACGAGTGTGAAAGTGAGCCTGATATACTGTGTTTCTCAGAACATCACGTTATGAGTGGGATCCACATGCTACAGATTGAGAACTTTAGTTCAGCTACTCATTACTGTAGATCTGTTATGGAAAAATGTGGTGTTGCAATATTTATAAAAAATAATATAGTGTATAAATCCCTAGATTTAAGCAAATACTGTGATGAGCAACATTTTGAGGTGTGTGCCATTAACAGCAGACAGTGCAACTGTTATTGTTCTGGCTGTCTACAGGGCACCTGCTGGAAATCTATTTCTAAGACAAACTGAATCACTTCTGGCCCACCTATGTAGGAAAACTAAATACATCATTGTTACAGGTGACTTCAATGTGGACCTTTTAACAGAAAATAGAAATAAGACAGACTTATTTAGTACCAGTGGTGGACACTCCAACTAGAGTAACTCCCAGCTCTAGCACTTTAATAGAGGATGTATTTGTAGATAAGGATATTTACAATAATTTAACCATGAAAAATATTATAAATGGTCTCTCTGATCATGAAGGGCATTTCCTCACTCTAAACCAAATGAATTTACAAAGAAACGAAAATTTC
Organism: Schistocerca nitens; assembly: GCF_023898315.1. Classification (NCBI taxonomy): domain Eukaryota; kingdom Metazoa; phylum Arthropoda; class Insecta; order Orthoptera; family Acrididae; genus Schistocerca; species Schistocerca nitens. The sequence goes on from NC_064617.1 coordinate 125,542,949, forward strand.
ATTTGGAAAACATTTAGGATTATAAACAGACACACCACTGAAACCTTTAATCAGCAATTACGGCTTGTGAAGTGCTACAGTTGACGTTAATTCAAAATGTAATATATTTATCAATGAAGTTACAAGCCTTTTTGAAAAAGCATTTCCTAAAAAATCAGTGAGAGGAAACCTGTTCAAATCTGGAAACAAGCCTCGGATTACTAAAGGCATCGAACTCTCTTGTAAAACAAGAAGAGAACTATATGCGGCAGCCAGGAGTTCAAATGATAACAGTAGGATTACACACTATAAAATCTACAATAAAGTTCTGAATAAGACCATTCAGGCAGCAAAAACATGTGCTTGAAGGCAGAAATTGACAACTCGAGCAATAAAGTAAAAACTATCTGGAAATTTCTAAACAAGGAAACAGGGGAAAATGCAGTTTGTAGTGAAAATATCCAAATCAAAAGTGAGGGTAATTTTGTTAGCGATCCAAAAACAGTTGCAGACACATTCAACAACAATGTTTTAACAGTAACAGAAAAAATAGGTTTACAAGGGTCCATGAAGCAAGCCATCAATCTTTTGAAAGCTAGAGTACCTGGTTCAGTACAACACATGAAGATAAAAACAGTCACTGTTCAAGAAATTGAAAGAGTTATTAAATCCCTGAAAAGTAAAAACTCTGCTGGAATTGACAACATTTCTAACAAATTATTAAAATACTGCACCAGCCATGTAAGTAAAGTCCTTTGATACATTTTTGATGTGTCACTTAAGCAAGGAATAGGCTAAAGTATGCAGTTGTAAAACCGCTATATAAGAAGGGGGATAAGACGGATACTGCTAACTATAGGCCAATATCACTACTGACAAGCTTTTCAAAGCTGTTAGAGAAACTAATGCATGCCAGGATTGTTAAGCATCTCATTGAACACAATAGCTTTAGCAAAAGTCAGTTTGGATTTCAGAAATGTTTGTCAACAGAAGGTGCAATATTTGCATTTACTGGCAAACTCTTGGAATCTATCAACAAAAAACTGAAAGTGATTGGCATATTTTGTGACCTAACAAAAGCATTTGGCTGTGTAAATCACCAAATTCTTTTACAAAAAGCTGCACACCTCAGTATAAGTGGTGCAGCAGGGAAATGGCTCGACTCATATCTGTCAAACATGAAACAAAAAGTTGTAGTAGATGGTCAAGATGATGTCCCAGTATCTTCAGAATGGGGTACCATCACATGTGGAGTGCCACAGGGCACAGTTCTGGCCCCCCTACTTTTTATTATATTTATAAATGATCTCCCTCTCTCTACGGAATATTGTAGATTCACCGTTTTTGCGGGTGACACTACACTACTTATTGATAATTCAGTAGATAAACTTGAGGTCACATCAAATAAGGTTTTAAATGAAACGGTGAATTGGTTCAACATTAATGGTCTTTCTTTAAATTACTGTAAAACAAAATACATTCAGTTCCACAAAACATCCAAAGATGAGGACATGGTAATAAAAATAGGTGAGCAGACAATAACCAGGGTAGATTCCTCAAAATACCTAGGCTTGCATATTGATAGCAAACTGAATTGGTCAAACGACATCGTGGATTTATCCAAAAGACTAAGTTCAGCAACATACGCATTCTACATCTCTACATCTACATGATTACTCTGCAATTCACATTTAAGTGCTTGACAGAGGGTTCATCGAACCACAATCATACTATCTCCCTACCATTCCACTCCCGAACAGCGCACGGGAAAAACGAACACCTAAACCTTTATGTTCGAGCTCTGATTTCTCTTATTTTATTTCGATGATCATTCCTACCTACGTAGGTTGGGCTCAACAAAATATTTTCGCATTCGGAAGACAAAGTTGGTGACTGAAATTTCGTAAATTTCGCCGCGACGAAAAACGTCTTTGCTTTAATGACTTCCATCATAACTCGAGTATCATATCTGCCACACTCTCTCCCCTATTCGTCTGTTCATCACTAGGATCAAAATCAACATTGGTGGTCGGTACACACTGATTGTCTGCAAATGGAGGATTGTCATCATTATACTGCATGTCGCAAGTACTATCGGTCAAGTTGTTTAACTCGGTTATTTCACTCACTATACCTCGCGATGTACTATTAACAGTTTTTCGCGGCATATTAACACTAATCACAATTATTCACAAGTGGAACAAAGACAATGCAAAATCCAACAAACACTATTACAACAAAGAGCAACAAATTGCTGATGATCTGTGGAAGAAAGTGACAAAGTTAGTAAAAGCGTTGCGCCAAATGCTAATTATATTATGTAAATAAGAGCAGACATATGACTACTTCTCAGAAGATTCACAAAGAAATACGATCCTGGTCCGGATGTCGCCAAGTGTAACCTCCCCATGAGAAATGTATAACAATGCTAATGAGCTAAAATCTAAACTCTGCACAAAATTGATAAATGAAAATTGACCAAAAACCACTATAATATCAATTAAATAATGGAGCATGAACTGGATGTAACATCTCAACAGAAATAATTAAACCTGATAAATTTTATAAGGGCAGCTGCACTGACCTTCGGCCCTGTGAATTAATTAAACCTGATAAATTCTTACCTCAGTAACACTGCATCTATATCTGCTCTTATTTTTCGGCACAGCTCTGTGCAATGCTGGCGTATATTTAATTTTGATTCTTGGAGGAAATGCATAGGAAATATTATTTAAATTGAAATGAATGCTTTTTCTTCAAAAGAGTGGAAAAATTTTTTAAATTGAAATGATTACTTTTCTTTAAAAGATTTACTTTATAGAAAAATTATTATTGGGGAATTTTTTTAACAAATTAATTACAATTAACATACGTTATTAGCTGAGCGCAATGCTGCTTCATGACCTTCTACAATAATACACATCGTCCACCACAATCCTGACCAGATTCGGAAGAACAGCACGCCGTCAACGCATGCCGACTCCCGCAGACTAGCACCGACTACTACACCAGACTGCTACTACTCTCCAACTGTCTACTCTCTCTGCCCACTCGCCACACACTACTAAACTCTCGCGCGGTCAAGCGCAGACTAGCCACGATAAATAACTCTCTGGTCAGAGATTCTGTCATGCCTCGCCATCGCTGGTAATGAATACATATGTGTTTCAATCTTCATGTATGAAATACTTTTCTTTGAACAGAAAAACTCGCATATGTTTGAAGGAAATACATTCACACATGCCTATGAAACTAGACATAAATTGAAATACATGCTACCTTGTCACCAACTTACAGTATATGAAAATACTCCATATTACATGGCTCTGAAGATCAGAAATAAGATAAGGTCAATATTTTGGGAATCCACATTGAAGACCATTGGCACATACCTAAAAATCAAATGTTATTATAGTCTAGAAGAATTTCTAAATGAATAAAAAGCAATGTTATAGTTCAGAAGAATTTATAAATAGGAATTGGGAGTAAGGATACAAGTACAAACGGTATACTTTCGAAGCCATATAGACACAAGGTATACATGTTCACTGTATATTCATGTGTATATATAGAATTATAGTTTGAATGGCTGTTTGTATCTCATTCAGTACATCCATACTTCGTATAGGTGTGTGAAGGCTATGGTAATGATTCAATGAGTTACAAAAAGATTTAAAATACAATGTTGTATTTTTATTATAATAAGCAATGTATGTATTACGTATTTCCTGTAGTATATAAAATACTTTAACAATTTAGGTTAAAGACTGACGAGTCACCAATGTTCTCAATCGAATGATTGTATAAAAACATGTTATGCTACAATAAAGTATTTTATCTTATCCTTTTCATACTAGTTTGGCTTGTCCCATCCCACAGTACTATTCCTTAAACAAGAAAGGGTACACTAACCCATAATATACAGTCCTTACGGTTTCAGAACTAATACATGGTGATAATCTTCTTAATACAAATAGACTGGGTGTTATGATTTTGCAGACATAATCAGCTTGCTGCTTCAATGAAAGTCGATCAACTATGCATAAAAGCAAGAATTTACAATCTGTACCGGTTTATGGTAGAATTTCATTAATAACATTATTTTGTCTGTTTGAACCACTTCGTTTAAAAAAATAGTATTAGTTTTTTCTGTTTGCTTCCATGTTGTCTCATTCAAAATGAGCTCTTGCCTTTTCAATAAAGTTATGTATCTTTTCAACTAGGCTGGGCTCACTGTCTGCTTAGCAGACTCCAGACGTATCGTCTACATACTTAGTGATCAATTGCTTATTGTCAAGAGAACTTGGGAACTCTTTTACATAGTATATGAACAGGACTGGACCTAAAATGGAGCCCTGAGGAATACCAAAATGTATATTTCTTATACTTGACATTCTCTAAAGTTTTTCTCCATTAGAGTATATAGTCTCCACGCACTGCTGTCTACCCTTAAAATATGTATCTAGCAATTCGATGAGTTTTCCAGTGAGACAATTCTTTGCAATTTTTGATAAGAGCATGTCATGATTTACTCTTACAAAAACCTTTGAGAGGTCCAGGAATGCTTCTGTTGCTTGGGTTTTTTCATTTATTTTTTCAAGTACATGGAGAAATTTTACTGCTACTGAGGTTGTACTTCAACCTCTTCTGAAACCATTACGGAAATCACTTAATATCTCAGCATTATTGTAATGTTCCAGGATTTTTTAAAATATTATTTTCTCTATCAGGTTGCTGAAAGTTGAGATTAGGGAAGTAGTTCTGTACATTCTTTATTTTCCCCTTTTTGTGTACTGGTTTAACTACAGCCAGTTTCAAGTTGGCAGGAAACACAATACCTTCAAGAACACAGATCATTTGGTGAACTAGAGGTTTCATTAGTTCTTGTTTGCATTTCTTCAAAATAGGTGGAGAAAATTCATCTAATCCTGCTGATTTTTTGTTTCTGGGCTACCTATAAGCTGCAGAATGTCACATGTGCTTACTGTGGGTAGTGTACTGCAGATCTGTTTGTTACTGGACTCAAATATGTGCTTTATATCCTGTTTCATAGAGAAATCAGTTTCGACAGTATCTATGAAGCAATTATTAAAAATATTGCTCACTAGAAGATGATCAGAGATATCTTCAAAAATGGCTCTGAGCACTATGGGACTCAACTTCTGAGGTCATCAGTCCCCTAGAACTTAGAACTACTTAAACCTAACTAACCTAAGGACATCACACACATCCATGCCCGAGGCAGGATTCGAACCTGTGACCGTAGCGGTCTCGCGGTTCCAGACTGTAGCGCCTCGAACCGCTCAGCCACTCCGGCCAGCAGAGATATCTTCATTATTTACAGTTAATTGTATATTATTAATTTTAGTTCCTGTTTCATTGTTTCTGATTTTATTTACAACTGACCAGCAAGTCTTTGAAACATTATCTGGACCTGTATCTGTTGGCTGACTCTTTCTCATATTAATCTCCTGACTTCTTTGCGGTAGATATATTTCTGGTGTCTGTAGAGTCCTTCATGTAACTCTGAGTTAGTCAGCCTGTATGAGCTATACAAGTTTTCCATTTTTCTTTGAGGTCTTTCGTTTTAAAATATAATGGTACAGGCTTCAATTTTGAATGTTGAGTTTTCAGGACACTCACTTTTTTTAATTGTATGGCTCTATTTAATTGCTCAGTCAGAATTTCTGTGAACATGTTCGATTTATTGTTGACCCCAATGGTATTAATAACTGATTCCCATGATTCCTGTCTTAAACCAACTTAGTGAAGCAATGTTGTTTGCAGATAGTATTCACTCATGCTCGTACATTTTCCTTGGTTTGAATTTGGTATTAAATTGTTGCACTAGTGTTTGGCCTAAATGATCTGAGAGGAGACCATTTATGACATCCGTTGACATGATGTGGTCATAATTTGTGATAACATGATTAACTGAACTACTATGTATGTAATCTGTTCAGGTGGGTACCATTCCAAGAATATCTTTAGCCCCATAAGGCAGTGTACTGTCTGTAAAAGATTTGCTTTCCTGACCATCATGTAAAGTGTTGATGTTCAGGTCTCCCAGTATGACAAGATTTACACTTCTGTAACCTGACATTAATTTTCTTAAAACTCCATCAAGTGATTTAAAAAAATCATCAAAATTTCCACAGGGTTATCTATATACAACGATGATATAGAAAGGATCAGTGCAAAATGTTAGTTTAAGAAATGCAACTTCAAATCTTTGTCGACACAGAAATTGTTCCCCCATTGCACTTTTTCCATGGTGGTTATGAAATTACATTTTCTTGAGTAGATGGCAACATTACCACTATTATTATGTGTTCTACAGTACAATGTAGGTAGGTTGTAGCCTTCTAATTTGCAATATTGAACGATGTCCACTGTTTTGTGGTTTCTGTAACTATTACTACATGTGGAGATAGTCCTGTGATAAACGATTCAAAAGCATCCATTTTGTTTTCTAAACCCTGTACGTCAAGGCAAGACTCGCGTGAAAACGAATAAGTGACTTGTTCGCTGGTTGCTAAAGAACTAACATGGAGAAAAAAAAGAGTCTTAAGAATTAACATGGAGAAAACAAGAACATGTCAAAATCTATATATTAAGAATAAACGGCACGGAGTAACGGACACAACACAGTGCTCCTCACGGCCGGCGCCAACTAATTTATCAGCGCGAAATAAAATACTTGCGGTGTAACACACGGGTAATGCACTCTTGAATCAGACTGCACTGTAGTGCATTGTGCTGCACTACTAATTGTGGTCGCTACAAGTCGATGATCCATCTTGAGGAACGCTTGATTTTAATTCACTGTCGGCGACTACACTCACGTTTGAATTGATTTTTTTTGTTTATTTTTCTTCCTGTGGTTGAAAGCGACTCTGTTGTTCTTTGTTTCTTATGTCCTTTTTCTTCCCATGTGGCTGGACGCAGCTCATTGAGATGTCACAGTCTACAGTTGAAAGGACTTCAAAAGAGTTTTAGTCCATAAAGATTGTGTCACCGGTACGTTTACCGTTTACACGATTTTGCGTGCTTTTTTTGTAAGTGACTTTTCTTCACTAGCAGGCGCAATGCTTCACTGAACTTATAGAGTATTCGGCTCATTTAGAAAGGGATTTTACAACTTGAAATCTTGTAATGAATAACAGCTTTTCTCTGTTAATAAATGCTTAAGTTTACTCCGTAAGTTGTTTAAATTAGCTGTCTTGAGATCAGATGGTCTACATCTACGTAGATTCTCCGCAAGCCACCGTAAAGTGCGTAGTGGAAGGTACCAAGTACTACTTTCTTACTCCACTTGCAAATTGAACAAGGTAAAAACGACTATCTATATGCCTCCTATGAGTCCTAATTTCTCAAATCTTATCTTCGTTGCTCTTATGCGCAATGTACGCTGGCAGCTCCAAATGCTAGTTCTCTAAATTTTCTGAATAGTGTTTCTTGAAAAGAACATTGCCTTCTCTCCAGTTGAGTTCCCAAAGCGCTTATGTGTTGTTCGAACCTACCAGAAACAAATCTAGCAGCCCACCTCAGAATTGCTTTGATGTCTTCCTTCAATCTGACCTGGTACAGATCCCAAACACTCGAGCAGCACTCAATCATAGGTTACACCAGCATCTATGCAGTCTCCTGTACAGGTGAACAACTCTTTGCTAAAATTGTCCCAATAAACTCAAGTCGACCATTCGCCTTCCCTACCATAGTTCTCACATGCTTGTTCCATCTCATATTGATGTGCAACATTATACCCAGATATTTAAACGACTTCACTGTGTGAAGCAGGACACTTGCAGTACTGTGTCCCAACATTACAGGTTTGATCTTCTTACTCATCTGTATTAACTTACATTTTTCCACATCTAGAGCTAGCTACCATTCATCACACCAATTGGAAATTTTGTCTAAGTCATCTTGTATCTTCCTACGGTCACTCAGATTTTGACACCTTACCACACACCACAACACCAACAGCAAACAATCATAGAATGCTGCCACCCTGTTCATCAAATCATTTATGTATATAGAGAACAACATAGTCTTATCACACTTCCCTAAGGCACTCCCAATGGTACCCTTGTCTCTGACACACATGCACAGTTGAGGACAACACCCTGGATTCTATTACTGAAGAAGTCTTCGAGCCACTCAAGTATCTATAAGCTTAATGCATATGCTTGTACCTTCGATAACAGCCTGCAATGGGCACTGTATCAAATGCTTTCCAGAAATCTAGAAATATGGAATCTGCGTGTTGCCCTTCATCCACTGTTCACAGTGTATCATGTGAGAGAAGGGCAAGCTGAATTTTGCATGAGCAATGCTTTCTAAAACCGTGCTGATTCATGGATATAACCTTCTCAGTCTCGAGAAAGTTTATTATATTCGAACTGTGAATATGTTCAAGGACTCTGCAGCAAACCGAAGTTAGGGATATTGGTCTATAATTTTGCGGACCTGTTCTTTTACCCTTCTTATAAACTGGTGTCACCTATGCTTTTTTTCCAAGTCACTTGGGACTTTGTGCTAGGTGAGAGATTCATGAGAAATGTAGGCTAGGTAAGGGGCCAATGCCCCGTACAGTAGTCTGTTATAAAAGTTGTTCCTACTGTATGAGGGCTATGGTCTGCAGCCTTTTATATTTTTTTTAAATTTTTTTTTCTAGCAATTCTTCCACACGTATTGTACCCATGTACATTATTGTTTGTTATATTATATTATGGATTTTGTTTCACAGACATTATTGCCTGCAGGAAGTACAAAGAGTAGATAGTTAGTATTTTATATTTTCTGAAGATTTTTTTAAAGAAAAAACTCTGAAGAGCCTGTATGTATAGACAGCTGGTGTCCCACCCCATAGCTCAAAACCATACTGAGATGTGGGTGTACAGGGTGTATATGTGGACAAAGAAAAAAAAATTCCCGGATTTTTCCCGCATTTCCCGGTAAAAAATACACGTTCTCCTGGGTGAAAATACACTCTTTCTGTGTTAGGTGACAGTGTACTCTTCCTTGGCACTGTAAACCTCATCAGTCCTTTGAATGGTTATGGTTTTATATACCAACGTAGAATTTCCCGGCACTTCAGAAAACGAAACTCCCGGGTATTATTTTCGTATTACGAAGGTAAAAATTTGAATTCCACCAAACACCGCATGTCACTTCCCAAAGCATTGAAATAGAGATTGCGATGCGCTTTTGTAAGCCATTCATAGCTCATGTCACTTGATCTCGCCCGCCGATGACAGCATAGGACACGTGATGTAGTCAGCCAATAGCAAGATCACCCTTAAGAAGTGTGAACACACAAATAAGAAAAGTTCATGGTTTAAATTAAGATACATCACACAAATGTGCCAGTAAAATTTTTAATAACATCGTAAATGCCTGATCTGGTCTTGAAGTTCTTCTAAATGGTCGTCCTCAAAGAGTTGATTTTTCAATGAGAGTCAAACGCTTTGTGATTTAAGAAATTCATCGTACATTTTCGTACACAGTTCATCTGAATGTAACGCTTTTCAAACCACCATTCGCAATATTTTCCCGCGACCTGTTGTTAGAAATACATTCATTTCAGCAGTTGCAAGATAGCACCACATAACAGGTGTCACCGCACTTGCGCAGCTACGATGACGCATGAAGCCCATACGTTCATACGTGTAAAACATTAAAAGATCTTATATTATGTCACAAAAGAAACAAGACATCAGAGGATACTTCAAGAGCATCGGAATTTCGTGAACCACACTAAAATGCATAATTTGGCTTAAAGTGCACATTCGTATGTCCATATTCGGATGTAAATTTTCTTGGAGTACCAGTGCTGTATTATCTCATGTTTGGTTCTTTATTATGGTATAATGCCATAAATGTACTTGAAATGCAGTGAACAGTTGAAACCAGGCAAGAGTGCGAAATTAAACTCTTTGTTTCAAATAAATTGACTGCCTCAGCAGAAAAGATCAATAAAAGTCAAATCTCTTTAGCAAACCGACAAAATTAAATTCATTTTCTGCAAGGCGATTAATGCTTGACTGTCAGAAAAGTGGAAATAAAATCTGAAAATAATAACATTTTTGCATTCCATTACTAATCGAATGTATTTTAATTCATTTGATAGCTCCCGGCGGCAAAAATCCGTCTCATCATCATTTAACGTGAGAGCAATAAACGAAGACGAAACAACAAAATCACTGAACATAAAGATGGGTCACATATAGACGACCCACCTCCCCACCACAACTCTGCTCTGTGCATCAGCCGCAGATATACTATATTCCAGAACTGGGGCAATATTAGGTAGTGGCGCCCAGCCACACTTCGGTATAGGCTAGGCGCAAATTGAGACACGTATAGCGCGTGTGGCGCGACGCAGCGCAGCGTGCGTTTTTGTAACTCCACAGGTTCAAATGGGACCGCGCAAATTGCGACGCGACGCGACTGGGACGCAACACGCGCCTGTGCCAGGTCGCGTGGCGTTGTGGTTGAGGCACAGTTTCTCGCGCCGCGCGTGCCTCACTAGCTCCGTGGGAAATTTGAAGTAGCCCGGCCATATGTTCACATCGGAACGGCGCATATGAGCAGTGGTAGTATTGCCCGTACGATAAATTTTGCCTTACTGTCTACTAAATTGTATTGCCTTTGGATAGTTTTCGTTTTTCGCCATTTAAACGCTCCAGCTTTCTTCGTTAGTGCATTATACTTTACTGTTATTTATATCTGTATAGTTTTGTTTTGTTTTGTTTTTCTTCCATCAACAAAAATGCATACTTCAGTAACTGATGAGCCATTGGCCGCTGGAATTGTATCACATGCCCCCGCAATGTTTTCAGATCGCAAGAAGGGACAGAGGGTACTGAATAAGGAAGCAAGGAATATTATAAAATCATGTGATTAAGAAGCAAGGCAGGGAAGTAAAACAAGGTTACCTTCTCGGTGCCTAGTATGCTGGCGTATCTGTACGATCTGTTATAAAAATTTAGAAAGGGATAATCTTCACAGGTGTGATCCATTTCTGCTCCTGGTAAAAAGCGTCCAAGATCTGAAGTACAGAAGTCTCACTGTGAGATATGGATGTAATAATGTAATATGGCACACTGTACTACATGCATGTGAACATCACATTTCCACTGCAAGCTAGAAACAGTCGAAAAGCAGTCACAAATAACAATGTTTCAATTGGTTCGTCGTGATGAGAAAAAACATTTAAATTGTTGCATGCACATTATCAGCAATAATAAACTAATTATACAACAGGCTACACAGATGAAGAAAATGGTCGGTATTATTACGAAAGTAGGAATATCCTAAAAGAGTGTTATGATCAGAAATATTTAGTTTGTTGAAATGTACTGCTGACAAAGGCAGATCTACTTTCATGACAATGTTTTTCGAACTCCAACTCACAAGGTACACATGACTAGCTTGTGCATTCCTGTCGCGCGCATTATCCTCCGTTCCTGACAATACACTGACCATTGTGTTGTGCGACAGATCAATTGTTTATTTTTCTCAATAACAACTATTTTATTCGCGATCACACATTGTCAGTTTGGCAAGCCGTAGTGGAATAACCAGTATCTGGCATGTGCCTATCATTCCGCCTGAAGGAACGCTCGTCATTATTTTAATACAGCTCAGATCAAGAGAAGGAATAAAATCCTTTGGTAAGTTTCCGTTCCAGTCGTGCAGTGTTAAAAATACGATGGGTTACGTGGATTCCACCAAAATTCCAACAGAATTGGCAATAAATGTTGGTATGAGTTGTTAATCTTTTCTTATTCGAAGAAGCATCACCGTTTGTGGGTAACGGCCACATTTCTCTTGGTGACTGGTTTAATTGTACTTCCTTTGTCACAGTGTAATTTGTCAAACCCATCTCACAGCAGCTATTGAGACAGAATTCCGAAACGGAGTGCCTCATTAAGCAAGTAATTGGCAATCACAGAGCTCAATAGCTTACGAAAAACCTCATAGCGTCGGTTTGCAGTAACATAAAAGAAGAAATTTCATGTTTATTTTCCTACTAGGAAGCTCTTGTTTCTCTAGAAGTCGATAACTCTTAAAAAATTACAGTCACTAGAATGAAATAAATAAAGAGGGAAGTATAAGTACTGATATATCGCCATAGACAAGAAAGTTCCGTGTGTTTAAGAATCGGCAAAACACTCTCCTCCTTGTGTGCTATCATTCGTCAAACTTTCGTTTCTATGTCTCGAGCGGTTTAGGAGATATGTGAGATGCTGCGAGTATTTCATTCTCGCGGGCATGAGATCGGAAGTGAGCGCGCTACATGGGATCTATTTTCTCGAGATCGGAGGCAGATAGAGACCTCCTTCCAAGTCTAAACAAAAATTCAACATGTTAGCTAAATTTTATACACAGCAACATATGGTGTAATACGCACCAAACGCAAAATCATAGCGACCCCTAATTTTCGTTGCAATCTATTTGAGTTTTGCATAGTGTCTTACTAAAATGTGTACATCACAATAAGAATGGTCATTAGCGAGATGATGGGCACTTCGACACGAAGCTGACATATAACGCTACAAGTAAGGCAAACATCAAATATTTTCAGTGAATAGTTTCTGTAAAATCGTTTGAAAAAGATAACAGATTGCACGCGCTTCGGTTCTGTCAGCGCAGAGCGTCGCCAGTCGGCGCGTGCGCAGTATGGTGTACGCGTCGCATTATGCGCTGCACCCGGGCGACTCGTGCGGCACCCGCGTGTCGCGCTGTAGTGTCGTGACACGTCACACGTGCTATACGCGTCTCAATTTGCGCCTAGCCTAACCAGAAGCGGGAGAAAATACTACGCATACGCCACTAAACTGCGCAAGCGCAATAGCCTGCCCGCAACTGCTCAAACGACTCTAATTTATACAGTTGTCACGTCACGCTCATCGGAGGCAATTTGTTGTTATGAAGCATTGCATAGTCTTCCTAAGCCTTCGACACACTTTGCTGTTGGCAGACGCTTGCAGTAGCGGGATACAGTAATATCCTTAGTTAGAGTATTGGTTCTTACCAGTCAAAAATCACAAAAATTTAACTGAAAACAAAAACAATGAAAAATTCCCGAAATTCTAAACAATTCCCGGGTTTTTCCCAGTTTTCTGCCGGATGAAAAAATTCCCGGGTTTTTCCCGGATCTCCCGGTTGTCCCGGGTCGTATACACCCTGAGGTGTATCACTCGGAAGCATATTCTTCTAACGCTGTCATGGTTCACGAAAGCTGAGACCTGCTTCAGTAGATACACATTTGTACTGATTTTCTTACAAATGTGGTCTACATGTTCTTTCCATGACAGCTGTTCATGAACAATTATACCCAAAAAATTGTTTGTTTGTGTATCTAGGGGACAATGGACATGTAAATTGAGTACTATTTATGTTCTGATTATAGTCAAGCATAAATTTCATTGTCATTGTCTTCTGTTTATTTACAAGTTGCTTATTTGCAGTAAGATAAAGTGACAGAATATTATGATTGATTTCACTACTGTTTGTAGTAGTTTTTGTATCGCAGCTCCAGCTGACAAAAGAGTGTCATCAGCATAGCATACAACCTTGCAGCTTTGGGGTTCAACTACATTGATAACGTACATAAGAAACAGAAAAGGCCCCAATATACTTCCTTGGGGACATCACATTGAGGTATCTTGTGGGTTGATTTGGTTGTTACCAATTGTTAATTGCTTTTTTAAGTTATCTTGATCCATTGTTTCCTGTCTTTCAAATAGGAGGTAAGTAATTGTAAGCTACCACTCTCATCCCATAAGTTTTAATTTATGCAATAGAATTACGTGATTCACAGTATCAAAACCTTTACTCGTACCCAGGAAGGTGCCCGTTACCTTTTCTCCTTCATCTAGGTTGTATAATATTTCATGTATAAAAGTTGCTACTGCATTTATAGTAGACATTCCTTTTCTAACACCATGTTGTAGATCGTTGAATAGATTATGTTTGATGAAATATGCCTCAGAATGATTTAATATTACTTTCTCTAGTAATTTCTCAAGCTCTGAAGTTAATGACATTGGCCTACAGTTTTTCATGTCAGTTTTTATTCCTGGTAGGATTTCAGTGATTTTCAAAAGCTCAGGGAATTCTCTGTGCCAGATGGAGATACTTATTAGATGTGTCAGAGGCTTCACTAATTTTCCTCTGCATTCCATTAGCAGCTTGGGTGAAATGTCACTCCAGCCACAAGACATTTTAGCTTGAAGTTTTGAAATGATTGTTAGGGGCAATGCCATGGATGAAAAAAGATTGGCTGGTATTTGTAACATTTAAATTAGGTGCCCAGTCAAGTGTCTCTTGTATGCCAATTGTATTAAACATCTGTATGAATTTCTCACACACTTATTTTGGGACATTCATTATTTCTTCATTTCCTTATAATGTTATGCTGGTGTGTTCATGAGACTGGTGTTTCTTACATTTTTAATACATTATTTTCCATGCTGTTAGACTAACACAAGTTAGGTTGCTTATTTGATAGGCATAGTTACGAGTTTTGAGGTTAGTCAAGGAATCTCTGTATTTTTTCTGAGCAGTTTGTATTTTGTTAAGTAGTATTGTAATTTATTATCTCTAAAGAGTATGTAACAGTCTTTTGTGTTCTCTCTCAGTTCAGTGATTTCAGAAGTGAAATTCTTAGCTTTGTGATTAAAATTTTTGTTTACTTGTTTTACTAAATGATATGTTTCATTTAAAGTTTTATTATATAATTTATAGAAATTTTTCCATTTATCATTCATGTTTGTTCCCATTTTTCATTGTCTAATGCCCTCTTAAGTTTATTATAATTAAAGCGCCCTTATGGTAAAATTTTCTGCAAACGTCTTTTCAGTATCTTTTAGGCATTTTCACTGACTACTCCTGATAGTCTGTTATTAGATTTATTTTTATATTTGTAGTTCTATTTTGTACTGATCTTGTGAACTACATTTTCATTAGCAGATGGACCAACCAGTCCCCATTTTCCACTCTTTTGCGGCCATCTACGACAGTTCCCCCAAGTCATTGGCTCCTATATCAGTCACCTCTGCTGCCACAAGCAGCTGGCTTCTGGGCTGTCTGCACTAGTCACTACCATGTTGTGCTGTCCAGGTGGATGCAGTGGTTGCTGCCCCTACACCTGAGTGCAGTTACTATTTACTTACATTATTATTCACGAATTCTTCCCCATCCAGAATAATCCCCCAATGTTAGCATCTTTGTTCCAGTCTCATGCATTTGTTTGACATGGGTGTGATCCCCTGCCTCCGGCCCCATGATTGACTGGCATGATCAGTACACATTTATGTTCCCATAATTATGTGAGTACACCACTTTTAATGACTGTAGCTTTCATTTTGGTTGCTACCCGTATAGAGCTTGTATGCTAGTAGCCTCTCCTCTAGTTCGCAGTTGGTGGCAGCCGAATATGAAGCCTTATGCTTCAAAACTGGTCATGAGATAAATTAAGAAATGACTGGCAACTTAAATGGTTTTTTAATTCCATAAATATATTCTTCAGTTTTGATGTTCATCAGACCAAATTCTTTGTGCTGCTTATTGAGACCAAAACAGAAGAATCAAGTCCTGCAGCAGAATGGTTTAGAGCACCTTTTTTAACATGTTGGATGCTGCACGATTTGTGATAGATTTTTCACTATCAATTCAGGCAAGGCACATAGCATAAGGCGTGAGGCATATGATTCTGCTGTGGCTGCTGGCTGGCACATGGTAGTAAATGTGTTAAGCGAGCTCTCCATTCTGTATCAAACTATAGGAAGCTATTTTAAGACAAAAATTATGTGGTTCTCTTTTCTTATGGCAGATGACAGAGTGGTGTGGGCTGCTGTAGATGTGGGTGCATTGTGAGATGGGCAGTGGGAAAGTTTTGAAATTTGAATAGGCTGCTGCAGTCACACTGTGAATAGTTGTTCCCTCACTGCTGGGCTTGCCATCTGATTTGTGATAAAGACAGTGCTTTGACAGTCATTCCCTCATTGTTGTTTGCCATCTGGTTTGTGATAACGATATCATTATACATTGCCAGAGTTGCATTTGTAGCGATTCTCCACACTAAAATGTGGATTCGAAGGTTAATTGTTCTTCTGTTTTTTAAATTTTTTAGAGGAACTATTTTTCATTAAGTTACTTTCTTGAATGTTATGAAAAAAAACACGAGTTTACTGAAATCCTTGAATGATCTCCATGGATACCAAGAGTTCCAAGGTATATAGTTTAAGGAATGCTGCTTTATGAGATGAAATCTGTAACGCCAGAATAAATTACCCAAGAATAAATTACCAGGTCTGGTTGACTGCACAGTTAAACTATTATCACAGCTTTGATTTTGAGAAATATGACCCGTAAACAAAGCAGCGTATGTCAAACTATGAATGTACTGCATAATCCCATGAGGCAATAATGGAGGATATTTGGAACTACTCAAAACAGTTGAAACTCCATGCAGAAATGTGACTAAGGTGTGCTTGTGGACTATGACACAGCAACTTGCTCTGCATTAACATTTTGAAACACACACCGTCTGATCAAAAGTATCCAGGCACCTATCAGTGGGCATTAGTATGGATTGTGTTCACCTTTATGATGCGGGGAATACATTTAGTTTGGTGCCTGAATGTCTGTGCGGGAATGGCAGCTCATTCTTTCTGTAGACCCACATTAGTGATATTGCTACGTCATTGGTTCCTCGTTTCAATTAAAATAATTCCACAAGGGTGGGAGTAAAATAATTGAGACATACAAAACAGCTGGAAGAAAGGAGAAAACCACAAGAATGACAGAAGGGCAAACAAACACTAAAATGGACACAATCAGACAAGAAAACCACAGAGAGATCCAAGAAACATGTAGAAGAGATCAAAACAAGAGAGCAGATTACCATGGCTGGCTGACCATGAGAATAAAAAGGAGAAGCCAGAACTCTGCGCTGGCCGGGGTGGACGAGCGGTTCTAGGCGCTACAGTATGGAACCGCGCGACCGCTGCGGTCGCAGGTTCGAATCCTGCCTCGGGCATGGATGTGTGTGATGTCCTTAGGTTAGTTAGGTTTAAGTAGTTCTAAGTTCTAGGGGGCTGATGACCTCTGATGTTAAGTCCCATAGTGCTCAGAGCCATTTGAACCATTTTGAACCAGCCACTCTGCAACACATTAAACCCTCCATCGTAAAAGCACTAGGGTGAAGGACACAGAGGGACAATGGACATATGTTAAAACTTGGATCAAATGATGAAACCCATCCTCACGAATAAAACGTAAAACTACAGCTGCTGTTGAGGCAGTTGCCCAACACCGAAGGTAGGCTGCTGGGAAAGTTAAAAGTCCACAGCTGAGCAGCTAAAAGTGGGCAGTCCAGCAAGAGGTGGACGGCCGTCATTGGTGAGCCACAGTGACACTGAGGTGGGTCCTTGCGGCGGATGAGGTAACCATGCATTAGCCAATGCGTATGCGTATGGCCAATGAGGAGCCGGCAGAGGACAACTGATTCCCTGCGAGTGGACTGCATGGAAGACTTCCACACATACTTAGTCTCCTTAATGGCCCACAGTTTTTTGTGCATACTGTTATGCCATTCTTTCTCCCGCAGCTGAAAAACCCTGCAGCATAAGGCAGAACGCAGGTGAGTTTCTGAGATGCCCATCTACAGAAGTGGTTTCTGCGTAGCCTGTTTGGCCAGCCTGTTGGCAAGTTCGTTGCCTGGGATTCCGATGTGCCCAGGGGTCCACACAAACACCACTGAATGACGGGACTGTTCCAGGGCATAGATGGACTCTTGAATGGATGCTACCAAAGGATAGCAAGGGTAGCACTGGTCGATAGCTTGTAGGCTGCTCAAGGAGTCAGTATACAGTAGAAATGACTCACCAGGGCCATGAGCGAATGTTCTCAAGAGCATGAGATACGACCGCCAGCTCTGCAGTGAAAACACTGCAGCCATCTGGCAAGGAGTGCTGTTCAATATGTCCTCCATGAACATACGCAAAGCCTACATGACCATCAGCCATTGAGCCATTGGTGTAAACCACTTCATGGCCCCGGTACATGTCGAGAATCGAGAGGAAGTGATAGCAGAGAGCCGCAGGGTTAATGGAGTCCTTAGGGTCATGTGAAAGGTCCAGAAGAATCTGCAGCCTACGTGTACACCATGGAGGTGACCATGAATGAACCTCAAGGAGAGATGGTAATGGGAAGGACTCCAGTTCAGATAGAAGGGACCAAATTCGAAACGCAATCATAAGCCCTGACCTAGGCTGCTGATGCAGGAGTTGAACCGCTGTGGTTGGGAAAAGGAGACGGTAATCCAGACGCACAGGAGAACTATGACCATGTGCAACGTAACTGGTGAGCAGTTGTGCCCAAATAACCTTCAATGGAGGGACTCCGGCCTCCACCAGGACACTGGTCACCGGACTTGTTCTAAAAGCTGCTGTCACTAGGCGAACGCCACAGTGGTGCACTGGGTTGAGTAAATGCAATGCTGAGGGCATCGCCTAACCATAAACCAGACTCCCATAGTCAAGGTGGGATTGACCAAGGGCTCTGTAGAGCAAGGTAAAGTTCTGGTTAGAACCCATGACTGCACCTTGTGAATGGTTCCCTGTATGTGCCGCTCAGCATCACCAGTACTGGAGCAGCAGTACGAAATGCAGAAGTCATCCGCATACAGAGAAGGTGAGACGGACAGTTCTACAGCTGCTGCTAGACCATTAATAGCCACTAAAAATCGAGAGACACTCAATACAGAGCCCTGCAAGACTCCATTCTCCTGGATATGGATGGAACTAAGGGAGGCACCAACTTGGGCACAGAAAGTACAGAGCGACAGGAAGTTTTGGATGAAAATCGGGAGTGGGCCCTGGAGACCCCACTCATACAATGTGGCATGGATATGATATCGCCTGGTCGTGTCATATGCTTTACATAAGTAAAAAAGACGGCCACCAGGTGTAGCCGTCTGGAAAAGGCTGTTCGGGTAACAGACTCGAGGGACACAAGATTATCAGTGATAGAGCGACCCTGACGGAAGCCGCCCTGACATGGTGCCAGTAGGCCACATGACTCCAGGATCTGACCCAACCGCCGACATGCCATACGTTCCAGCAGCTGTTGGTGGGGCTGATGGGAAGATAGCTTATTCACATCAAGAGGGTTTCGACCACATTTGAGCACCAGAATGATGGTGCTCTCCTGCCATTGCGATGGAAAGATGCCATTGCACCAGATCCAGTTGCAGATGACGAGAAGATGTCACTTATCGTCAGACGAGAGATGTTTAATCACCTAACTGTGGATCCAATCCAGCCCGGGAGCTATGTCGGGGCAATGTGCAATGGTGCTGAGCAGCCTTCACTCTGTAAATGGGGCGTTATAGGGTTCACTGTGGCGTGTAGTGAACGAGAGAACTTTCCTTTCCATCTGCGGTTTGAGGGTGCAAAAAGGCTGGAGGGTAGTTCTCCGACACAGGGGCTCGAGTATAATGCTCAGCAAAGTGCTCGGCAATCGTGTTTGTGTTCGTAGATAACACGCCATTGATGTTAATGCCAGGGACACCTGTTGGGGTCTGGTACCGAAAAAGACATCTGATCTAGGTCCAGACTTGGGAAGGTGACATATGGCACCCAATGGTCGGCACGTAACTCTCCCAACACTCGTTTTATAAGCTGGTAAATGCAATTATGTGCTCTAGGGAAGGGTGCCACTTATGTCGCTGTAGAGCTCATCGATGCCCTTTAATTGCCTCAGCGACTTCTGGCGACCACTAAGTGGGCACCCTAAAGAACGGGGGATCGCATTTTCTGTCGCAAAAATGATCGTTGTAGTGACCTGCTCAATGACAACATCGATGGCTCCATGTGGGGAGATTCAGTGGTAATAGCAGAGGTGGATGCTTCCCCGTCTGCCTTGTTTACGGCCATTTGGGTAGGCGTCCATGGGCATGACGCCGTGGGGAGTGACAGGAAGATAGGGAAGTGGTCACTACCACACCGGTCATCATGTGCTCTACAGTGGATAGATGACTGAAAAACCGAGAGATCAATTGCCGAATATGTGCCATGTGCCACACTGAAATGTGATGGGGGCACCTGTACGTAAGAGGCAGAGGTTGAGTTGTGACAGTAAATTTTCGATCTCCCTGCCTTGGCCAGTAAGCATGATGCCACCGCACAAGGGGTTATGCGCGTTAAAATCTCCCAAAACTAGGGAAGGTTTAGGGAGTTGATCAATCAGCACAGCGAATACGTTCAGAGGTACTGCACACAGTTATTTCCTGTGCCGTCGTTATCCTGACAGCTACAGCTTCAAGGGGGGTTTGAAGGGGCACAGGTTCACTACATACTGACTTCAGGACATAGGCGCAAACTATGGCGGTGCCACCACAATTGACTGGCTACCGTGCTGGACATCAGGCGCAAATGAGCTAAGAAGTCCTTTGTCGTCGACAGTGCAGAAAGCAATACTGCACAGAGGATGGAGGAAAATACACCTATGAGGGCGGCCTCGCCCAACAGCTGGAGAATGAGCAGAAGTGCAGATCCACATTCCCCAGTTGGCTCGCTCTTCAGGAAAATTTAGAAAAATGGTGGTCAAACCCTGCAGGGGACCATCACATAAAGGCCGAAATATGTGAGACTTCTTTTAGTCACCTCTTACAATAGACAGGAATACCTTGGGCCTTTTCTAACTCCAAGACTCGCATGGGGGACTGATGGATTTGTTAGGCAGGAGACATCCAATGACTAGTCCACGTTGAAAGTCAATTACTTCTCCTGACCAACACATTCTGCTGTTGGTGCTTCTCTACTGTCAACACAATACTCCCTGCCTGTTTTTATACTAGCAGGTCTGCCTCTCATCAAATATAGAGGTCGTTTCTGCATTGTATTGGGTGGTATTGGATATTTTGTATTATATAGTGTACATCTCACCTTTCTGATACTGTTACAGCTGTGGAGTAACTGCATGAGATCAGTACATTGATATGGTGTCGATTTTCAGGGTAGGCTGCTATTGGGTAGGGAGGTATTTTCATGCAATACTATTCCATGCTAACAGGTTTGAGTCCAAATACTAGTTTCCTTGCAATCTTGTATGAATTATTCCATCATAGTTCTTGATAAGATGTTGTACATATGTAGTTCAAGGGTTACTGCATGAGATTAATTAACATTGTTTTGTAAACATTCTCGACACCTTTGTTGATTGGACCTCTGCCACTACTTGCCTTGCTGCAGTTGTAAGGGATGTCTATTCATCAGTTGTTAATTGTTTTAGAAACATTTCTCCACTGTTTTCTGTCATAAGTTGCAAAAATATCTGGGACTCACCTCCCATTTGCACTGACATAGTTAATGAAATGAATTCTGAGCAGACCATTGTAAATCTAGGCACTATTAAAGGGCTTTAGCAATTTGGTTTGGTGTCACCTGGAACACAACAGATTTTCTGCTGTATCTGAAAATAACTGAGATCCTTTTTCAAATACACAAGTGTACACCATGCTCTTAGCTTCCACCTTATGCCTTCCACCATTACATTGCATTGCATTCAAACTTGTTTGGATTGAGGGAAGTACAATAGTGACTAACATTGGATTCATACCTGTGAAGAAAGCAGTTCAAATTTCCATTTGAACAGCCAGATTTAGAATTATATGATTTCTGTAAGTCACTTACTGCACATACTGGCATGGTTCTTTGCAAGGACTCAACTGACTCTTTCCCCTACCCAAGCATATGCTCAGTCTCTTATGACCTTTTCATCAACAGGATGTTAAACTCTCATCTTTCTTCACGATACTTGCGAACCTGTTGAGCTGGCTGTTTGCTTGTAAAAAAGTATCAGAAGAAATGTCAAGTTAGCATTAGGGCAGGAGGGTGGAATGGAAGTGCAGGGAGTATGGCAAGTTGAATTAGTGGTGACTTTGACTAAAGAGTTTGCAAGAAAGATTAATATATTGGAGTTACACTTTGAACTTACACAGCTTAGCAATTTGATGTCAGAAAAGGGGGCCTACAGAGCCTGTGCACATTTGAACTGCCCTTCAACATATGAGAGATTAACAGACACAGTACTGTGGAACCCTAAAGGGTAAATATAGAGGGGAGAGGAAACTGTCACTTAAATGAAACGTTCTAGTTTCTTGATATATCAGTTGCGGAAGAAGGCATAAGACATAAGGCTATGTTTGCTCAGACAAACAATAAGTAGAAACAACACACTGAGTATGTGTTAAGCCCATTAAATCCTTAGAATTCGTTTTGCACATGTGAATCCAACTTCACTTCACAGACGGAGCTTTGCTGCATATTGGTCTGGGTACTGCAACAACCTATGCAACTTTTCAGAGATGCAATTTTTCAGACTATACTTCATGGATGACAAAGCCTGCCTTCAGTCAGTTCATGTGGGTGAGTTTCTTGTGGGTGAAGATTTGTACTGTATGGACTGACCAGTAAGGTTTCTAGATATGAATCCCATAGATGCACAGAAGAGACAAAATGCTTTCTGTGTGCCTTCTTTAAGAACTTTTACAGCTCGCTGCAAAGTTTGTTCTCAGGAATGAAACTGATTTCTAATAAAGCTTTTAATATGTTATCACACAGAGCATGCAAAATCACAATCAAGAAGCATACACAGCACGTAGAAGTAATTATGCCTCTTCTGTTTTGTTGTTGTGAAAGAGATTTCTCTCTTAATGTGAAACTTCTGTTGTATTTTATTGTAGCAGAAACATATTCCAATTAAGGTTTATCTAGTGTTGTAATATATCCAACATCCTTTTCAGGAAGCATATGCTCATTTTTGATTAAAATTAACTTTGGGATACTAATGGGGATTGATCACTGGAAGTACAGTAACTAAGTTGCCTAATATTGAAGGATAAAGGATACAGAACACTGTTCCATATCTCCCAATGTGACACAGCCAAAGCGATTAAAAGATAATGTAAACTGACAGAAGTGAATGAGCAGAATATCTCTGTAGATGGCCACCATCTTGGATAGCACCTTACACAAAGGTCCCGAGTTCTAGTCTCAGTCTGGCAACAGTTTTAATCTGCTAGTAAGTTTCATATCGGTGCACACACCATCACAGAGTAAAAATTTAATTCTGGAAACATCCCCCAAGCTGTTGGTAAGCCAGGTCTCTGCAACATCCTTTCTTTCAAGAGTGGTTGCTTTGCAAGTTTTGCGAGAAGGATCCTCTGAAGTTTGCAAGGTAGGAGGTGATGTACTGGCAGAACTACAGCTGCGAGGTCAGGTTGCGAATTGTGTGTAGCTCAGTCGGTATAGCACTTTCCTGCCAAAAGCAAAAGTCCCAAGTTTGAGTCTCAATCTGGCACACATTTTTAATCTGTTAGGAAGTTTCATGATGAGTGTAACCTTATATTATGCTTAAGCATGTTAATATGTGAATTATCACACATATACAATAATGTGCAAGTACATCATAGAAAGCTACCCTCTTGAAAAGAAAGTCCCTCTCTTTAGAGCATGGAATGGTGTCATATGACATATTTTCACACCTTGCACAAGGTTTCTGTGCAGCTGTGATACACAGAATGGACAAGACATCATACCGCAGTAAATTTGATTTCACTCAGATCATTGGAACTAGACCGATGAAATATTGCATTTAAGAATAATGCAGATCATTTCTAGTTCCCAGTTGCCAAGCGTTTTCTACATCATGACTCAAAAGAGATGAATGCCTGTTATGCCCAAACCCATTTGGGTTATCTCAGCAACACTAATTTCTTGGAATTATTGGAGATTGGAATGTGCTCTCTGGTGTGCCACTGGCAGGCACAGGTGAACATCCCAGGTATAGGGAACAAACAAGAGTATTGAACACAATTTCCAAGTAAATATTCTCCACAATGAAACAAAAGAAATGATGGTTCTTCAATAAGTGAAACAAAGTGGATGCTAGTCCTTAAGTAAAAGAAAAAAGTAAATGGAGCCACTTAGAGTTCCCAAATCACAAAGAAAGTAAGTAAGTAAGTTCCATGATACTTGAAACAATCACACATACTTCAGTGAAGACAATCTTAAAGTCTTAAGAGCTATTCATTAACACGGTGAATTAAGTTTCTGTAGTCTCGTGCTCTTTAATGAGCAGAATCTTGAAGCCCTAATATCTTTAGGTTAAAACAGGAACATAAGTTTTCTCACTTCAGGTTTAAAACCAAAGTCCAAATCCAAGTTTTATTCAAGAAGAATAAACACTTAACAACCCCTCTGGTGTACATAACTGAAGGAGTACTGAGGGCCAACAGTAATGAAATATCTAAGCCTGACAAGGACAGAAACTTCCAGTCTGACACTATCTTGTTGGTTAGAAGAACAACAGTACAATTACACCATATCTCTACGAGCACACTGCTTGTCACTGGAGTCCCAGCTGAGAAGGCAGCATGCTGTCCAGAAGTCGATGGGTCAGTCCTTCATGTGATGTAACGGGGATCTTCAGGTTGCAGGCTGTGACAAAACTGCTCTCCAGAGCTTGTGTGCCAGCCTAAACAGCTGCCTTGTAGACAGATACATGTGGTCCTATTATTGGCATGTGACATGGCAGATGCATGAAGAGGCCAATAACACCTACTGTTGCCATGTATGCAGCCTTGTGACTTGGCCAAAATGTTGTTGATGCCCTCTGCTGGTCTTGCTGCTGAGTTCTGTGGTTTTAAAGTTTCATGTCATCTGCACTGCAGGGGCTGAGCTTACTGCAACACACATGATGAACAAGCTGTGCATGGTGGCACCTATGCCTAGAGTGCCATGGCACTCTTCAACACATCCTCAAAAAACTGCCGCCATCCTGGAGACTCAACTTGATTAGCTCCCCCCCCCCCCCCCCCCCCCATTTTTCTTTCACTATTCTTTTTTCTTTTAGGAATTTATTTTTACCCTTGTTTATTACTTTGAAGTGTATTCTTTTTCCTACTGCTCTTTCCCTTTATTCTTCTATATTCATATTTACTTCTTACTGTATCATTGTCATCAGCTTTGAACTGAAGCTGGCAAAGTGTTACTGATGTACTATCTTTGACCTCGCACTTTCTCAGAAGCCTTTTGTTTCATTTTTGCTTCCCTTCCTCCATACAACGCAACACTATCTTAACTCAGGGTTTGAGCGACTGTTTCTCCTCCTGCAGAAAGAACTTGGGGCTCCCAAATGTAAGTGTACTTGATATTTATTTGTAAGTATTGTGTGTAAACTGGAAGCTGCACCAGCTGAAGGTAAGTATGGCCAGCACATCTCTCACTTTGTGAATTAAAACATTTCTAAATGGAATTTTCCTTTCTATACAATATACAGGCTGAGATTTTTTTTATCTTGGCGCAATGAAATATCTCAAAAACTAGGCATTGGTTTAAAAAATGCAGTAATAAATGTTCAAATATTATGAAAGGATAGTTGCCACTAACCATACAGTGGAGATGCTGAGTCACAGACAGGCACAACAAAAAGACTGTCACAAAACTTTTGGCCAACATGGCCTTCGTCAAAAATAGATAAACACACACACACACACACACACACACACACACACACACACACACACGACCACAGTCTCTGGCAGCTGAAACTAGATTACAAGCAGCAGCTACAGCGCATGATAGGTGAGGCAACTGGGTGGGAGTAAGGAGGAGGCTGGAGCAGGGAGGGGGAGGGATAGCAGGGTAGGGGTGGGAGCTGTTAAAGTGCTGCTGGCGAACATCCAGGGATGAGGCGGAGAGAGGTTAGGGCAGCTTGATGCAGTCAAGAGGTTAGATGGAGGGTAGGGGAGGGAGGACGGGGGTGGAGAGGAGTGTAGCGGAAAAGGATTGAAGTAAAAAGACTGGGTATGTTGGTGGAATAGAGGGCTGTGTAGTGCTGGAATGGGAACAGGGAAGGGGCTAGATGGGTGAGGACAATGACTAACTGAGGTTGAGCCCAGGAGGGTGTGCAATTCAGAAAGCTGGTGTTGGTGGGAAGGATCCATGTGGTCTAGGCTGTGAAACAGTCATTGAAATGAAGAACATCGAGTTTGGTAGTGTGCTCAGCAGCAGAATGGTCCAGTTGTTTCTTGGACACAGTTTCAGTGGCCATTCATGCAAACAGACAGCTTGTTGGTTGTCATGCCCACGTAGAATGCAGCACAATCGTTGCAGCTTAGCTTGTTGATCACATAACTGGTTTCACAGGCAGCTCTGCCTTTGATGGGATAGGTGATGTTTGGGACCAGAATGGAGTAGGTGGTGGTGGTGGTGGTGGTGGTGGTGGTGGTGGTGGTAGTGGTAGTGGAAGGATGTATGGGACAGGTCTTGCATCTAGGTCTACTACAGGGATATGAGCCATGAGGCAAGGAGTTGGGAGCAGGGGACAGGTCTTGCATCTAGGTCTACTACAGGGATATTAGCCATGAGGCAAGGAGTTGGGAGCAGGTTTTTTTAAGGGATGGATGAAGATATTATGTAGGTTCAGTGGATGGTGGAATACCACTGTGGGGGACAGGGGTGGGAAGGACAGTGAACTGGACTTTTCTCATTTCAGGACATGATGAGAGGTAGTTGAAATCCTGGCAGTGAATGTAATTCAGTTTCTCCTGTCCTGGGTAGTACTGAGTTACAAGGGGAATGCCCCTCTGTTGCCAGATGGTGGGACTTTGGGAGGTGGTGTCTCATTGGAAAGATCAGGCACGGGACATTTGTTTTCGTACAAGGACTCATTGAGATCCTTGGTATATTTCAAGAGGGACCACTTGCCACTGCAGATGTGACAGCCATGGGTGGCTAGGTTATATGGGAGAGACGTTTTGGTATGCAATGGGTAGAAGGTGTCAGAAGTGGAGGTATTGCTGGTGGCTGGTAGGTTTGATATGGACAGAGGTAGTGATGTAGCCATTTCTGAGGTGAAGTCAGCATCTAGGAAGGTGGCTTGTTGGGCTGAGTAGAACCAGTTGAAGCAAATGGGGGAGAAGGTGTTGAAGTGCCGGCAGAATGTGGATAGGGTGTACTGACCCTCAATCCAGTTCACAAAGATACTATCAGTGAATCTGAACCAGGAGAGGGGTTTAGGATTCTGGGAGTTTAGGATGGATTCTTCTAGATGGCCCATCAATAGGTTGGCATAGGATGCTGCCATGCGGGTGCCCATAGCCATACCCCAGATTTGTTTGTAGGTAATACCTTCAAAGGAGAAGTAATTGTGGGTGAGGATATAGTTGGTCTTGTCATCTAGGAAGAAGGTTGTTGGTTTGGAATCCATGGAGTGTTGGGTAAGGTAGTGTTCAATTCTAGTAAGGTTATGGGCATTAGGGATGTTCAAGTAAAGGGAGGCATAGTTACCAGTTGTTGGGTTTATGGACTTTAGGAAGCTTATAGAAGGAAGGTGTGCAGGGAGTGGTAGGGATGAGGAGAGAGTTGGACTCCAGGGAGAGGCTGTAGGATGGGCGTAAGGATTTGAGGAGAGACTGACAACCAATAAGCTGTCTGTCTGCATGAATGGCCAAAGGGCCACCCTGTTGCTGAGCACGCCACCCAACACAACGCTCTTCATTTTAATGACTGCTTTACAGCCTGTGCCATATGGATCCTTCCCACCAACAGCAGCTTTTCTGAACTTCACAGGTGGGAACTCTTCCTGTGATATATCCTATGTTCCCGTAACCCTCCTGGTCTCAACTTCCATTAGTCATTGTCCTCACCCATCTAGCCCATCCCCTGTTCCCATACCAGCACTACACATCCCTCTATTCCATCAATGCATCCAGTCGTTTTTACTTCTATCCTTCTCCACTACCCCCACCCCCCTCTTTCCCGCCCTCCATAAAACCTCCTTACTGCACCGAGCTGCCCTACCCTCTCTCCATCTCATCCCTGCACACTCCACAGCAGCACTTCGGCATCCCCCAGCCCCACCCTTACCCTGCTATATCCCTCCTCCTCCGTAGCCAGCCTCCTCCTTACTTCCACCAAGTTGCCTCTCCCATCATGCACTGCTGCTGCTGCTGCTCATAGTCTGGCTTCAGCTGCCAGAGACTTTGGTCGTGTGTGTGTGTGTGTGTGTGTGTGTTGTCTATTTTTGACAAAGGCTTTGTTGGCTGAAAGCTTATATTGTGACAGTCTTTTTTAAGGTGTCTACCTGAGACTCAGCATCTCCTCTATATGGTGAGTAGCAACTACCCTTTCATAATATTGTTACATTCCATCCTTAATTTTCCATTTAATACATGTACATTATTTTTAAAAGTGCTATCCAGCAAAAGAAAGTTTGAAATCGTAAATAGGAACATCTCATTTTCATTGTAGAATTGAATTTGATGGGAAAGAATACATCATATCACCACAAATGAAAAGACACAAAAAATATGGAAGCAAAAAAGCTTAAATGAACAAAACTTAACAGCTCTTAGGATAAAACTTCAAAAAGAAGAATGGGAAATACTGAAAAAAGACTCTCCATCAGTGGATCATAAAGTGACTTATTTTATTGACACACTTTCCTACCATCTCAATATTACACGTCCAGTAATAAAAACTAAAGACAAACCCACAAATAAAAAAAAAAGGGTAACAAAAGGTATTTTGGTCTCTAGTAACAAGATAAAAATGATGCACAGAATATATAAAACTAGCACTGATGAAAACTTTAAAGAGTACTACCGAAAATATAAAAGAATGTATGCTAAAGTACTGCAAGCATCCAAAGTCTAGAAGCAAGAAAGTACATAAATAGTGCTGGTAATAAAAGCAAGGCTTGTTGGTCTATTATAAATACAAATTGCAAACCCTCCAACTCACAGGAACACAGCAAAATACAGTTCATGATCAGCAAAGAAACTATAACTGAACAGAATAAAATCATAAATCTCTTCAATGACTATTTTGCCACAGTAGGCCAAAAACTAAAAGAAAAAACAAATAACCAAAAATACAAGAACACATGGAAAACATTTATTAATCCCCAGGAAAAACAATGGTACTTTTGCCACCGACAGAAGAAGAAACACTGAAGATAAAAAAATTTAAAACAAACAGTCATGTGGAATTGACAGAATATCAAGTATAGAAATTAAACACCGTGTGCAGGAACTCAAGAAACCTCTTACGCAACTAAGCAATTCATCATTACTGGAAGGAACTTTTCCAAAGTGCTTAAAGACAGCACTGATAAAACCAATACATAAAAAGGGGAATGAATACAATCCAGAAAATTATAGGCCTATAGCTCTTTTACCAGTCATATCAAAAATATTTGAATGAGCTTATGCACAGAGCCTCGTTGCTTTTCTGATGAAATATGAAATAATCAACAAGAATCAGTTTGGTTTCCAGAAAGATAAATGTACCATAGATGCAGTAACAGATCTCATCGAAAATGTCATAACAAACTTGGACTTTAAAAATAAATGTGTAGGAGTATTTGTGGATCTAACAGAGGCATTCGACTGTGTAGACCACAAAACTTTAGTAGAAATATTAGGAGTATATGGCATAAGAGGAAATGCAGGAGACTGTATTCTCTCGTACCTGACAAACAGGAGCCAATATACTGCTACTGGTGAAAAAATACGATCTAAAGCAACAATTTTACACTTCTCTGTGCCACAAGGCTCCATTCTTGGCCCAGTACTCTTCATTCTATACACAAATCACATCCCAAATATGATTAGGTATGGTAGTATAGTTAGCCATGCAGATGACACAACTCTTCTGTTCAAGGATAAAGACACAGTAAAGTTAGAAATAACCGCCAATGTAGAAGTAAATAATGCCATCCAAAGATTTACTGAATTAAACCTGCACAACAATATTACTACAACACTTTGTGTAAACTTCAAATTTCGAAACTTTCACAGTGAAGATATCAATGTATGCATGTGAACTGGGATAAGCATGTAGAATGTATAAGGGGGGAAACTCAGTGCAAACTTATATGTGCTGCACAAACTCAGCTACCTAAAAGAAACAGGCATTATGAAAACAACATACTATGCATTAATGATATGATGTGCGGAAGGATGTGTGTGTGTGTGTGTGTGTGTGTGTGTGTGTGTGTGTGTGTGTGTGTGTGTGCGCGCGCGCGCACGAGCGCGAGTGTATACCTGTCCCTTTTTCCCCCCTAAGGTAAGTCTTTCCGCTCCCGGGATTGGAATGACTCCTTACCCTCTCCCTTAAAACCCACATCCTTTTGTCTTTCCCACTCCTTCCCTCTTTCCTGATGAAGCAACCGTAGG
Organism: Schistocerca nitens; assembly: GCF_023898315.1. Classification (NCBI taxonomy): domain Eukaryota; kingdom Metazoa; phylum Arthropoda; class Insecta; order Orthoptera; family Acrididae; genus Schistocerca; species Schistocerca nitens. The sequence continues at coordinate 125,573,193 of NC_064617.1, forward strand.
TTGCGAAAGCTGAATTTTGTGTGTGTGTGTTTGTGTTTGTTAGTGTCTCTATCAACATATCAACGCTTTCGTTTGGTAAGTTACACCATCTTAGTTTTTAGATATACTATGCATTAATTAACATTGAGTTACGGCATAATTTTGAGTGGCGGTACCTCAAAAACAAACATTAAGAAAGTATTTAAATTACAAAAAAGAGCCATAAGAATGATAGCCAACCTTAAATGGAAAGATTCATGTAAACCAGCATTTAAAGCTCTCAAAATACTAACATTACCCAGTATATACCTATACAAACGACTCTGTTGGACAAAATTCAAATATAAGCGTAGGCTTCTGCGGCCGTTGTCTTCTTCAATAAAATTCTTCACGGTATCAGACCGCATCGTCATAATTTAAAATGCGCCAACGTTTCGGCCAGCGTTGGCCGAAACGTTGGCGCATTTTAAATTATGACGATGCGGTCTGATACCCTGAAGAATTTTATTGAAGAAAATTCAAATATTCTGTCAATACTAGAGATAACAACACACAACACAACCATGGCACAAGAAAACGGAACCTCTTCCTTGAGCCTACACACAACATAACAACATACAAAAAAAGCCATCATGTGCTGGACCAAAAGCCCTTGAAAAACTCCCTTCATTCTTGAGAGAAATAAACAATAAAAATATTTTCAAAAAATGTCTGTTGTTACAGTGTTAATGAATTTATGTGCACTACCCTTCAAAACAATTGCAATACCATAATTGTATCAAAAGAAAAATGTACAAAAACTAATATGAAATAGCCCTTGAATAATTTTGTAATAAATTATATTTTTGCTAACCAGTAGACAGTAAAAACTATGTACCTGTCGCATGAAATGAAAATATATCTTGATCCCTACAATGTTCTTTGTCAAAGGATAAATAAATATAATTTTTTTACATACCACTTTTGTTGTGCAACAGATGGCACTGTAATTGACAAATAACTCAATTGAGTTCCAAAATGTTATTATCTGTGGGTCAAAAATATAAAAACAGAGCTGTGTGGCAAATAACTCATGTGTTTAGCAGTTTTCTCCCTGTAGCTGTTTTGAAACATTCATTCATTATCTGATTCAATCTCATTGCACGCACCTTGTCCTTCATTTCTTAAATACGTTCCATGATAACCAGGCTGCATTATTAGTTAGAATGCAGGCCTTTGCAATAGAAGAGAAAATTGAAATTGTTTACATTTATGGAGACAGTGGCAGGAATGCCAGATAGCATTTTAAAAAATGCTTCATGTTTTACAAACGGTGCAGTCATGCATTTTTTTTTTTTTTTTTTTTTTTGATGCGTTATTTGATAGTTCTCCACTTACATTCACGAGAAAGGCACCATCAAAGAACATTTGCTGGAAGAATAATGAAACTGCAATATTAGCTGCAGTGAATCATAAACCCCACATTAGCACTTGGCAATTAAGTCATGAATAGACTACAGTTGCTGAATTTTGAAAGTTGAAAATATCATCCGTTTCATATTTCCCTCAGTCAGGAACTACATAGCAATGATTTCCAGAGCTGAGTAACAGTTTGCTAGTGGTTGCTTCAGTGAGTCCAAAGTGACTGCAATTTCTTGCCTCAGGTAGTCTTCTCCAGTGAGTCGACCTTCACAAACCAGACTATGGTTAATCAACACAACACACATTATTAGAATGTGGAAAACCCACATTGGTTATGGCACACTGAACATCAGCATCCTTGGAATGTGAATGCTTGGTGTAGAATGACTTGTGACAAACTCACTGATAGATTCTTTATCGATGGCACCTTGAATGGTTATAAACATATCCTTGTACTTGAGACAAATATTGTGGTTTCACTATTATGTTTGTCTCACACATTACTCTGCAGCAGCACGGGACGTATTAGATCACATGTATCATCATTCGTGAATCGGAATAGGTGGTCCAATGTGATTCAGTGTATCACTAGATTATACTGGAGACACTTATTGGTTGCATGGAATTATTTCATGTGTGAATAAATAAGTGCATCAAAGTGGGAAGCAACATTTTTGAGCATTTACTGTGAAATAATTCTTACAAACTAGCCACCCATTGGTGAGAGGCAAGAGAACACAACTCGAACAAGTTTTTCCACAATTGCTGAGCATGTATGGTTTTCTTTTTTTGATCCAATGCCTTTGAGAGATAATACTGATTTGGAACAAGAGTTACATATTTTTTCCCATACACTCCAAATCTTCATTAAAATTGGGATGTTCCTATTTAAAATTTCAAAGTTGCCCCACACAGCACAACCTGGGGGTGGGTCAGGGGGTTTGGGGAAAACATTTGTATTGCCAGATAGCATTTAAAAAAATACTGAACAGATATTTTTCCATTTTTTAAATCCATTGCATGTTTTTTGAGATATTTCCTTGTCTCAAGTTAACAAAGTCATCCTATACACGAGTGTTAATGTAAGTATTGTTATTAACCAGAATTATGAAACAAAACAGCAAATTCCACAGCTTCCCATCGATTAACATTTTGACTGCCATGAGGCCGCTGCTGGCCACAGCACAGCATTACACCTGAACCATGTGCCTGTCTCCATCCAAAGTAGAGCTTCACAGCTGATGCCATAGCATAGCCTGGTAGTGAAGCGTCAATCACTGTGCATGTGCCAGTCAGTGTGTTAAAGACCAATAATAATAATAATAATAATAAACAGAATGATTGGTAGTTCAGCTTGAGCATCACCCAATCTGAATTATAAACAGAGGAACAAAACCATAATCCATGCTGCAACTGTTTGACTAATGAGCAAGTGATTAAAATCACAATGGGCTTTTTTCTTAATGATTTATTCCTTAGCTTACTTTTTTTTAGCTTCAAAGTTGTAAAAGGCAGAGTTCTAGTATGAAGTATCGTGTTACAAAGAAGTTTCACTAGAATTATTATGCTGAATGAGCTCCTCTTTAATATTTCCTCTAGCGCAAATAAGAAGTTGAGGAAACTGCACAGTGAAACAGAACAGTATTTATTTTACAATCACATGTACATATCATTATACAAAAGAGTAAAAACAAAACATATACAACATAAAATACCACACAGCTTAGTTATGGTATTTTGTATAAATATGTACACATTCAAACTAAACTGTGAATGTAAAAGCATAGGCCTACTAATTAAAAGAAAATCTTTTAAGGCACAACAGTCTTAACTGCTCCTCAGTTGCCTATCAAATAAATATTCTTATCTACAAGTATCAAACGCCAAGAACAAAACTGCTATAAAAATATGTAAATTGTTTCTATAAAAGAATTTCTGTAATTTTTTTACATCATTTGTGTTTTTTGTATATTTTATAACAAAATCAACATAACAGCACTAAAATTATTTGCTAATTACTTTAATTCCTGAATCTGGTAGTTCATTTTTGAAGAAAATGCTGAAATTTACCAAGTGCCGCATAGTTGGGCGTCCATGTGGGCAGTTCTGTAACAAGGGAGAAAAATATTTTTGAAAGACAGGTGATAATTAAATTCAATGTCTTTGTTCTACTGACATACAGAGCTCTACTAATGCAGTAACATGATGGGAGACAAGAGTTTTTTCTGAGCACTTCATCCTTGCTTCAAGGCACTACAGAGGAATCATGATGTACAAGTTCCGTGAAGAAAATATATTTAAAAAATATTATGGCCTATGAAAAAGTTACTATAAACAAAATTTTTACATATTTGGCAAAATTATTCACTAATCTTTACATTGATTGTAGGAAATCAGAAATACTCTTCTCTCATTCCAGCACTCTATTTTCATTCCACACATTTCCAGCAAATATTTTAGGCCCACATGTGCGTATTTTATGTACAAGATGTAACAGAGCAAGGTATAACCATCCTACTTGTTCTTCTGTCACTCCTGACATCTGTGTGTGTGTGTGTGTGTGTGTGTGTGTGTGTGTGTGTGTAAAATCTTATTTTGTGGAGACTGCATAAGAGACTTACATAAAATAGTTAATTTCTTGATCAGACCTTATTTTATCACATTTGATTATTAACATAATGGTTCCTCAATAACGAACAATAATATTATGGTTGCTTTACCTAGAAATAATTTTCATAAAAAAATGGTCATAATTTCAGATTCTTCAAGAATACATGGAGATGAAATTTGCAGTGAGCTTGTTTAGAAGGCCTCATTCCACTCTTTTCCATAAGAATTTTATTTCTTTACAAAATCTTCCTACTTAAAAAATAATTCATAATCGAAAGTCTTATATTCCAGAATGTGTGAATCATAAATAATGGTTATTTCCAACATTCATTGCAACAGTTTTCTAACTCACATTTTCCTCATTTGAAAGTGGCCTTTATTGCTAGAAGAACTTGTTAATTTGCTAATTATTCGATTTGGAAAATTTCATTTTTTCAATAACTTCTGGCATGTTTCTGTGGAGGCCCACAGTAGCAGATTTTGTACTTTTGCTACTACAGCTAAACACACTTGCATTTTGTTCATTATAATTTTGTACCCTATAATTTTGCTCTTTTTTGTGTTAATATTTAATATGTAACACCAAATTTATATTTTTATTTTTACATGCCTCTATAAGTACACTTAGACAATGACTTCATCAGTATGCAATAGTGAACCAAACTGATGAAGATCTCTGGGTCATTATCAATGAGCTTGCATTAAGTAGCCAACTTGATAACATCTCTCCATCAGTGTCATCAAAATGTACAATTATTTTGTAAGTTAGTCTGCAGCTAAGAGGTAAATCGTTAATAGTGTACTGACGGTATTGGAGTCTGTCCTCGGCGTGATATCAAAATGTACAGTTATGATGTTTAACCAATAATAATAATTTAACAGGTACTATGTGCAGTGACTCCATAACCAAATTAAATGCCAAGTTATGTGTCAATCGGAATTGAATAATAAAAGTGTGTAGTAAAACTGCTGCCACTCAGTCAAAACATCTGTATGTATGTTGCTGGCCCTGTGATGTAAGTACTGTCTCAATTACTGAATACAAGGTGATCATCATCATTTTTCTGATGTCAATAAATGTGAAAAGATCACAATTTACACAGTGCTGTGTATGTCATTTAACAAACTGGTCACTAAACTAAATTATAGCAAGTAGCCAGACACTGAAGTGCTTCAGCGTTACTACCTATGTTAAATCTAGGTCTGTAACATTAGAGAGAGACTGAGTTTCAATCAGTAATTTTCCTCAGCACGGGCTGGTGTGATCACATCACATGCTTTTTTAAATCTGAAGGCCTGTGGCTGATTGGCTTAGTTTACTATTACATGTGCCTGTTTGCCACTCAATGCCTCCTCTATGTGATGAGTAACAATCTATTCTAGCTATATCGTTTTTTAGATAGCATTAGAGACACACAAGTTTTTTTACACATAATTACAGATAATATATATTTTTAAAATATGATTCTCCAGAAAAAAGAACTTCACATTCTGTGCTACTGAAAGTTATACTATAGTAAGATGTTTCTTAGTAAATGTCTTTGCTAGTACATACTTTATATTGCCCTGTTGGTATTCTCCTAATTGTCTTGGCAAAATGTTTGGAAAATCCCTTAATTGTGGTGTGTGTCTAACTGACGATCCTCATGGAGGAGAAGACACAAATAACTGTTTATGGAGACTTATCATGAATTCAATTCTGCTATTTTCAATACCACATTGTTTTTTATGCACAGCACATATGTACTGAGGCATGCAACATTCAATAAATGGAAAAATTGTCTCTGACAATACTTTATTAGGCTGCTACAGCCAGTTGGTAATCCTACAATTGGGGATAACTCCCAAGAACACTGTTTTGTTGTAACCTAGACCAGCATCTACATCTACATCTACATCTACATCCATACTCTGCAAACCACCGTGAAGTGCACTACAGAGAGTACATCTTGTTGTATCAGTTTTTAGGGTTCTTTCCTGTTCATTCATGTATAGAAGGAGGGAAGACTAAATATCTGAATCCCCCTGTGCGTGCTGTAATTATTCTAATCTTGTCCTCATGATCCATATGTAAGCAATACCTAGGGGGTGGTTGTATATTCCTGACGTGATCATTTAAAGCGGATTCTTGAAACTTTTGTTAGTAGATTTTCTTGGGATAGCTTATGCCTATCTTCAAGATTCTGCCAGTTAAGTTTCTTCAGCATCACTGTAACACTCTCCCACGGGTCAAACAAACCTACGACCATTCGTCCTTCCCTCCTCTGTATACGTTCAATAGTCCCTGTTAGTACTATCTGGTATGGGTCTCACACATCTGAGCAATATTCTAGAATGGGTTGTACAAGGGATTTGTAAGCATGTAGACTGATTGCACTTCCCCAGTATTCTACCAATAAACTCAAGTCTAGCATCTGCTTTATCCACAACTGAAACTATGTGATCATTCCATTTCATATCCTTACAAATTGTTACAACCAGGTTCTTGTATGAATTGGCCAATTCCATTTGTGACTCACTGATATTATAGTCAGAGAATACCACTTTTTTTTTCATTTTGTGAAATGCACAATTTTACATTTCTGAACATTTAAAAAGCAAGTTGCCAATCTTTGCACCACTTTGAAATCTTATCAAGATCAAACTGAATATTTATGCAGCTTCTTTCACATAATACTTCATTATAGATAACTGCATCATCAGCAAAAAGTCTGACGTTAGTATTAATACTGTCCACAAGGTATTTAATGCACGATATGAATAGCAAGGGTCCCAGCACACCTCCCTGGGGCATGCCCGAAGTTACTTCTACATCTGACAATGACACTCCTAGATAACATGTTGTGACCTCCCACTAAAAAGTCCTCAATCCACTCACAAATTCCACCTGATACTCCATCTGTTCAAACTTTTAACAATGTAGGTGTGGTACTGAGTCAAATACTTTTCAGAAATCAAGAAGTACTGCATCTATGTGACTGCCTTGAACCAAAGCTTTCAGTATGTCATGTGAGAAAAGTGTGAGTTGGGTTTCACATGAGCAATGTTGGCAGAGAGAAGGTTATACTGTTCAAGATATCTCCTTATGTTTGAGATGAGAATATTTTCTGAAATTCTACAACAAATCAGTGTCAAGGCTATTGGACAGTAGTTTTGTGGATCACTTCTACTACCCTTCTTGTAGACGGGTGTGACAACTACTGGGTTATTGTTCAAGGGATCTATGATAGACTATAATTAGAAGAGGGACTAACTCATATGAATTTGCAATATAGAATCTGATAGGGAATCCATCAGGCCCTGGAGCTTTGTTCAATTTTGACGATTTCAGCTGTTTATCAACACTGCTGACACTAATACTGATTTCACACACCTGGCAGTGGTACGAGGATTAAATTAGGGCAAGTCTCCTGGGTTTTCTTTGTAAAGGAACATTTTGAAATGGAGTTAAGCATTTCAGCTTTTGCTTTGCTCCCTCAATTTCAGTTCCTGTCCCATTTGATAGGGAATGGACACTAACTTTGGTGCCACTAACAGCTTTTACATACGACCAGAATTTCCTTGGGTTTAGTGAAAAGGCTTCATGCATTGGTCTCTTGACAGCTGAACACATTTCATTAAGCACCCCTCTACCCATAGTCCTACATTTTGTTTTACATCTATTATTCAGTAATCCTGTTTCTTTACAGTGACTGTATACCATGGAGGACATATCTATCCAGTGCATGGTCAACCATTCTTCTAAACTTGAGACAAAATTCCTCTACATGCTCCTGCCCTGTGCTAAAGTTTGAAGTTCCTCATTTAGATATGAAGCTACTGTTTTTTTTTATCTGTTTTACTGAACATATATATCTTTCTGCTTACTTTAGCTGACTATTGTACTTTGGTAATTTTTGTGGCCATAAGCGCATCATAATCATTGAAGCCATTTTCATTTTGGATATCTTCAAAGAGGTCAGCTCTATTTGTTGCCATTAGATTCACTATATTTCCATCATGAGTATGGTTCTGAACCATCTGTGCAAGGTAGTTTTCAAAGAAGGCATTCAGAAATATTTCAAAGGATGTGTTATCAGGGCCACCACTAACAAAATTGTAATTTCTCTGAGTGATTGCTAGGCGATTAAGGTCTACACTGATTAGTATAATATGGTTGAGGAACTTATGTACAAGTGAACCGAGGTGTTATCTAAAGTTTTCAGTTACATCACAAAACAAGTCTGGTGGGCAAAAGGAGGAGACAATTACCACTTGATGCCCACCCCTGATACTGAATCTTGCCTAAACAATCTCACATGCAGCTTCAGTTTCTATCTTGGTGGGTTTGAATTTTGTGTCTACTGTGACAAATACACCACTTCCATTTCCCCGTTAGCCTATCCTTTAAATATACACTTAAATTTTCCCCCCAAAATTTTAATCAGCTCTCTGTACCTTTTATTATGTGAGCTTCACTGCTTTTCAGGAGCACTATAAACACTGGCACTTTGTTGTAAATACTTCGGCAGTTAATCACTAATATTTTAATTCTCTCACCTGAGGGAGGCATTACTCCCCCCCTCCTCCCCGCCCCCCCCCCCTTCCCTCCCCCCGATATTGCACTGATAATTCTTTCCTATAGCTATCGTTATCCAGAATGGATGGAGAATCACCTGATCTAAAAAATCTTTGTGTGCACCCCACACACAGTCAGTTGCCTGGGTTACAGCCTCTGATGTGTAGTGGACAACTGACCCATTTTGGGGGGTCCCTACGGTTTTAACCCTAAGGCACTGAATGTATCTGGTGTCCTTTCCTGTACCTTACCGCCATTTCCCCAAGAGGTACCATCATTCGTTATGCATTTGAACTCCTAATGATTAATAGACACTGACCCTTTGGCATGGATGAGTAATGATAGTTCCCATACCATCCGCAGAGGTGGCAGGGTTCACAGGAGACGACAGTCTTTAAGTACCTTTGGTAGCAATATCACAGGTACATTAACTTTCGGGAGCTCTTCCAACACACCGATCTGCAGCAGTTGCCAAACTTTTGACAGTAGTAAGGGTGATTTTGAGCCACTTATGAACATCAGCCAACTCATCCTGTGCTTGCGAAAACATTCACAGTGGGGCTGCATTTTGGCTGGAGCAATTTATTACAGCACATGGAACAAATAACTTTAAAGTAAGCCTGCTGATTGTATTTTGTATTTCTTGAGCTAAAAAAATTATTAATTCCCTATAAAAACTGAAGAAAATACACCAAATGAGATTCCTATTTAAGGCAACAGAAAAACCTGTGGCAAAAATTACTAATTTTCTAAAACTTTCTGAGGTTAACTACAGCTATTATCAAACTCAGAAATAGAGTAAATTTACAGTATATGTGTGTAATATATTCTCATCTTTAAGATAAAACTAGATGTAACACAATATGTTAGTTAGAATATCTGCTACAGTAACTAAATCACAAACACTGATTTACTACGAATTAGACTATGTGCATAACAAGGGTAACTTCCAAAAAATCTCAAAAATGCACATTTATTTGCATCAATATACAATGAAATTCAGGGTGATCTACTATTTGGAAGTAACTGTGAATCACAAACCCAGATTTGCTATGACATAAAGTTATCCAAAAACCAGTAGCTTTTGAAAATATAGTTTGTAAGTGTCCAAAAATTCTCAAAAATAACTTATTTCTCATGTAATTACCCAATGAAATTAGAGAATGATTGTTTTGAATGAAGACAGGCCTACTGTTCTCAAAACTTTTAAAAGAGCACAAATAAGTTTAAGTTTGCAACTCATGATAAAAGTAGGAGTTTACCGCGGCACTTGCAAATGTTCGAAATTTCATGATACAAATGGGTGCTCATACAATCAATGAAAAACTATGCAGACGTGATGTGAAGAGTAAAATAAGTGAATCTAGAATTCCAAATCAGCACACGAATCCTGCGCACATGGTCTCACACAAAGTAAAATGTTTGTTTCTGGACACTATTACATTTTCTCCCTTCTGCACAGTTTTTATTTTTTCATGAATCCAGGAAAGTCCTTTGCGTCTTGCCACACTGGGCTGGTAACATCATTATCCTTGCTTGTTAGTTTCTCTGTCAAATCTGGACTATTCTTTCAATTGTCAATGTAAATACAGAAACCTTTTTCTACCAAATCAAACACAGACACCAAAACAATTCAAGAAGTTGTTTTCTCTTCCAGACAGTGCCTTCATAATCGGTAAGAGCTTGTACATAATCCATAAAATGTAATGCCAAATCCACTGCATTTTGAAGAAATAAATTGGATGTATAATAGGCATTTTTGCCAGGGTAATATACATTTGTCAATAGTAATCTCCCTGTGTGACACATAAACTCATCTGAATTTATATCTCAAATGCTCCATAATAATTGGTTTTACTTTGAAGAGATTTCTACACATTTTCCCAAAAGCTTGGTAAACTTAGTTGCTGATAAAAAGTTAGCAAGTTCTTTCATACAAGCCATACTCATGAGTAATTGGGTTAGCTCCTATGTTGGATGAGAACACCTTTGCGACCACAGCATGGTGAGACAATTTGCCAAGATGTGAATGGAGTTCACCAGACCTTTTACTGGCTGTAGGAATGAAAGTAGAGTGCAGAAAGCATAAAAAAACTGCTATTATAAGGTTTGATTGAGGCCAGATTATGTGCAACTGACTCATGAGACATTCCCATTTACAGTATCATACAATCTTGAGTTTTTCGTGTCAGCAAGCCAATGAGGTTCCATGAGTCTCTCAATGCAGGGTGAACTGCTGTTTCTGTGGTTAAACGCCATGAGCAGCTTTTTGCTAATTGGCATCACCATTGCTACTGCAACTGCACACTGAAACAGCAGACACATGGGCTAGAGAGCACCAAATTTCAAAATGATATAGTGCTTGACAACAGCATCTATGACACGCAGAATCATGCCCAGGGGCTACAGAGGCTCCCTCCACATGTGTGCACCGCTGGCAATCACCAGTCCAGAGTAGATAGATCAACATGCCTACTGGTACGAAGGAGGACAATACATCATCAGATTTCTTCCAAACTGTATCAGAATGGTTTGAGGAATACACTATGGGCATGACGATACTTGTGTGGCTCACCAGCCACCTGACCTCTGTCATATTCAGCATATTACCACGAGTTGTGGGCAGCAGTTGAAGAATTATTAATCAGGACAAATATGTCAACATTTTTGCTATAGGAGTCCATGCCACAAGCGTCACCAGGGTCATCGGGGTGAAAGAAATACACTACAGGTAGGTGTGTGTGATACAACTGTTCATTACTGAGTTTAGAGCTTTACACGTTGCTATCAGCTTCAGTTGCCTTTTCTCTGTTGATCAAATGTAGCTGATTTTCTGTTTATGATCACCTATCTTGATATCTGCTATTCTGGTGTCATATGATAACTGAAATAAGGAGTAGTACTGTAATCTACCACAGTGAAGCACATTTGGATATCAGAACTCACTATATTAGCCTTTCCTGTGTCAATCCCTATTTTGGTACCAATGTGACTGGACAGAAAACTTTCATCCACTTATTCACTTTACACTAGACAAAAACTTCTTAGGGCTTTGTCAGACTGGTAGATAGAATTTTAGTTTCAAATTCATTGAACACTTCTCACAATACTCATGTTATGTTCATTTTGGCTTTGTTTATCAGCATTCTGGATTCTTTTTAATCTATGATGGCGATGTATTTCCTTTTATGTTTTGCACCATGGCTATTGAATCATAACAGGTCTTTCTCACTCTTCACAATCATGCTAAATACAGCCATCAAGAATCCGCATTTTCAGTTCCACAGACAACTGCTGTTGCCTGCTTATGTTATCTTCAATCTGTTTCTGTCACACCCGCAGTCACTAACGTAATAACAGCCTTATGTTCAATGTTTCCCTCCTCCATATTACATGAAATGAAAATTTCAAGTTTGTTACAAGAAGAACTAAGACTTATTTTCAAGAGTTGGTTCATTAACTGCTACATTTTTTTTATAAAATATTTATAAATATTATAAATTTTTTATAAACTTAGTACAAATCTCCAAAATCCTGTTCCTATCACTTGTGAGTCTCCCAGTCTGTTGCTGGTAAGTTGAAATCTCCACTTGCTACCACAGTATTAACACAAATTTTCACACAACAATCTCCAAGTTTTCCCTAGAGTGTTTTACCATTTCAGCTTCTATGGGAGTGTGTCTGTAAAATCATCTACCTACCATGGCAATTATAAAATAACAGTAGGGGTAAAGGTAGCGGAACACCACATAGCTGAAGTGCTGGATTGCTGACAGGCACATAAACAGGACAATGCTGCTGAACTTTCTAACAAATTTTTCATCAGAGATGATAGAATATGGGGGTGGGGTTAAGCACCTGAAAACAACAGAGTGGAAACAAACAAATTTTCAGGCAATCACCCAACCTGTGACGAAGAGCAAATTTATGTTGGCAGAGTCAGTGATGATTCCACTTGCTTATTGTCTGTGTTTTTTATTTTCTTCTTCTTCTTCTTCTTCTTCTTCTTCTCCTTCTCCTCCTCCCCCTCCTCCTCCTCCTCCTCCTATTTTGCCTTATACACCTGTTGTGAGTGCTGCATTATATGGAAAATCAGCTTACAGTACTGGATGCAAACAAAGGCAGAATATGAAACCAGTATATTTACTAGAATACCAGGAGAAAACATTATGGGACTGTACAAGTCATAGAGAGAGAATAATAAAATCACAACAAAGGGATCATGAGTATTTTGTATGTGATGGCTGATGTCGCTGGTTAGAGAAATATGTAGGCATTAGTTGTCCTAGAACCAGACGGCAGCAGCAATGGACTAATGCTTAAGACACCATACTACCTACTGCATATAGCAAAGGGTTCAGATCGAAATCACATTTGCATCGGAGTAACTACCAGCATTTATCATTGGGGGGCAGGGGGAGGAGGGGAGTGGCGCAATGGTGTAGGGTGCCGATCTCTGACATGAGTGGCTTTTTTATGACTACTAATGGTGGCCATATGCCACTATGGGACTGCACTAATATGGAATGTCAGGGACAATTCATGACTGACTGCAACACGAATGAATGAAGTATGGACCTTCATTCAATTTGTGTGACTAAACGTATAATCTGCCCACTGTGTGCACAAATTTTGTGTTCAGCTTTGGCTTCATGGAGTTCTTTTTCTGTTTCTCTTTGGACACGAAGACTGCTTGTAGAATTTTTGTAAAGACACAAGTAAAAATTGCTTTACCCCTTAATGAAAAGAATAAAACAGTAGAATAACACAATATAAGCAGAAGAAAGTAAAGAGTAATAGTATCTGCAAACAACAAATGTCCAATATGTAGGTTATGAAACCTCATATATATGAGACATTTCCTGAAAAGTAAATTGATTCACTATAATTATATGGCAATGCTGTAATGTGTTCATTAAGCAAACATACTAATAGTATTTGAGATAAAAAAGAAAGATGACACACAAATAAATGCATCAAGGGAACTTACCCAGGGACTGTCCATCTCACCCATATGATCAACAATTCTTCGCATTTCTGCTAGACTAAGATCTGTTCCAATCATAACGGCTTTACGACATGCTCGTGATGCAAACATTGCCCGTACACGAGTTGGTCGACACATTACATGGGGAGCACCCTGAGAGAGAAACATACGTCTCAGTCAACAGCTTTAAGTTGTTATGAAATAATTATAATAGTAATGGTAATAATATAATGATAATAATAATAAGAAGAAGAAGAAGAAGAAGAAGAAGAGCAAGAAGAAGAAGAAGAAGAACAATAACAACAACAACAGTAATATGCTGATTGTTCATTATACCCTTAGTCCTTAAGGATATGAAACATCAGGAAACATAATATGAAACACACATTTTATATAAGAATTAACGCACTCAGAGTAAATGTTCTTTCCACATATCCTCAAGGAAATGGACCTCAACCTTGTCCACCAGATCAAAAAACTTAAAACTAATTTTAATACATTGAAAATGATAGCCAAGATGTGAATATATACAGACTAAAGAACTAATATAATCACTGGGTTACTGCTACCAAGTATCATCAAATGGGGGAGAAGAAAAGGGATGTTCCCATGTTAACTTATGGTGACAATATTACTGCACTTTGGATGTTCAGAAGTCTAATAGTGCATAACACTCACGTTACTTGTGGTGTCACCGCTAGACACCACACTTGCTAGGTGGTAGCTTAAATCGGCCGCGGTCCATTAGTACATGTCGGACCCGCGTGTCGCCACTGTGTGACCGTAGACCGAGCGCCACCACACGGCAGGTCTCGAGAGACGTACTAGCACTCGCCCCAGTTGTACGGACGACATTGCTAGCGACTACACGTACGAAGCCTTTCTCTCATTTGCCGAGAGACAGTTGGAGTGGCCTTAAGCTAAGTCCATGGCTACGACCTAGCAAGGCGCCATTTGTATCATTGCATGTATATCAAGATAGAGTCTCACTTGTATCATCCAGAATGCTGTATACCAAAGGACGATATAAAAGTTAAGTGTTCTAGTAGCTACGTTCTTTTCTTTATCACATTCATTACGAATCCTGTTCCAGACTTAACACCAGACGGCGTGAGTTGACGCATGCCCTTTCGGCTACTTCACTGTGGACTGGCTGCCTTAACAGTCCACTACATTACTTCATATTATTAATAGTATAAACTTGAATTGGTTCTGCAGACAATCCACAGATGAATAGAAAGATCTGACACCAACAAATCTTACAAGCTTCTCTTAAACTGTACATTATTTTACAAGCTGCTAAGCACATTTGTCAGAAGATAGTGAAAATGTGTGTTCCTGAACAACAGGCACCTGTTTGGATCAAAGTGCCTTGGAGTCTTTATATAAAGTTATTCATATTTCTAGTTCTCATGCCAACCAGCATGGGTTCCGAAAAAAGTGATCACGTAAAATCTAACTTGTGTTTTTCTCACATAACATTCTTTAAGCTACAGATCAAGGCAATATAGCAAATGTCCGTCGAATTTCTTGACTCCCAAAAAATATCTGACTCAGTACCACATAACCACTTATTAACGAAAGTAGGGTCACATGAGGTATCAAAGGAAATTTGTGGCTGAACAGAAGAATTCTTGGCAGGGAGGGCCCATCATATTGTCTTGGATGGAAAGTCATCAACAGATATAGAAGCAATTTCAGGCATGCCCCAGGAAAGTTTACTGGGATCCTTGCTGTTCATGTTGTATATTAATAATCTAGCAGACAATGTTAATATTAACTACAGATTTTTTCCTGATGAAGCAGTTATACGTATGAAGTACTGGCTCTGAGCACTATGGGACTCAACTGCTGAGGTCATTAGTCCCCTAGAACTTAGAACTAGTTAAACCTAACTAACCTAAGGACATCACACACATCCATGCCCGAGGCAGGATTCGAACCTGCGACCGTAGCGGTCTCGCGGTTCCAGACTGCAGCGCCAGAACCGCGCGGCCACTTCGGCCGGCTATGAAGTACTATCTGAAAACAGCTGCACAGATATATTGATAAGGTTTCAAAATCATGCAAATATTGGCAACTTGCTTCCAATTTTCAGAAAATGAAAACAGTGTATTTCACAAAATTTAGAAACACTTTGTCCCACAGCTAAAATATCAATGTTTCAATTAGAATCAGTCAACTCATACAAATATCTGGGTGTAACAGTTTGTAGGAATATGAAATGGAATTAACACACAGACTCAATTGTAAATAAAGCAAGTGGTACACTTCATTACTATGACACTGGGGACATGCAGCTTACAAAACACTTGTGCGTACCATCCTTGGAAACTGATCAGGTGTGTGGAATACAATAGTCACAGAAATGCTGAAAAACGTAAAATGGCAGATGCTTGAATCTATATGCCAACAACCTCACAAAAGCTTACTTATGAACTTTGAGAAACCAGTTTTTAGTGAAAAATATAATGTAGCCCCCTATGTTTCACTCCTATATGGACCCTGAGGACAAAGTCAGATTAATTGGACCATAAGAATATGACTTTATTTTCATCCTTTGGCCTTTGAGAACTTGAAGTTGTGATGTCAAAGGCCTCTTCTGGATAACAGGATCCAAACAACAGAGGTTTTTCTTTTTCTTCTACAATTCTTTTGCAGCAATCTGGTACAGCAGATCATTTCAATTGTACATCTGGAGGAGTAAAACCAAAAACAAGATTTAAGAAGTATTTCTTCTCAGATTGTCATGTGCTTGTTCAACAGAATTGTAACCAATATTTTTCCCATGACGGAAGAAAAAGATATGTCACAATAATTGTCACAGATGTTGCAACCAGCTTTTTTTAAAGAAAAGATAGTGACTATAATATTGTTTTTCAGGTCTCAGAAGGTGCAGGGAGAAGGTACTGGCCCTGAAGGGTATTTATCAAGATTATAAGTTCTAGAGGTGGCCCGGGATCCTTTCTCAGTTTCAGGCCTTTAAGTGCTCTTTGTTGAACTCTGTAAAGGTTGCTCTGGTAAGGTTATCGGTACATTTCTACAACAGGGTTCAACAACTGCCTTTACTGACAGACATCATCTTATTCAGCTCATCCACAAAGTCTCCCATGCTATCTCGGCCTTTGGCACCAGTAAACCTATTAAACAGCCAGCAATCAGCTCTCTTCTGATCACCCAGTATTACCTTGGCCTTGAAAAGTTCAACCACATCCTCCACCAGGGCTTCAACTATCTCATATCCTATTCCGAGATGAGGGATATCCAACCCAAAATCCTATCATCACTGCCCCAAAGTAGTGTTCGGCTGCCCATTCTACCAACAGAGTACCCTTGTCCATCCCTGTTCCAATCCTACTCCCAATACTTCACTCCATTGGTAATTCCCTTATGGTCGGTCCAGGTGTGAGAACTGTCCTGTACACCAACACGCCACCTCCTACTGCACTTAAGCCACAGGCATTTCCCACCCAATAAAAGGCAGTGCCATATGTGAAAGCACACATGTTATATATCAGCTTTGCTGCAATTACTATACAATATTATATGTGGACATAACAAGTAACCAACTGTGGCAAACCACAAACTTGACCATCCAGTTGCTGAACATGCAGCACAATACACATGTCTTCAAAAGCTTCTTCACTGCCCAGGCCATTTGGATACAAGTTTCTCTCAACTACGAAAATGGGAACTGTCTCTCCAATACATCCTGCACACTCGAAATCCACCAAGCCTAAACATCTACTAATCTGTTCCCACTGCTTCACCTTGCCTTTTCCCTTCTCTCTTCTGTCCATACCACTCCTCCTCCATTCAAATCGTGTACTGCCTTCTCCCACTACTGTTTCTCAGCCTCCCCTGTCATGAGCATTCTCCCCCCCCCCCCTCAATTCCTTTCAATGCCTCTCCCCTTCCTATCTTCCTTGTTACCTTACCTTTTTCTCCTTCCCCCGCCCCCTCCCCCCACCCGTCATCCTTTTCCTACATCTCTTTCTGTTGTGTCGTCTGTACTTTTATTGTTTTGTTGTGCAGCCACAAAGTCATGTATCCAAAGACCTGCCTCTTTTCTGGTAATCCCTCCTTGTGTTCTTACATACCCCTCCCCACCTCCATCACCTCAAGTAATTGCTTTCAACAGTCGAGTATCAACAATTAGTCTTGCTGTGGTCTCACGACGGGAGAGGGGAGGGGGAGGGAGAAAGAGAGAGATAGAGAGAATGTGATTTTTTTGGGGGGGGGGGGGGGGGCACTGCTGATAAAAGAACTTGTGCTCAAAAGCTAGTGTGAATGCTGTATTCCATTATGTATTACTGTGCTTCATGCATCAATCCACTGTACACAAGTGGTTGCCTTGCTATTATTTTTCATTTTGATCCACCCAGGAATTTACATTATTGTTATAAATGCCTTATTCATTTATGCAAGTCCAGCTTTAAAAATTATAGAAGAGCTTAACAAATATGGAATAAGTAAAAATAGCAACTAAAATTTCATAAAAACATGGGATTAAGTATAACATTACCTTAATGAAGACAACTGGAAAGTAATAAAAAACACAGAAAGCATAACCAACTAAAAACATCTCATAAAAACTTCTGACTAAACATACTACTGGAAAATGAAATATGAACATGTTGAGACAATTAAGTTTTATTATTAAAATATGCAGATTACAGAATATGGTAAAAATCACAGGAACATACCGCTATGGACGAATTCTCTTGGGCAACAATTTCAGTATGCTAAACAGTAATGCAATAATCCAAAGATGTGTCACATGCACCTTCAGAAATGTTCTCCTACACTTCCGTTTGTTGCCAGTACAGTGTACAGCAATAATCTACAGTGACTGCTTCCATCAAATGAAACACAATTTGATTTTTTCCATATCTCTCAAGACTGTCCTTCAAAATAAGATTTATATAACATGATGTATGAATGAATGAATGAAATAGTCAGGGGACACCGTTATCAATGCAGATTAAACCTGACACTGTCTCACCATGTCCCACAGTGAACTGGTCTGGTGAACAAGATGACTTCAGGGTAACATCTTGGAAAGTTGACTGGGTATGAAATGAGAAGTGTTTGTGTGGTCCCTGTCCCATTGTGAGAGAACATCTTTCTGACACTATGGGAATGACATTAGAATGAGCTGGGTAATGCTCTCAGCATACACTATGCTCTTCAGTCTTCCCTCAGCAAACATCAGTGGTACAGTCACTGTAGATGATTCCCCCCTCAGTCCCCACCACGGTGCCTGCAGTTAGTTCTGTATGTTACAGTTTATACACTTAAGTGCTCATTACTCTAATGGTGGATATTGCAATCACAACTGACCATTGCTAATCACAAGGCAGAATTTTTCTTACCACAAAAACCAACTATGTGGAATTTATCCATACAGCTGCAACTTTTGCTAGACCATAGTAGGTGGGCAGCCTGGTAATGATGAGTGAGAGGAAGTTTCACAGGTAGAACTGTTGCTCATAGTCTAGCTTCTAGGGAACAGTCCCAGATAGGTGTAGCTGATACTCTCGGTAGAACACTTATTCTAATTTGTGCTGTAGCCATTGTGCAATCACTAATGACAGCTAGTTTTTTCTGACAGTCCAGGCACACTGCCATCCAAAATGAGGGCAATGAGAATATGTACCTTCCTTGGATTACTTGCGCGAACACAGACACCTAACTCATGTCTGACTTGTTGGGTAGCTGTTCAAAAGAACTATCTAGTCTCCCAAAGGCCCACAATCCATTCTTCACGTCATTGCTTGCTTCACAGTCATTGACAGCATTCTAGCAGGTCTCAAACATTTAGTAAGCTAATGTGATGTTCAAAACGACAGACCACTATGAGAGCAAGTAAAGTCTTATGGCATGAATGGCTGGGAGACACTGAAGGGCATATCATGAAGTATGACAGCTGAGAGCTGTGTGTGTGTGTGTGTGTGTGTGTGTGTGCGTGTGTGCGTGTGTGCGTGTGTGTGTGTCAAGAGCATCAAGGGGGCAGGTGTGCTTAATGTCCCCATCTGACAGAGGGATCACCATCAACAGTGTCACATGCCCTCATTTCATGAAACACTGTGGAGAGATTTGGAACATAATCCAGGACATTGTTGCAAAGATGGGTGATCAAGGAATTTACACCACCACCCCTCCTGTCTCTTCTGCCACAAAGTCAAAGAGAAAATTGTCAACAGCACGTGGCATATCAGGACGATTACCCATCCAAGTTATGGCCATGCCCAACAGTGCTTAACTTCGGCGATCTGAGGGGGCCGCTGTATCCGCCTTAGCATGGCCGTTGACAAGTCAAATGCCATAGTTATTAATTTAGGATTTTCATGCTCAGTTAATGGTTTTAATCTGATCGTGGCAGTTAATTTTGAATCACTGCCTTTGCTGTCCTCTATCAGTGACCCATGCAAATATCATGATCCTGTAACATATTTTGAGTTGTTCATTTCTCATTTTAACAAAGAGATAGAGGGGCTGGCCAGTACTTACCTCAGCTCAGTACAGCCGATAGATACACAAAAAATAGAACCGAAAATTTACGTTCCTAGCTTTTGGAACAAATGTTCCTTCATCAGGGAGGAGAGAGGGGAAAGAAAGGGAAGAAGGGAAAGTGGATTCAGTTACTCACAACCCAGGTTATGAAGCAACAGGGAAAGGAAAACAGGGAGGGTAGCAAGGATGGAGGCATGGTTGTCAGCGGACAACCATGTTTTCCTTTCCCTGTTGCTTCATAACCTGGGTTGTGAGTAACTGAATCCACTTTCCCTTCTTCCCTTTCTTTCCCCTCTCTCCTCCCTGATGAAGGAACATTTGTTCCGAAAGCTAGGAACGTAAATTTTCGGTTCTGTTTTTTGTGTATCTATAGGCTGTACTGAGCTGAGGTAAGTACTGGCCAGCCCCTCTCTCTCTTTGTTAGTATTTGTTTCACATCTTTATATGAGATTTTCCATTAATCATATTTCATTTTCACTGTTTAACATACTAACAGAAGAGCATTTCCTTCACATTCTCAATAAAATGATTGTACTTACTTCCAACATAAACAGCAACTCATCTATATCATCCTTCCCAAACGTCCAGTTTTTGCTAATGGGAATTGAACTCAATTTCACCCTCTTTGTTGGTTCAGCTAAAATGAGACAATAAGAGAACATCAGAAATATTTTAAACATTATGTTCAAGAGAAAGAAATATTTGTATACAAATACCTACAGATAAAAGATACATTATTTACTGACAGAATCTAAGACGACTGTAAAGGTTAAACACAATCATTATTTTTCTTAATTGTGATTGTAAAAAGTTATGTAAGCCTGGGAAAGGAAAATGCCCACCATTCTGCAGCAGGTTTCCGAAAACTTTGTCTCTGAATAACGGTTTTTGAGGTTCTTTCTTCTTTTTATAACTATTAAGCAATTTTATTTCTTCCATTTTCCTGCAAACTTTTGCAAAACTACCAAATGATTTTTTAAAAAAATCTGATGTTGAATATTTTCTTCTGAGAGATGTTTGTTACTGTGTCACACTCTCATCTTTAGCTGCACATGGCTTTTTGTTGTTAGTGAAATATACCATCACAAACATATGAATACTAAAGGCAATTATTATTGCATATTTCCCAAAGGTTAAATAAAGTTGAGGAATGCAATTGACTATAACCATTCTGAAACAACTTTTAGAGCAGATCTTGGTCTGCTGAAACATATTTTACATTCAATACAGAGCAGATATGTATAAAGACTGCAACAGTTGTTTAAAATATTAAAGTAGTGTCTCTCCAAGCCTACCTATATGTATTACGTTTGTTTAAAGCAAATGTAATAGGCAAACAACTGACAATTCATGCAATAAGTGGAAAACGGAGTATGAGTCCTATATTTTGTCAGCATCTTATTATAATAATCATAAACCTCTGAAATCAACAACATGTTTGTCAACTGAAGAATTTATTTATTGGAAAGTAGTTTCATTCAGGGCTAACCCCCCATCTCTGGAGAGAAACATATATTATTTCCATAAAACCTGAGTTATCACAATAGTTACAGTGAAAGACACAGCAGATGCACATTGCACTACTGACCAACTGTGAATTGGGTGAGTGATGATAACAACACAGTGGTACTAAAGTCTATGGCATTTTTGCATTACACAGGAAGCATTTCCAATAGGACTCGTTGTTTTCTATGGAAATCTGCTGTTAAATATTTTTTCAACCACCAGCTAAGATTAGGGCCCTTTTAGGATCTGTAAAGGATGATCTTGGCTTGTGTAAGGCAGATATCTATTGTATTCCTTGCAGGTGCAGCATGTAATTTATTGGTTAGACCATGAGGACTGTCTAGGACCAGTGTATTGAGCAAAAGCATCACACAAACTTACAATAACCGAGCAAATCTGCTACTGAAGGCATTACCTTGGCACCAGTCAACTTATGGAACAGAACAACATAGAGAATCTGGCATGCACATCCAGCTACTGGAATAGTGTTATTAAGGAGGCATTGAGGTTAAATTAGCAAGTGACCTTATAAACAGAGATGAAGGTTTTTGATTAAATTGTGCATGGAATCCTCCTCCGTCCTTAGTCAAACAACAGGGGGACAGAGTTAATGCTACCTCACCCAGTGGTGTCTCTCTCTCTCTCTCTCTCTCTCTCTCTCTCTCTCTCTGTGTGTGTGTGTGTGTGTGTGTGTGTGTGTGTGTGTGTGTGCGCGCGCGCACGCACACGTACGTACACATACACACTTGCGTAGATGTGTGACATCTTTTGGCAAATTTTCTGCATACCAAAGTTTTAAATTTCCTTGCACAGCACCGTTTTATTGCATGTGTGCCTTGAAAATGACAGCGTGTGCACATGTCGAAATAAGGGTGCTTTTTGAATACGTCATCTGGCTGCATTCCCGTAATTTATTAGAATATATTATTTATGTACTTTTTTATATTTCAGAAGGGTATCCTACAGATTATACAACCATTAAAAAATTTCTGCAGATTTTATCAAAGCCTTTATTGATAGTAAGTTCACTACAAATTGTTGCTTACGCCAGTACGAATTATGTTTAATGCCTTCGTTCAGTTCCTTTACACAGTTAGCCTTGCACAGGATTGAAGAATAGCTTTTGATTTGAAAGCACTGCTCCCACTGCAAATCATGTGCCTTTCATTTAGAGTGACAGACCCAGTCAATTACAAAATAATCTTGGTGTGAATTTTTTGTCTTTCATGATTGGTTGCAGAGATCATTTCAACAGACCGGGCATGCACTATCCACAGAAAGTTGCTGCTTTGGTAAGAGAGTTCCAGTTATAGCCCATACTTGGAGAGAAGAATAGATTGGCCATATACTTTTCATACAGCAATGTTCATCATGACAGGTCAGAAAGAGTAAACATTAATACTATGTTTTTGGAGTGTACATGGTAGGATCCCAGGATTAGTCTTGCATATTAACACGAATGATGCATATGTTGTACTGCAAACAGAATGCTGGTTGAAACCAAAAGTGACTAGCAACCAAATTTTACAACCCATCTGAAATATACATTGCATGGACAGGTTGAAAACTGAGGCATATTTTTTGTCATAAATAGCATTAAGGCTACTAGTGATTGCAAGAATTAGGACAAAGATAGACAGCAAAGGTGTATCAAACAAAGCTTTTAAGATCAGCCTTTAAGGAGCTGCAGTAGCAGAATCCTCCAGGAAACATAAATTTTAGAATTATGCTATGGTAACCAGGAGAGATTCCAGTTTACCAGCTATAGACGTGGAAACTCCCATGATTTGAATGACTGGCATTGTGTGATATTGTATTAAATGTCTTATCTGAAAATTACCTTGGGCAGTAAGAAATTATTTCTGAGTATGCAGTTTTAGCTTTCCTGGTGAAAAAACAGACCCTCCTTACAGTTAATTTAATATCAGAGGTGGACCTCTGAGTCTGTAAGGCTCATATAGCATCAATGATTGCAGGTGTTTAATCAAATGTAAGAACATATAGCTTCAATGAGTGCAGGTGTTAAATGAACCTAACAAGTGCAGCAAGAAACTAGTCAGTCAACATTGAACATTCATCCCTGTGACTAAAATAGTGAATATCAGTAACAAAAGTCAGAAGTATTGTATAAAAAACTCTACACAGGTATGTGTTGATAGCTATTAGCTATTTCTCACAAATGATAACAGCCAACACTGTCCAGTAGCTGTGTTACAAAGTTACTACAAAGCACAGATAACTTCTTCAAAGATTTAAACAAATTCAAAGCCTTGTTGACATTCAAAAGCTGAATGAAGCCAAAATGATCTTAAGCAGAGCAATGTGAGAAGTGTTTAATGGATTCAAAAGTAAAATTCTATCGAGCAATCTCAAGAAGCTTTGGTTTTACCTGCAATAAGTAAACAGATCAGGTCCAAGAATAATATTCTACTAAGCGATCTCAAGAAGTTTTAGTTTTATCTACAGTAAGTAAAAACATCAATATGAAAGCCAAAATATTGAATTCCATTTTCCAGTTCTGTTTGACTGAGGAAGATCATATTATGGTTCGTCCTTTCAATTGTTGCAAGAATCCAAAATAAAAGATGATGAGATAAGTGATAGTGGAACACAAACTCAACTAAAATTGCTCTACTGCAGGAAGATGATTGACCAGACAGGATACAAGCAGAATCAAAATGAATTAGTAAAATAAATTTGTCATCTTGTAGCGGAAGTTTACTGCACATCGTTGATGCCCTGCAGCATTCCAAGTGTATGGAGAACGTGCACGTTGTCTTGATTTCCAAGAATGATTGTTGGGTAGATGATAATAATATAAACACATAAAACTATGGTCATTTTGTTCTATAATTCTGGAATATATTTTGTGCTAGTGTATTAAGATCTTCCTGGAAACCAAAGACGTTCTCTTTTGGAAACAACATGGATTCTGAGCTGATGAATAAAGCTGTTCTTGGAATCACAACACAAAAAAATTATAGTGAAGTACAGGAACACATGCAGAGGATCGATGACTGATTTATAGGTACGGGCAGCTGATCCTCCACATAAACAAATAAAGGTTGGAGGTGGAACGAGTCATTAGTTTTTTATCACACGGTTGATGACCAGTCACTGAAAACAGTAACAACAATTAAATATATAAGAGTACGGACATGGAGGGATTTCAAGTTGAACGGCTGCGTACAGCTAAATATTGGAAAGGCAGATGCCTGAATGAGATTGAAAGGCAGAATCCTAAAGAAATATAACTCACACATAAAGGCTGTAGCTTGTAAGAGATTGTTCAATTGATTCTTGAGAACAGCTCACCAGTTTGGGATCAACAGAAGAGATAGAAAAGATCCTAAGAAGAACATTACTTTTTGTCACAGGTTGGCTTAGGAAACCCAAGAACATTGTAGAAATGGTCATCATTTTCTAATGGCATATGTCGTATAGATGCTGTGGGTCAAAGAAGGGTTTACTTTCAAAATTGGAATACAGAACATTCTGAGAAGAGTAATGAAACCCATTACTTTTCTCTACATTTATTGCAGGATGACTGTGAAGGTAAAAATTAGAGAAACTTTAGCTCTTGTGGAAGCTTACTGACTGCTCTTCTTCCCACACATCATTTAAACAAAAAGGGACAGGAACAAAGGAGGTGGGGAGAGGTAGTGACCTGGTACACAAGTCACAAATTGCCTGCTTGGCAGGCTACAGGCATACTTCTGTCCCCTCTGTTTGAAGATAAAACGTATAAGAATTACGTCCTGCTACAACATTCCTGACACTTCTCAGACTATATTAATATTATTTCTTATGTGGGTAAGCAGTAGTTCAGTCTGCAGTGGTAATTCTCTCTCATATTCTCTGCTCAGCTACCTGCCAAATCTGTTGACTCAGTCTTTTATCAGCTGCACAAAGTTTTTTATCTTAATTCTTTCCCTTGCAATCTCTTCTTTCACTACACTTGAGTGGTCTGGCTTGCTTTTAACAATTTTTTTTGGTGATGGTTTTGCTGTGCCTTATAAGTTTGTGGATACCTTGATTGTTCTCTCAAAATTTTCCTGTCAGAGGGTTTCTTGTGTAGGGAGCTGGAAGCTATTTGGGCTCATGCGCATTACCTTGGTTTTGGCATGGAGAGTAGCACTACGGGTTGTGTGGTGGCTCCCTGCGAGGTGCTGCGAGCGATGCGGTCTGTGACGACAGGTGCTGGGACAGCCAGCTGTAGTGTTTCTAAGGTGGCTGTTGCTTGTATAATGGCTTGCTCTGGTTTGCCATTGCTACAGGCATGTGTGTCTCAATGGGCTCTACCAGCAGAATGAAGAGCAGATCACGAGACTGTGTGCTATTTTGCAATTCTGTGGAGTGGATTCTTGTGGAACCTGCAATGAATTGGTGACATTGTGGCAGACTATTGTGGGAGTCTTGTCAATTATTCTTATTCTGGTATCCTGCCATACCATGTAAATTCTAGCTGGTCTACAGAGCTAAGCTATGTGTTGGTTGTTTTCCTCTAATGAGTTCTCCATAAAGCAATGAGAAGTTTTGCACTACTTATACTGTTCCTGCACCCTGGTTACGTCTGAAAGCTGAATTATGTTTATTCTCATGTCAACTTTTGAACAGCACTATGACTTCAAGTTGGTTGTGTTTTTTTTTAACAATCTAATCAATAGCTATAGCACATAACAAGTGCACAAAGGCCATACCCTATGTTTCAGTTATATCAGTTCCTTGTGGTAATGAATCTATGTTTCAGATATTCCCACCCAAATGTTGTTCTTTGTTTTATTTTAGGGTGCAAAAAACAACTAAGGTCATATGTGCCCAAGTCGAAACTACAGAACGCAAACACAGAGATAAGGGGAAATGACTATATGTCAGTCCCAATGGAAAGAATAGGAGACATCCAAACAAGGCACATGGAAAAAGGGCTCTAAACAAGGCACATGGAAAAAGGGCTAAAAAAGACACTATACAAAAATGAAGATCCAAAACTAAAAATTAAAGGGCCTTCACCATATTGCTTCAGTGGATAAAAAGGAAAACGTGGGCGACAGCCCGTGCGTTATTTGCTAAAACAGCTGATAAATCAGATGGCAAAACCAATATGGAATGTAAATTAGTAAAAAAAGGGCATTCCAGCAGGTAGTGGTGGACAGTTAAAATTTAGGCACAATGCATACAATGTGGTGGGGCAGCGCCATTGAGCAAATGACGATGGCTAAAAAGGCAGTGCCCAATACGTAGCAGAGTTAAAATAATCTCCTCCCGGAGGGAGGGCCGAGAGGAGATCATCCAAGGTGCTGGGAGAGGCTTAATAAGTTGAAGCTTATTCCTATGAAGGGAGGACCATTGGTGATGCCAAAGGGACACCACCTCCTGACAGATGGCAACGCAAAGATCATCGGAGGGAATAGAGGTACTCGCGGGCTGAGGTAAGAGGACTGCAGCCTTGGCAGCAGCGTCAGCAGCCTCATTTCCTGGCAGACCAACATGACCAGGGACCCACAGAAACATGACATCGGCTCCACCAAGAATGAGCAAGTGACAGGTTTCCTGGACCTGCTGCACTAAGGGACGAGCAGTGTACAGAGCACAGAGACTTTGGAGGGTGCTGAGTGAGTCTGAGAAGAGGACACAACTGGGAAGGCTGTGTCGCTGGATGTACTCTGTGGCCTGATACAAGGCGAAAAGCTCGGCTGTAAATACTGAGGAGTGGGCCAGAAGCCGATATCAAAAGACACGGGTGCCAATGACGAATGCACACCTGACCCGACGGACAGTCCGAGAGCCATCAGTGAATACAAATTTCCATGTGAAGGTCGTGAAACTGAAGGAGATAGACCAAGGCTGTAGTAGTGTTCTTAGAAAGAGAATGAAGGCCAAGGTTAACATGGGCCGCATCACAAAGCAAAGGTGGTGAAGGGTTCACACCCACGGGGAAAGTTTCAGGTAGCGTGAAGTTAAGCCGCCATATTAAATGGCGAAAGCGAATGCCAGGAGGTAACAGGGACGAGCCCCATACTGACGATCTAAGGAATCGTCAAAGAAGGAGGCATAGGAAGGGTGGCCACACATGGCAGACAAACGGCTTGCATATCTGCTGAGGAGGAAGTTCTCCAGCAGGTGTCGTAGGCCTTCTCCAAATTGAAAAACCTGGCCACAGTCTGTGATTTCCGCAGAAAACCAGTCATGACATCAGTAGACAAAGTAACAAGACGGTCATTTCATGAGTGAAATCCACACTATGCATTCATAAGTAAATGGCGAGATTCGAGCCACCACACCAACCGGGCATGAATAATATTTTCCATCACCTTGAAAATGCAGCTGGTAAGAGAGATGGGGCAATAGCTAGAAGGAAGGTTTTTGTCCTACCCGGCTTAGGTATGGGTTTGATGGTGGCTTCACACCAGCATCCAGGAAATGTGCCCTCAGTCCAGATACGGTTGTATGTGTTAAGCAGAAATTGCTTGCCCGCAAGAGAGAAGTGCTCCAACATTTGAACAAGGATAGTAACTGGCCCTGGGGTGGAGGACCGGGATGAACTGAGAGCATGATCTAGCTCCCCCATAGTGAAGGCGGCATTGTAGCACTCATTATTCAGAGAAGAGAAGGGTATCGCTCGAGCCTCCTCCACTCATTCCCTATGGATACAGGCAGGGTGATAGTGGGAAGAGCTCAAAAATTCTGCAAAATGGTGGCCCAAGGTGTTGGAAATAGCAACAGGATCCACGATGACATCGGCATGTACTGTCAGGCTTGAAAATGGGGGAATGGATCCTGGTTCCAGAGAGCAGTCGGAGGTTGGCCCACACAACAGAGGAAGGTGTGGAACTGTTAAAAGAACTAGTGAACGAAATCCAACTAGCTCTTTTGCTATCCCAAAGAACTCGACGACACTTTGAATGCATTTGTTTATAATCACTGCAGTTTTCCAACATATGGTGGTGGTTAAAAACGTGGAGAGCATGTCTCTGTGCGCGAATTGCGTCAAGGCATGTCTCAGTCCAATATGGGAGTGGGACACGATGTGGTAAAGAGGAAGTGTGAGGAATGGAATGCACTGCAGCAGTAAGGATAACGTTTGTGAGATAGTCCACCTGGTCATCACAACTGAGGAAATCTTGTTCTGTGAAGGTCACCAGTGAGGAGTAAAGCTGCCAGTCAGCCTTAGTAAGATGCCATTTGCGCATGCATGGGAATGGGGCAGGAGACAGGAGATGGAAAGCACATGGGAAATGGTCGCTCGAGTAGGCGTCAGAAAGAATGGACCATTCAAGATGATGGGCAAGCTGGGCAGTGCAAAAGGATAGGTCCAAATGGGAATAGGTGTGCGAGGAGACAGAAAGGAAAGTGGGTGCACCGGTGTTAAGACAGAAGAGGTTGAGTTGGTTAAGAATGTCAGCAAAGAGGGCACCTCTCTGGCAGGTCCTGGGAGAGCCCCAAAGGGCATGATGCACATTAAAGTCACCAAGTAGTAAAAACAGTGGAGGCAGCTGCCCAAGAAGCTGAAGGAAGTCGGCCCTGGTGACATCGAAGGACAGAGGTACATAAGACATCGAAGGACGGAGGTACATAAATGGTACAGAGGGAGAAAGTCAGGTGGCCAAGGAAGAGGAGAATGGCAACAGCTTGAAGACAGGTAGTCAGAGAGACGGGCTGACTTTGAAGGTATCCCGTATAAGCAGCATGACGGCCCCATGATATGGGATGCTGACCTCAGGGGGAAGGTCAAAACGAATTGGTAAGTAATGTGGAGGGCGAAATTTCGTTTCCTAAAGGCAAAGTACAAGGGGATGCTGTGATGCTAAAAGCAGCAGTAAATCCTCTTTGTGGGACTGAAGCCCGCGAACGTCCATTGGAGAACAGTCATGAGGAGGAAGAGATGTAGGGGTGGCAACTCAGTGTCCGCCGAGGGACAGCCAGTGGAGAGTCACTACTACACGGCACAGAAGCAGGAGGATCCTGCTCCATGGGGTCCACACAAGCATCGGCGTGCTTGTGCAGTCGATCGGTGGAGTCCAACGCCGAAAAACGGTTGGTGGTGTGCACCGGCGAGACAGAGGCTTGCCGGGCTAAGCAACCATGTGGTGACACCGTCGAGCAGGATCTTCGAGTTGGTGAAGTGTATAACCGTTTGTCTTTAGCGAACTTCTGTGAGCCCTTCTTCTTAGAGGAAGACTTGGGTGTTGTCTGGCTGGAGGGACGGAGGAAGTCTTCTCGAGAGTACTCCTTCTGGCCTTTCCTGCCTGCCAGTTGTGTAGTGGGTTTCACTGTTTGTTGCACAGCAGGATGGGGAGGGACGGTGATGCTACTTGACACTGGGCGACTTCACAACATCAGAGCCAAATCTGTGGTTGCATGTCTGCATAGCCATGTCCTTCCTGGAGTGAGGGGTTACAAGAACTGAAGTTCATTCTTCTGAAATTGGATGTTTCAAAATTTGCAAAAGCACAGCTAAATTTTCCAGCTCAAGCTCTAACTTGTCTAGTTGTCATCCAAACTCTGTGAAACTGATGTCAGTTTTGAAACCTTCTTTTCATGAGTGTGTAAAACTTGTAATTTGAGCTTGATTTCATGTGTATTGCCATTAAGCTGTTAAGCTCTTATTTCTGTAGAATGGAGTCATTGGAAACTGTATTGTGAAGTAAGGGAGCTTTAATATTAAAACCCAATCTTCGTGTAATAAATTACTTTTTGGTAAAATGTGTAAAGTAATTTCAATCCAGCACTTTACCACTTCCTCCCTGTTCCTACCACTACAGCCCTTCCAAAATCTGTCTTGTCTTCATATATGCCCAATTCTTTTATCTAACAATGGAAAATCCAGGATGGAATGTAACAATATTATGAAAAGGAAAGTTGCTACTCACCACATAGCAGAGTCGCAGATAGGCACAACAAAAAGACTGTCACAAAAAAAAAGCTTTCGGCCAGTAAGGCCTTCATCAAAAATAGACGACACACACACACACACACACACACACACACACACACACACACACACACACACACACATATGCAGATAGGCACAACAAAAATACTGTCACAAAAAAAAAAAAAAAAAAAAATGCTTTCGGCCAGTAAGGCTTTTGTCAAAAATAGATCACACACACACACATATGTATGCAGGCGAAACTCCTGCCTCAGACTGCAGTTGTGTTTACATGAGTGTGTGAATGTGTTTGTGTGTGTGTGTGTGTGTGTGTGTGTGTGTGTGAGAGAGAGAGAGAGAGAGAGAGAGAGAGAGAGAGATCTATTTCTGACGAAGGCCTTACTGGCTGAAAGCTTTATTTGTGACAGTCTTTTGTTGTGCCTATCTGCGACTGAGCATCTCCGCTATATGGTGAGTAGCAACTTTCCCTTTCATAGTATTGTTAAAATTCATTTATCTTATTTTCATTAAAATATTAAATGGCTCTGCTTCCACTTTCAATTAAATCACATTATCTAAGTGATATTAAGGTACTCCAGTGACACTATATCTCAAAACTTTCCCCTTTGTTAGGGGTGAGTAGTGAGTTGAGGCGGAATGGGGGGTGGGGGTGGGGGTGGGGGTGGGGGGGGGGGAGCAGCTGGGGTATAGTACAGACCATGATAACACCTGTAAGCTTTGACCAAAATGGTATCCTCGTTCACAGAATGAAGAATGTACTGTGTATTACTTTTATAAGATAATTGAAAGGTATCA
Organism: Schistocerca nitens; assembly: GCF_023898315.1. Classification (NCBI taxonomy): domain Eukaryota; kingdom Metazoa; phylum Arthropoda; class Insecta; order Orthoptera; family Acrididae; genus Schistocerca; species Schistocerca nitens. The sequence goes on from NC_064617.1 coordinate 125,604,438, forward strand.
CCATTTTACTGATTAGATACTATTATGTTATGAAGTATTATATTATGCAGTATTATGTTACATAGTGAAACAAAATTGGTTATATAAGGCACCAGAATAGGATATTGTCAAAGAAACTGAAGAGTGTACTTTGAATATATCCTTGCACTTGATTTATAGTTTTGATTCTTGTAGTCAAAATTCCTGATATGAAGCCTGCCATTAATTTCATTAAAAAACAGAAAATTTTGTAAGTACATTTGTATGCATGTAGCGCAACATGGCGAAAGTATTCTTCTGTGAAATTGGGATGGGTTTGTGGCTAAGTGTGTTAGAGATCATTTCTGGTGTTCTATCAGAAGGGGCACATGATTTTCAAAATATTATTTGACTATGAAGCACAACTTATGACGTATTTGCTGCGCCTCCCAACTCCCCACCCCCACCCTGAGAACTGTTATTAGGTACAGAGTTCGCAACATTGGCATTAGTAGAATTACAGTTATGTACTGGTTTTCTTTTTGTTGCTGAGTTGGTTCTTACCATAAAAGGGGAAAATAGGACATGTGATGCAGTTATTGAAAGTGATGAACCCAAATTTGGGAAAAATAAGGTAGGCTGGGGGTACAATACACCTCAAGGATGGGTATGTGGGCAGTTGTCTCTGTTAAAATGAAATGCTGAAATGGTGTTTGAGGCTCCTGAAAACCAAATTGATATTTTAACAGAGACAACTGCCCACATACCCATGCTTCAGGAATCCCGGGAGCGGAAAGACTTACCTTAGGGGGAAAAAAGGACAGGTATACACTCGCACACACACACATATCCATCCGCACATACACAGACACAAGCAGACATTTGTAAAGGCAAAGAGTTTGGGCAGAGATGTCAGTCGAGGCAGAAGTACAGAGGCAAAGATGTTGTTGAAAGACAGGTGAGGTATGAGCGGAGGAAAATTGAAATTAGCGGAGATTGAGGCCTGGCGGATAACGGGAAGAGAGGATATACTGAAGGGCAAGTTCCCATCTCCGGAGTTCTGAAAGGTTGGTGTTAGTGGGAAGTATCCAGATAACCCGGACGTTGTAACACTGTGCCAAGATGTGTTGGTAAATCACGTGGGTGCTTTCACACGTGGCTCTGCCTTTGATCGTGTACACCCTACGGGTTACAGGACTGGAGTAGGTGGTGGTGGGAGGGTGCATGGGACAGGTTTTACACCGGGGGCGGTTACAAGGATAGGAGCCAGAGGGTAGGGAAGGTGGTTTGGGGATTTCATATGGATGAACTAAGAGGTTATGAAGGTTAGGTGGACGGCGGAAAGACACTCTTGGTGGAGTGGGGAGGATTTCATGAAGGATGGATCTCATTTCAGGGCAGGATTTGAGGAAGTCGAATCCCTGCTGGAGAGCCACATTCAGAGTCTGATCCAGTCCCGGAAAGTATCCTGTCACAAGTGGGGCACTCTTGGGGTTCTTCTGTGGGAGGTTCTGGGTTTGAGGAGATGAGGAAGTGGTTCCGGTTATTTGCTTCTGTACCAGGTCGGGAGGGTAGTTGCGGGATGCGAAAGCTGTTGTCAGGTTGTTGGTGTAATGGTTCAGGGATTCCAGACTGGAGCAGATTCGTTTGCCACGAAGACCTAGGCCGTAGGGAAGGGACCGTTTGATGTGGAATGGGTGGCAGCTGTCATAATGGGGGTACTGTTGCTTGTTGGTGGGTTTGATGTGGACGGACGTGTGCAGCTGGCCATTGGACAGGTGGAGGTCAACATCAAGGAAAGTGGCATGGGATTTGGAGTAGGACCAGGTGAATCTGATGGAACCAAAGGAGTTGAGATTGGAGAGGAAATTCTGGAGTTCTTCTTCACTGTGAGTCCAGATCATGAAGATGTCATCAATAAATCTGTACCAAACTTTGGGTTGGCAGGCCTGGGTAACCAAGAAGGCTTCCTCTAAGCATCCATGAATAGGTTGGCGTACGAGGGGGCCATCCTGGTGCCCATGGCTGTTCCCTTTAATTGTTGGTATGTCTGGCCTTCAAAAGGGAAGAAGTTGTGGGTCAGGATGAAGCTGGCTAAGGTAATGAGGAAAGAGGTTTTTGATAGGGTGGCAGGTGATCGGCGTGAAAGGAAGTGCTCCATCGCAGCGAGGCCCTGGACGTGCGGAATATTTGTGTATAAGGAAGTGAGCATCAATGGTTACAAGGATGGTTTCCGGGGGTAACAGACTGGGTAGGGATTCCAGGCGTTCGAGAAAGTGGTTGGTGTCTTTGATGAAGGATGGGAGACTGCATGTAATGGGTTGAAGGTGTTGATCTATGTAGGCAGAGATACGTTCCGTGGGGGCTTGGTAGCCAGCTACAATGGGACAGCCGGGATGATTGGGTTTGTGAATTTTAGGAAGAAGGTAGAAGGTAGGGGTGCGGGGTGTTGGTGGGGTCAGGAGGCTGATGGAGTCAGGAGGTTGATGGAGTCAGGCGAAAGGTTTTGTAGGGGGCCTAAGGTTCTGAGGATTCCTTGAAGCTCCGCCTGGACATCAGGAATGGGATTACCTTGGCAAACTTTGTATGTAGTGTTGTCTGAAAGCTGACACAGTCCCTCAGCCACATACTCCTGACGATCAAGTACCACGGTTGTGGAACCCTTGTCCGCCGGAAGAATGACGATGGATTGGTCAGCCTTCAGATCACGGATAGCCTGGGCTTCAGCAGTGGTGATGTTGGGAGTAGGATTAAGGTTTTTTAAGAAGGATTGAGAGGCAAGGCTGGAAGTCAGAAATTCCTGGAAAGTTTGGAGAGGGTGATTTTGAGGAAGAGGAGGTAGGTCCCGCTGTGACGGAGGACGGAACTGTTCCAGGCAGGGTTCAATTTGGATAGTGTCTTGGGGAGTTGGACCATTAGGAGTAGGATTAGGATCATTTTTCTTCGTGGCGAAGTGATATTTCCAGCAGAGAGTACGGGTGTAGGACAATAAATCTTTGACAAGGGCTGTTTGGTTGAATTTGGGAGTGGGGCTGAAGGTGAGGCCTTTGGATAGGACAGAGGTTTCGGATTGGGAGAGAGCTTTGGAGGAAAGGTTAACTACTGAATTAGGGTGTTATGGTTCCAGATTGTGTTGGTTGGAATTTTGAGGTTTTGGGGGGAGTGGAGCTGGAAGTGGGAGATTGAGTAGATGGGAGAGACTGGGTCTGTGTGCAATGAGAGGAGTTGATTTTACTCATCTCTCCCTGCATCTTACTGCTATTTTACTCAGAATTTCAAACATCTTGTGCCATTTTACAATGTTGAACACTGTTTCCAGGTCAACAAATCCTATAAATATGCCTTAATTTGTTTTCAGTCTTTCTTCCATTATCAAGTGAACCAAATCTCTGGTGCTTTTACCTTCCCTCAATTTTCTTTTCCATTCTTTTGTCTGTTAATTTTGTCTCAATTTGGAATCATATGCTCTTAAGATCAATGTGCAGTTGTTCTTGCTCTTAAGTGCTCTTCTTATCTTCAAAATTGAATGGATGTTATTTTTCCAAAAGTCTGATGGTATGTCACCAGTCCATAGTTTCTACACACCAACTTGAATAGTCATTTGATTGCCATTTTCCTCAGTGATTTTAGAATTCCAATGGAATATTATCTATACCTCCTGCTTTTTTCTGTAATCTCAAGCCTTCCAGAGCTGTTTTAAATTGTGACTCTAATACTGGATACCCTGTCTCTTCCATATTGACTAATTTCTAATTCCTTCTTATATCAAGCCCCAGACCCCCCCCCCCCCCCCCACTCCCCCAGTAGAAACCTTCAGTGTATTTTTTCCACATATCTACTCTCTTCTCTGCATTTGAATTGTGGTATTACCATTGCACTCTTAATGTTGCAGAACCTTGCTTTTAATTTCTCCATCCTTTCTGTATGCTGTTTCAGTCCTTCAGATGACCCTTTTTTTATTTTATTTTTTTTCGATTTCTTCACATTTTTACTGCAGCCATTTTGCCCTGGCTTCCCTGCACTTCTTATTTATTGTACTCCAGTGATTTATATTGCTGTATTCCTGGATTTCCTTGAATATTTTTGTACTTCCTTTCACCCATTGATAAACTGAAGTATGTAAGTATGTCATCTGTTATGTTCCTCCTACCTATGTTTGTCTTTCCAACACATGTAGTTGCCTGCCCCCCCCCCCCTTTTTTTTAAAAGAGATATCCACTCCTCTTCTGCTGAACTGCCTACAGTATCACAGTATTGATGTCTTTAATGAACTCCAAACATGTCTCATCGTTCCTCAGTACTCTAGTATCCCACTTCCCCACTGATTCTACCCTACAATTCTCTTAAACTCCAGTCTACCTTTCATCACCACTAAATGTGATCTGTATATGTGTCTTACAATCCAAAATCTAATCTCAGAGTCTGTTTCTGACCATGATGTAATCCAGCTCTAATCTTCCCATATCCCCAGGCCTAAGGCTTTAGAAAATATTAAACACATAAAAATAAAAAACAACATATCTTAAGAAATGACAATAAAACATTGTATTCAATGCCACATAAAAGAAACCTGGACTTATAACCAGGAAATTTCAGTACTCAGTATGAAATACACTAAAATACAAAAGCAATGTCATTAAACTAGAAATTTACATAAAAAGAGTTAGCAGAAGCAGACATGCTTTCCTTTTTGCATCTATTATATTTCACTCCTTTCACATAATTACATTTCTGCTAATTTTTAGATATATAATACTTTAGTTTTTGATTTTGGGAATATAAATTTTCTTGACCTGTTTTATGTGACGCACTTTCCCTCAAGGTATATTCATCTAGATGATAGCCCCTACCTTGTCCGCCCAGTGATACTTTGATTTCCCCCACGTCCCCCACAGTAGTGTTCCTGCAATCTCCCCCCTCCCCTTTACTATAAGCTCAGTATTATTATTAACACTTTTAAGAAAAGACAAGGTTGCTACTCACAGTAAAGATGACATGTTAAGTTCCAGACAGGCATGGCAAAAGGACTGTTCCACATTTGAGCCTTCATCCAAAATCTTCATCAGAAAGGAAAACACCCACCCACCTACACACACACACACACACACACACACACACACACACACACACAAGCAAGCAAGCACACCTCACGCACATGATTACTATCTCCAGCTGCTCTGGCCACATTGCAATTGTGTCACATCGAACATAAGCAGCAATGTGGAGTGGGGTGGGGAAGGAAGAGGTATAGCCAGGCATGTGTGGGTGGGGGGGAGAGAAGTCAATGCTACCTGGTGGAGCTCGCGCAGGGAGTAGTTGGTGGCAGGAGAAGAAGGCTGCCATGCACAGCATCGTGAGGCTGTGGGGGAGGGGAAAGGGGGTGGGGGAATGGAAAAGGAGAGATAGTGGAGCAGGTGGAAAAACCATTGGATGCATTGGTAGAGAGTGGCAAGGGGACATGAACTGGGAGGATGTGGTAGGACAGAGGGAAGTGGAAACTCTAGGATGGAGGGTGTGGGGCAGTGGGTTACCACAAGTTGAAGCTGGGGTGATTTCAGACATGGAGAATGTGTTTTAAGGATAGCTTCCATATGCATACTTCAGAAAAGTGGTGGAGGAAGGGAGGCTTCAGGTGGCCCAGGTTGTGAAGTAGCCACGGAAATAAGCATGTTATGCCACAGGGTGGTCCACTTTGCTCTTGGCCACAGTTTGGCAGTGGCAATTCATTCTGCTGGACAGCTGGTTGGTAGTCATAGCATTATAGAAAGCTGTACAGCAATTGCAGTATAACTGGTGTATGACGTGATTGGTTTTACAGGTGGCCCAGCCTCTGATGGGGCAGGACAAGCTTGTGACAGAACTGCAATAGGAAGTGCTGGGTGGGTGGACAGGGCAGTTGTGGAGGTTGAGTGGGCAATGGAACACCAATTTAGGAGGGTTGGGAATGATCTTGGTTAGGATTTCAGGGCATGATGATAGAAAATCAAAGCACAGACAAAGGCATTATTATTATTTACAAGTAATGACTACAACTTCTCCTATCAATCACTTCTTAACTATGTGATTATTGCTCACGAGGTCTGTGGCAGTTGGCAAGCCACACTCGCCTCCTGGATCGTACCAAATGGCGAGCACCTCAGGGAGCTCATTCCCCACTGACTGGGTAAGGTTCCAGAGCCGAGGTGTAGTTTACATTGCCAGCCATATGCAAATGTAAGCTCGTTGCATGCTTCAGTGACAACTATGCTGTGAATATTGAATATTGTATGTCACAGGAATTGAGGATTTTGGCTTAACCTTATGGAGCATGAAGATATGTAGCCTACAATCACAGCAATGTGGATAGGTTGTTATGTTGTATTAACACTCAACCAACTAAGAAAAGTCTTAGTTCAGCCATCTTGAACTCGCACTATGTAAGATGAGACATAATAATAGTAACAGAACACAGATCAACTGCCGGAATGTGTTTTTTATCATAAAGAGGGAAGACAGTGCTTTAGAATAGTTGTCACCTTTCCGTGGGATGGAAGATACACTGAAGCTGCTGAAACATCCACGAAATGGGGTTACAACTAGTAGAAACTGCAACCTTGTATCCAGGAACACTGAACTGGTGAATACCCAGTCATGACAGTTACAGAACATATTAAATTTTACCAAAAGTGTTGTAACCTGCAGTGACATTATCAACCTAGACACAAATGATTTGAAGGAAGAATGGGAGACTGATGAATTGACTGTGTTTGTGACATAAAAAAGGTCAGTGGGAAACTCTAAAAAAACAGCTGCATTTATTTTGAGTTTTAATATGTTTGTTCTTCCTAGGGTAGGTTAAGGCAGGTTTTATCTGCTTACAAGTCCACCCCTTCATACCAAACCTTTTAAGGTAATTTAAATGCAAGCATCCTGCATACATTACAGTGGCATTTTGGGGTCAGGCAGTTTACAGCAATTGTGGCAAAGCACACCATGAACTTGGCACCATGTTTACATCTCCATCCTCCTGTTAATTGTCAAGAACCAATGCTGTTTGGAGTCAGAATTGTCACATTTACTTGGAAGAGAAAAAGATTCAAGAAATTAAAGTGATGAAGTTAGTACCTTGCAACAGAGTGAAAAAGACAAACCTGCCTACCTTGCAATGTAATGTGTGACAACAATGAAAATACTGCCAGAAAGAGTTAGCCTGTTGACACAGATTAAGGCAATTATTGAGAAAGAAAATGTATGTATATGCAAATGTGTGTGCGTGTATGGAAGTTCATTAGTGAGAAAGCAGCTTATCTGCTCCAAGTAATTAATGAAGCCTTTACTTATGAATAATATACAGGAAATTGCACCTGCACAAAGGGCAGACAAAGATAAATCTAATAGTGTTTGTACAGTAGTTAAATCATCGCCTTCATCACCAAGAGAGAAACAGGGAATAAAAAACAAAATATAAGAGACTTAGTCCATACCTGTCAGATCATTCAACACCCAGTTTATATGATGGATCTGAGAATATTTCAGAAGATGATAGACCTGTGAAATTTGTCTGGTGGAACCACTAAGCCTCTCGTCCAATCCACCATCCACTTTAGGTTTCCCAATTGCAGAAGGATTAAGGCAAAGACAAACACAAAGCTCGCTGGTAAGGTGGCTCTCATATTGTAGTGGGGCATAAACATTTCAGGGCACATGAAGGGAACTGAAACTCCTTGTGCATGTATGTCGTCTGTGCTTGAGTTTGCAAGAAAAGTATTAAACTTATTGATGCACTTGTGCAAAGGACTTACATTCTTCAGCATAAGAGTGACCTTACTGTGAAGAGAACCAAGGGAGGGGCAGTAGTGTCTGTGAATAATGCATACCACCCCACTGCTATATACCTTTATGCTGACTGGGAATTCAAATGGGAGAATGATGTATGATCTCCATGCTTACCACCACAAGACCCATTAGATTATCGGACTCTCAAAGATCTTGCAGTAGAACTGCCCTGTACTATTTCCTACTGGGAGAAATAAAAGCATGTAAGTATTATGTGACCCATCCTGTACGTTCCCTGGGGTCGAGTTTTAAATGGGCTCATGATGTCTCGAGTGTTGTGTATCCGCAACACCAGCAGCCATACACATTTCAGCACCGTTACTGGGTCAGCTTTAGCCATAGAACTCCCTTATGCTCTCTAGCCCTTGTGGTTTCTGTTCAGGACAATATTATGAATGACCTCATTTCCAGCAACCACTTCTAACTCTGGATTCATTTACTAGCTGAAGCAGTCTCCAAAAGGGAATTGTGCACAATCTGGAGGGCACTGGAGCAGATGAGACATGATCAGACTGCAAAATTCCTCGTCTGTGATGGGTGGCACACTGTGGGCAGACTGCAGCACTTGCACTACTTTCCCATCAATGCCTGACCAAAAAAACACATCTGCTTGCCTACATTTTTGTATGTAACAAGTCCCAGTGGTCCACATGTAATAAATGCGTAATCTCACGCTGAAGGGTGTACGGAGCTATAACCCACGGAGCGGTGTCCTCTGTAACTAATGACAGAACTCCATTCCAAACAGAAAGACAATTTTGTAATTCAGAATAATTTCTTAAAGGATCAGGAGCATGGCCTGGAGGTTTGTTTGCCAGCTGTGTTGCACAAAAGAAACAACTTTACTTAGAACAGGACCTGCAGCTAATGTGGCTGGAATTTTACTGGAAAACCATCAAGAACATTTTGGGCTTCCATGTCTAAATGAAAACAAAGCAATGCCTCTTTATCAAACTGGATCCAGACCAATCGGCAAGCGTGATAAGGCATCAGCATTTGCATGTTGTGCCGTAGCTCGAAAATGTATCTCATAATTGTATTGTGACGGGCAAAAGCCCACCGCTGTAAGCAGTGTGTGGCTTTGCCCAACCAGACTGCCGAAGGATTAAAAAGAAGCACAAGCAGTTTTTGGTCTGTGACCAGGTGAAACTTAGACCCTTACAGAAAAAAATGAATTTTTTTTAGAGATTGTGTGATTGGTCAAGTTTTTTTAATATTTGAGAATAACACTGTTGTACTGAATTTAAGGTTTTAGAGGCACATGCAATAGGGTGTTCTGATCTGTCCACATACCTATGAGCAAGAATGGCATGAAGGCCAAACTGAGATGCATGTGTTGTTAACACCAGCTGTTAGCCTGGTTGAAAAGTTGCCAAACAAGAGGCCGACTAAAGCTTAGATTTCAACAACTTGAATGCCCAGTCACAAGCCAGAGACCACTCGAAAGGAACACCTTTAAGTAATAATGCTTGGAGTGGTTGTGTTACAATAGCAGTGTCCGATAGGAATTCATAATAGTATGCAATACTGCCTAAAATTGTCTGTCATTCATCAATGGTTATGGGGTGTGACAACACGGCAATAGCATCAATATTCTGGTGTAGTGGTTTAATGCCAGTATGTGACACTTCAAAACCCAAATAAATAGTAGATGGTTGAAAAACTGTGTCCAAATTGCGCTTTAGCCCTGCAGACTATAAAACAGAAAATAGAGTATGATGGTTGTGCAATGTTCCTCTGTAGAGGCACCAGACACTACTATGTCATCTAAATAATTGATACAGCCTGGGACAGATGCGATAAGTTGCTCTAAAAAGTGTGAAAAATAGCTGGTCCACTTGCCACACCAAAAGGCAAATACTAGTTTGATAAAGCCCAATTGGTGTATTGATAATTAGAAGGCATTTAGATTCCTTGTCTAGCATCAGCTGTAAATATGCATCTGCTTAGTCAGTCTCTGAAAAATAATGCCCCCCCCCCCCCCAATAATTTTGTTAACAGCTAGTCAGGGCATGGTAAAGGATAGGTATTGATGATTGTCTGTGTATTAATTGATTTTTTAAAAATCACTGCAGAGGGCTGTAGGTTTGTTTACTATCACCAGTGGTGTTGACCATTCCCTGGGAGAAATTAGTCAAATAACATCAAGGGATGGAAGACGATCCTAATTCTGCTTTTACTTGATCCCGTAAAGTTACTGATATTGGACAGGCCTGGAAAAAATGGGGGCGGGCAGACTGTTTCATCATAATATGAACCTGAAATTCTGTTGCACAACCCAGCTCTGGAAAAAATAATGAGCAAATTTGGCACAGAGAGCATCTAAGTGTTGATATGGAACTTGATCAGGAACCAAATGCATTGTGCCATTCAATGGAGAATCCAAAAAGTTTAAAAGTGTCCAAACCAAACAGATTTTCAGTGTAAGCATTGTCCCCAACTAGCAATGTTAATGAACGAACGACAACGTTGTAAGTCACAGGTGAAAAAAAGTGTCCCAGAATGGGAATCTGTTGTTTGTTATAACTCACCAGCCTCCTTGACACTGGAGCCAGAGAGGGAGAATCCAAATCCACAAAAGATTTAGAATTCACCAAGACTGCTGCTGCACCCAAGTCCACCTGCATTCTCAATGGCTTGTTAAATACATGCACTTCAGTGTATAACATGCCTGGAAACACCATCACTCCTGACACACTGTTCTCATCCATGTTCGTTCCTTCCTCCCTCAGGTTTGGAAGAGAGTTACTCACACAAGCAATGTGTCCATTTTTATGGAACCTATTACATGTTGCCCAGCACTTGGAGTACATGGTCCATTCGTGTTGAATGAAACAATATGGGCATGAAGGCAGGGAGCATGAGGCTGTTGCTGTTTTGACGTGGACTGTTGTCATGAACGATGATTACCTGTACGATTCTGAGAAGTCTGTTGGACTACTGCCATAGCTTCTTTGTTCCCTTGTGAACTGACTGAAGGGTGGGAGGGGTGAGAGAAACTGATTTCTGAAACTTTGGACCAGGCTACTATGTGACTACCTACAGCATGTGGAGCTTTAAATGATGGAGCTATGTTTAATACTTCTGTAAGCATAGGATTTTCACACTGTCGAGCTCGCTCTCAAACTTCCTTATCAGAAGCAAGACATATGATTGTATCTCGAACCATTTTATCTGCGTAGGATTCCTTAGGAACATGTGTCACAAAGTTATGATGATGACCAAGTACATGTAGTTCTGAGACCATGACTGTTTTGGATGCTTTTGGCAACAGTAAAACTCTGCACCAGCAGCAATAACATGAGTGCATTTACAATAACAGGTAGAAAGAAAATCACACATCTGATCAAAAGAAAGCCTTCAAAGTTCTTGTAAAGGGGCAAGCAGACACAACTGATACACTTGCAGTGAGATCTATAACAAGAAAAGAGCAATGCACAACTTTACATCTGTAAACCCAAATACCTGGAAATGTTGCAGGTGTTTTTTGTAAGCATCATAATTGTCTGCTGCATCGTCATACACAGGAACAGTGGTGAATATGTTGTCAATGGGGTTGCACGTTGTGAGGCTGTAGTCGTTAAATCATAAATAGCAACTGTCAGCACTTGCTGTTGCTTGAGAAGAGATATAAGCACTGTCTCCATTGAAATTAAACTCAAATGACCGATGACTGAAGTAGAACACATGGAGTTGAATCCCATCCTTGTCGCCAAAGTGTTCTAACCCAAGAACATTGTAACTTTATTACATGAAAAAGCATGAACACATGGGAGACAAATTACATACAATGGACAACACACAAGTCGGTGGTGGATCCTTGCATTGTGGTCATTAGTTCCAACAGGGGGCTCAGCTGGCAGGCTGCACATGCAATTGTGTTGTACTAGCAGGCTGAGTGGCCTCTTGTGGCCGAATCAAGCACAAACCTCATCTGCAAGTTATGAAACAATGCACACACAAATTTGGTAGTTATAGCAGCCAAGGATACCAGATTAATATGGTGTGACCTAATATTCTCTTAAATGTCTGGCTTGCTCCTTAAAATGTTAGAGAGAAGTTTTCATAGTCTCATCAGGGTGGCAGCTTTGTCCACCTTGTACGTGATCATCCAGCCACATATCCCTGTGTCATTATTTTAGTCTTTTTCTTGTGTTGTCCGTGTAACAAGAGGAAATTTGGGAACATTTGACCAAATTGAGTCTTTTGAAGATTACATGGTGTGAATGTGCAAATGAACTTCAATGAAATTGGGAGAGAGTGAGTGCAATATTAAGGAAGAGTGTACTGTACTTCTTTTTAATGTTTTAGAAATTTTAGCCACATTCATTTCTAATTATTTTAGCATGGTTACTGATAACTGCACAGCTGGGCACATGCGCATGTGCACACTTTCTCTCTCTCTCTCTCTCTCTCTCTCTCTCTCTCTCTCACACACACACACACACACACACACACACACAATTATATATGTATATAATAGAAAGAAACATTCCACATGGACATCTCTGCCCAAACTCTTTGCCTTTACACATGTCTGCTTGTGTCTGTATATGTGCGGATGGATATGTGTGTGTGTGCGAGTGTATACCTGTCCCTTTTTCCCCTTAAGGTAAGTCTTTCCACTCCCAGGATTGGAATAACTCCTTACCCTCTCCCTTAAAACCCACATCCTATCGTCTTTCCCTCTCCTTCCCTCTTTCCTGATGAAGCAACCGTGGGTTGTGAAAGCTTGATATTTGTGTGTGTGTTTGTGTGTTTTTTATTATGTCCATCTACCAGCGCTTTCCCGTTTGGTAAGTCACTCCACATGGGAAAAATATATTAAAAAACAAAGATGCTGTGACTTACCAAACAAGAAAGCGCTGGTAGATAGACACAATAAAAAATACACAAACACACACACAAATTTCAAGCTTTCGCAACCCACGGTTGCTTCATCAGGAAAGAGGGAAGGAGGGGAAAAGACGAAAGGATGTAAAATAAGACTGGAAACGGAGAATGAAGTGCTCAGATTAAAAAGCATGAAAGACAGGGATGCAGTCTTTTGCCCAGCTGTTCAATCAATATGTCATAGAAGCCATGATGGAAGTAAAAGAAAGGTTCAAGAGCATGATTAAAATTCAGGGTGAAAAGATATTAATGATGAGATTTGCTGGTGACATTGCCGTCTTCACTGAAGGCGAAGAAGAATTACAAGCTCTTTTGACAGGAATAATCAGTCAAATGAGTACAGAATACGGATTGAGAGTAAATCGAAGAAAGATGCAAGTAACGAGAAGCAGCATATTAAGACATCACTTCCTTTGTACTACAGGGGACTGTAATATAAAAACTATAGAGGAAGACAGAGATTGGAATATATCCAACAAATAAATTGAGGACTTATGGCACAAGTGCTACTCTGAGGTCATGAAAAGGATGGCAAAGAAGAGAGGAAGAGAGAGATAGATATATAGATAGATAGATAGATAGATAGAGAGAGAGAGAGAGAGGAAGGAGGAGGAGGAGGAGGAGGAGGAGAGCAACAGATTAATGTATTAATGTTTAATGTCCCGTTGACACTGAGGTCAACAGAGATGGAGCACAAGCTTGGTTCAGGAAAGAAGGGGAAGGAAATCGGCCAGGACCTTTCAAAGTAACCATTCCGGCATTTGCTTGAAGTGACGTAGGGAAATCACTGGAAACCTAAATCTAGATGGCTGGAAGTGAGTTTGAACCGTCATCCTTCCAAATGCAAGTGAAGTGTGCTAAACACTGCACTGCATTGAAGAGAGAGAGAGAGGGAGAGGATGTTTTAGGGAATTGTTTTGCAATTTCATTACTCAGAAATTACCCCATGGGAAGAATTCATTTAATTTATGTGTTGTTATGTAAGGCATTGTCAAGTTGATAAATGTAGCTAAAATAATAAAATCAAATTATTGCTTGTGATGCATTTTGTATCCTTAATTGTTTCTATGTAAGCACAGTTCATATCACGATACATGAGATTCTATGAAACCACATTATTAATCTTCACAGTTGGCATTTGTGTATCAAATTCAGAACTTGTTCTGTACAGTAGAAGTTAAAGTATACATATTGGATGAAACAAAGGTAACAATTCACCATATGGCTGAGACTTTGAGCCATCAACAGGGATGTAAATGAGACTGAGAACATTGCTAACTTTTGGATGAATCCCTCTTCAGAGATAATAAATCCACAAACATGCTTGGCAACATTCTATGTGTATATGTATTTTGTTGGTTCTGAAGGAAGATTTATATAAAAGCTTAACAATATTCTCAGTTTTGTTCATGTGCTTATCAATTAATCAACTCCTAAACTATATTGTGACTGAAATTTCATGCCAGATTAAAAATGTGTGCTGGGCCAAGACTCGAACTTGGGGCCTTTGCTTTTCATGGGCAAGTGCTCTACCAACTGAACTACAAGACTCACGACACATCCTCACCACTTTACTACTGCCACTAGCTTGCCTCCTACTTTCCAAACTTCACAAAAGTGCTCCTGCAAAAGTTGCAGGACTGTCATTCCTGGAAGAAATGATATTGTGGAGACATGGCTTAGTCACAACCTAGAGGATGCTTCCAGAATGAAATTTTCACTCTGCAGTGGAATGTGCATTGATATGAAACTCTCTGGCAGGTTAAAACTGTGTGCAGGAATGAGACTTGTACTCACGACCTTTGCCTGCCACGGGTAAGTGCTCTACCAACTGAGCTACCTAAGTATGACTTAGGACCCCTCCTCCCAGCTTTACTTCCACCAGTATCTCGGCTCTTACCTTCCAAACTTTAATCTGCTAGTAAGTTTCATATCAGCACACATTCCACTGCAGAGTGAAAATTTTATTCCGGAAACATTCCCCACGTTGCAACTAAGCCAGGTTTCCACGATATCTTTTCTTCCAGGAGTGCTAGTCCTGAAGTTTTGCAGGAGAACTTCCATGAAAGGCAGCAGGTAAGATACCGGCAGAAGTAGATCTGTGAGGGCAGTTGTGACTCAGTTGGTAGAGCAGTTGCCCGTGAAAGGCAAAGGTCCCAAGTTCAAGTATTGGTCTGCGACACAGTTTTAATCTGCCAGGAAGTCTCATATCACCACACACTTCAGCGCACAGCGAAAATTTGATTTTGTATACTGTAAGTTGTTAGCTTTATTGTTTCCATTATTTATATTACATCAAGGGCTATCAACATTTTTTGGAGACATACCCCTTTCTTGACAGAAACTAAGGAAACTGCAGCAGAACTTGAAAGGCTTGACATGAACAAATTATGCCAGTAATTATACCAAATGTTGATTTGGCACAACAGTAACATCCAGGGAATCACATGGTTACAGTAATTTGCCCAGAATTGTTTGACTCTTCATATGAAGGTGATATGTTTACTTTTCCTAAATCCAGTCCAGCTGTCTTCAACCCAGAGCCAGTTCAAGAACTTTATTCCACAGAAGCAGCAACTCATTTGGAGCCCCCACCTCCCTCACACACTAATTGCCTTTCCTTGGGATTTTACTCGTGTAAAATATAATAAACTCTCTCTGTAGCTGATTGGTGACATTAAAGCTTCTCATGCAGTGGACTTGTGTTTGATTATTGATGACAGCTCCAATTTAAACTACAATGGCTGTCATTGGAATGATATCAGCTGAAAGCTTTTCCATTGAGCTTTGAACCACACTGGATTTATTATTTATTTATCTATAAATATTACAATTAAATCAAAATTCTAATAGTGAAAACTGGCACATCTAAAAGTATACAAAAAGTTCCAGGAAACACGAGTCCACAAATGAGCTGCTTCAAGATAACTGTGAATATGCGGTTACAAACACCACTAACTTCAGTATGAAATATTGTCCTAATTCATACAAATGTAGTTGAAATGTAAACTTTCTGATTAAGTCCCCATGAAATTGTGCTCAAATTTCAGTCATGGCCTGCCTAACCTTGAACAACATTGGAGAAATGTGGTATGCACATGATAGTGGCACAGGTCTATTTTGCTGCTGATGTAAGACATACATCACACCATTATGGTCCAAGATGTGTAGGTTTAACAGTGAGCACAGCCTACATTTTAGCCTCCAAGGTTACCTGACCTCAGTCTTTTGGATTTTTCTGTCTGTGTTTTATCAAAACTATACGGCACTCATGTGATATGGTTGAAGAACTGGAGTGGTGAGTCGTACAGTCTTATCAAGATTTTATGAGATGATCATTCATAACTTGCTGCAGAGATGAGTATAGTGCAGTAACACTGGCTCAAAATGTGAGGCCAACATATTGAACTTGTTAGAGTAGGTGTTGGGTGAAATTTAAAATTTACACTTAAAATATATTTCTATTAACTAAGATAACATTTGATTCTGAAGTCAGTTGCGGTTTGCAACCATACATTAGCAATTATTATGCAAACAAATCATTTGTGGACCCATGCTTAATGAAAGTTTTGGCTTGCGTTATAGTTTGTATGCTTTCTGTTGTGGCTGTGCCCTCCTGTAATGTTTTGTGGTTCCTGGTTGGATGAGGAGAGGGTGGTATGATAAAGTGGTAGCCAGTTTCCTCTCACTATAACACATAATGCACACGTGGTTAAAATACGCTTCATTACAGGAACCAATTGAGTACTTAACTTCAATGATGTCCAACATGTACTAATTTCTGAAACTTGTCCGTGTCCATATCACAACTATATACAATGACTAACGTTCCTGCATAGCTACCTAATGTGCGAGGCGACGACTATCGCTGTGGAAGGCTAGAGCACCATGTGACGCATTGAGGTGGAATGAAAACCGAGTCCCGATGCAACGTACTTAGGTTGAGCGATTGAGACAGGTTGGTTGGCGGCGACGGTAGCCTATGTGCACACTGCCCAGGGGGCTTTATCGGCACATAGCCTGGGTGTGTGTCTTTGTCTTCTCTTGTCATAGGCACACTTAGTTCAGCACCTGCTATACAATGTCTCCTAGTGGCGACTGGTGCACTAGCAAAGGCGTACGCCAGCACATTTTCACCTGTGTCAGTTTTCACTGCTAATTACTGTAAGCTCCATGTACGAATTGTGCAATTTGGTGCCCCTTAAACTAGCCCTGCTTCTAACCTTTCATTCTTTACTGATAATTTTATCAGTTTTCTGTCTACCACTAGATGCTTTTTAACCATAATACATATATTATGTATTATCCCTGTCTTGTACAAAATATGCATCACAGAACCAATAAATTTCATGTGAGTGTGAACTTTGTTACAGACATTATTCCTCCATACTGGTAGTAAATTTAAGTCACAATTTTCAGGTATATATGTATGAAAACAAACTTTATCCAAAAAAAAAAAAAAAAAAAAAAAAAAAAAAAAAAAGACAGGTAAAGTAGAGGTCATAATAGACTACATGTGAAATTAACTATTTAAAATAATGTGGAGAAGAAATGAGACATTAGCTCTGCATTTGCTGTGATAGTTTATTATAAAATTGAAATTATAAGAATTGAATTCCACAGCCATCTATAGATACTTACACATATAAAATAAATATTACATGAATTACAGTACTTACCTGTTTCATCAATAATAAATTCAAAACCATTTCTATTGAAAATGTCCAAATTTTCAATGAGTAAACATTCCTTAATATAAGTGAGGTCTAACTTCTGTGGCCTGCAAAGAAATGACACAATATTCAAGTAAAAAAATATGAGTCACTATAGATATTATTAAAACCATAAACTCATTTAAATTAGTTATTATTACCTTAACATGTACCACACTCAAAACAGGAAAATGACAATATCAGTACACTATTTTCATTAAGTCCTCACAAAAAATCACGGAAACCAATATATGACATTACAAGACACTGGGAATTGCGCTTGAATGACAGTAAAAGTTGTTATTGGACAAACAAAAGGAGAAAATCATTCACAAATCATATACAGCATTTATTGGTTTGCATTTAAAATGTCAAAGAGTATAACTTTAAAGAGGCTACAGGATTCCAGGGCATTGTTATGTCATAAGAAAGAGAGGATGAGATATCCCTTAATCATATGAAACCAAGAGACATGTGAAAGATAGTATTTTAATGAATAGAGCTACCTTGGATTACATATAGAAAACACATGTGAATTATCAAGACAAAAATCTGTTGTCAGATGTCGAAGCGTCTGGACTGTCTTCAGAGAAATCAAACATGTGGCTGCATTTACGCTTGCCTGTACCAACCCATGGTGTGTGACCAGCTGGGCAACATAGCTGCGCCCAGACTATGTCAACCTTAGCCTTGGAGTCTTCATCGTAACTATGTCATTGTTGCCACTGGTGCCATCAAAATCCACGGCCACTGCCTAATTGCTCAGAACTTATCACCCAACGCTCTGCCACAGCCTCTACAAGACTGCTCACCATTGCCAGAGTCTGTCAGCTGCCCACCAACACACTCCAGCCAACAGTTCAGAGTTACGTTCTGGGCAGCACCACAACCTAATGCAATGGCAGAAGATGCCCCATGCCGCACAGCATCAGAGTCATGTGCGGTGCTATGGACGCAACTGACAACTTAGTCCGAGGATGCCTACGATGCCAGGTCAGCACACCACCACCCGAGCAGTGCGTATTGTCCGCATGCATGTTTTCTTTGCCTGCTACTACAAGGGCGGAATATTATGAGATAATGCCAAATGTGCCAAAGAAGAGGGAGCACTCAGGAGACAGCATAATTAGAAAAGGAATTGTTTTATACTAACCACTGGTTTGCTGCAACTTCCCCACCTGTCACATCTGTTTCTCAATCTATCTACAAATCCCACAATACTCCAGGAAGATTCAAGCATGTCCTGACAAGCAAGAACTGTATGTTTCATTCCTATTTCTCCACAGCTACATTGGACCCACTATGTTTTCATCCCCAGTGAGGAACATCTTACTTTTGCACCATTACATTTTGGTGATGGAAGCAGGAGGAAGAAGACACACATCATTCCAGTGGAAGAAGACTGCAAGTGGTGGTTCAACTGGGACAGCAACATATGTGAGAAGCAGCAAAGACTCTTCAGTTGTGGGATCCGTACGTTCCGGTACCTTTGTTCCGTGTCTAGTGTGGCACTGTTTTGATTTAGCCCTTCAGATTGACAGCATTTTCTGTACTTTGCTGCTGGCAAGTGTGGCTTTTCTCTCTGGTTTGGAAATATTTATCTGGCCATGCGCTGTGGGCATTGAGCAGAGCAATGAGGTGAGAGTGGGCTTGTTAATATGTGGCCATCCGCATGCACAGAGTTATTGTAGATCTGCAAAACTGAGCAGTTTTGAGGCACTGCAGCCTCTGGCTTATGCATTTGCTGATAGTGTGACCATGTTCCAGGTATGTCAGACATATGGAAGTATATTGTGGCCACAAGATACACGTTACTGATTGTGGCAAGCAACATTCAATTCTGAACAGCTACATTAATCTGATGAATGCTATAACTGCCATTATCAAACACCCACCTATACTGATGAACTGGTGGCCCACAGTGGTTGATGTTTGCTGTATAATTCCACAGACCTTCAATGAATTTGTATTGTCATTGGTCAGTTGGCTTGCTGTTTCTGATACTGAGGTGTTTGAGGTTAGTTGCTGTGCTGTTTCTGTGCCAGTGGACTGAGGTTTGAGTACCAAGGTGTATGTAATGCCAGTATTTAGATGGCAAACATCCAGGCTCCTGCAAAAGGGAAGCTTCATTCTTAATTGTTTTAAATTATATTTCTGTCCTTACTGTTCTTAATTGGTTTTAATTGTATCCATAGTAAATTTCTGATTCATTTAGTTTCATTATAGTTCTGAAATTTCTGGCACTGCACAGTGCTATTTATAATAAATACTGCCTTAACATTCCTTTTTTAAAATTATTTTTGATGTAATATTATGTGCCTGAAGCATGCTATTCAATTTAATAAATGTAACTTATTTTTTTGGGCAAATCAAATTCTGCCAGTTTGTTTCTCTCTGGCACTTTAGACTTTGTGCCACAGTCATCGACCAAAGCAGTTCCTCTGCCTGTTTCACCCTTTGTCTATCAGCAATGCTTTGCACACTACTATCGGGTGGTAGGGAGACACTCAAGGACCAATCATCCTTGAGAGCTTCAACTATTTCTGTCGAAGCCTTAAATTAATAAATCAGAAAGAAATCTACCTCGTCAGAATTAATATCCAACCCTCCACCCACAACATATAACCATATCTTGGTTCAAAATTTATAGTTCCTTGGCACTACTTACTTATGTTATCAATAAATTGACATATATTGTATTGATAACCCAAACTCAATCAGTTGAATCCACCCTTTTATCCTAAGGGGCCTAGTTCATGTAACATTATCCATGAAGCCTTGTATCTTTGTTGTTCAATATGTTGAATGCATACTTAGTTGTAGTATTTGGTAATGGCCTGAAGACAGAACACCGAACAGTAACAAGTATGCAAAGTAATTTAAAAGGACATTCAGCCCCATGCATACAGTCACACAATGTGATTTGTTGGGTTTGCCATCAAGAAGGTCATCACGTAAGCCAATTCTGGGAGTGTGCCTAGCTTTGATGTGGGAAACTGAGGGTGCTGAGAGGATTTACAAATTTTTTAGGTGCTGAGAGGATTTACAGATTTTTTAAAGTAGAATCAGAACTGTAAATATTTAAAATTTAGGGAACAGGTTAGATGAGCTTTTAGGTTAGACTTAGAATATGTGAATTTGGAACCCAGCATGTTTAATAGTGAGGTAGATGTAACCAGTGATAGTTCAGATTTTCTGTCTTTACATTATGCATGACTTACTCAAATCAGCAATATGCTGAGCCACAATGCACCTGTAAGATGATTGTTAGACATCACAAACCGCTCCAGGTCTGCCACGACACAGCACACATAATAACTGTAAATCTGCCAATAGTGTCAGTACAAAATTGTTATTACAGAAAAGATTTACAAAGTTTTTTTCCAAAGGTATAATATGGGCAGGAAGGTAGCCCATGAAACAGTCTCTCAGGGTAGAAAGGTAAAAATGTATTATGGGCACTGGAGGGTAGCTGGAGAGAGACTGTGATCACAAATCAGGTCTCTGGTATTCTAGAGCTCTTGAAGCAGATCCACTGGACTACTTATATTCTCTCAGAATGAGAGTTACCTATGTCTTAAGATATTGAGGTTTATTGCGAAGGAATGTGTAGAATACAATGATGAAGTGCTTTGGAGGATGAAAGTTATCAACTGTGCTCATCGTAGCATTCTTTCTGGTCAATATGATTAAAAACACAAAAACTGACCACCTTATTCTGAAAACAGTTTTCATTACTGATTATATCATAATGATAAGGCAACAGGATCCTATGAATATAGATCGAGGTAAACAAGTTACACAGGTCAAGGAGAACCTTTAGTTTTCGTTGTCAGTACCAGAAAGCGCGAGATATTGTTAGTGTAAATGTGGGATGTATCTGAACATGATTTATGAGGTTTTTTCCAGGTTTTTCATTAGTTGCTAGAAATATGTGATGTATGTAATAGGAAGATGTGAGAGATGTGAATTTTAGTGTGTAAATATTAAGTGGATTAGGTAGCTGATAGGATGCCTCCCTGGACTTTCCCACAATGTGAAATGATGTAGCTGCTAGCAGGACTAAAAATGAGTTGAAGTGAAGAGTCTGTGAATGAGAACACAGAGGCTCAGTGGTGAATCACGGCCTAGTGTTGGTGAAAAGGAGTGTAAATAATGTAAAGGACCAAGTGTCACCATGAGCAACATCAATAAAGCAAAGTACTTGTAAATACTTTGATTCTTATATGACAGTAAAATTTTCAATGGAAATCTGAGAGTGGATTTTTTTCTTGGAAGAGAGAATCTGTAATGGCCTAAACCACAGACAGAGAAAGTGCCATATCTGGAGTGCCAGCTGCTGCATTCAACCTCCTGATGACAGAAGCACCCCTCACCAAGTGCCTTCTACTGTACTGTCGCTTTCGAATGTCGAGAACCAGGGACATCAGGAAGCTTGTGCAGTTTGACACACAGCCACAAAACAACAGCGAAGCAGCATTTACTGACTCTGTTCTAGACCCTTTCATGATGGCACACAAAATCTGTCTCTCCGTGAAGTCAGCATTGAGTGGCTGCATTTAAACCCATCTGCCTCCAGCCCATAGCGTACAAGCAACTGGGCATTGTAGCTGCACCCATACTGTCAGCCTCAGCCTTGAAGTCTTTGCCATAACTCTTGTCACCATCACTACAGCCAGCATTGAGCCACGATCCAAGAACTACTGCCCAAGTGCCCAGGACTCAACACCCAATGCTCTGCTGCCGCATTTATGAGGGTGCTCACCATCTCCAGAGGCTGCCTGCTGCCGCTCTCCAGCTAGTAGTTCCGAGTTAGACCTTGGGTAGCACTGCAACCTACTACAATGACAGAAGATGCTGCTGGCTGCCCCAAGCTGCACAAAAGCAGAACCATGTGCGGTGCTACGGACATCACTGACAACTCAGCCCTGGCATGGCTGTAATGCCAGATCAGCATGCCACCACCTGAGCAGCATGTATTGCCCACTATTCCTTTTCTGCTGCTACAACACTGGAATATTAGAGAGACTGCCAGACTGCGGCACAGAAGAGGGTGCACTCAGAAGCATGTCTAAGTTCAATAAATAAATATATGATAGATTTACATTTACCACTCGTTTGTCTGCAAATTTCCCATGTCACACCTGTCTCCCAAACTATCTACAAACCTACGATGCTCCAAAAGACTCCAGCACATCCTAACAAGCAAGAACTGTTTATCCAGAATGACATTCTCACTCTACAATGAAGTGTGTGCTGATACGAAACTTCCTGGCAGTTCGCAGGAGAACTTCTGTGAAGTTGGGAAGGTAGGAGATGAGGTAGTAAATCTGTGAGGACAGGTCGTGAGTCATGATTGGGTAGCTCAATTGGTAGAGCACTTGCCCACAAAAGGCAAATGTCCTGAGTTCAAGTCTCAGTCCAGCACACAGTTTTAATCTGCCAGGTAGTTCCATATCAGTGCACATTCCGTTGCAGAGTGAAAATTTCATTCCGGAAACTTCCCCCAGCCTGTTGCTAAGCTATGTCTCCACAATATCCTTGCTTCCCAGAGTGCTTGTCTTGCAAGGTCCACAGGAGAACTTCTGTGAAGTTGGGAAGATATGAGACAAGGTACCCACGGAAGTAAAGCTGTAAGAATGGGTCGTGAGTCATGCTTGGGTAGCTCAGTCGATAGAATGCCTGCCCCAAAAGGCAAAGGTTCTGAGTTCGAGTCTTGGTCCACCACATAGTTTTACTCTTCCAGGAAGTTTCAAGAACTGTAAATGTTTCACTCATGTTTCTCCAACCTGCTACAAAAATCACATAACATAAACCAACCATTGTAACACAAAGCTAAGGGTCTGCAGAAGATACTATGCACTCAAGTACTCGGTGAGTGTATGCATCCATCCAGCCTCAAGACGTTTTTCCTGCAGTGCACTGAATGACAACATTCTGAGGAAGATTTGACATTTTTTTTATGCTTGCCATCGGATTCAAAAGAAGTTCTCACAGTGTGCATCAGTGGCCTTTATATCTTAGGCTGAACAATTGATCATGTCTTGAGAGTGTATCTAACCACTTGCATTGTATCATTTCTATGAAGACAGAAGATCCCATCATTGAGCAGACCAAGCAAATTGTGGGCCTCTGAATGAATCATCAAGATTGTACCTCACAGCAATGACATTTCTGAAGTAGAACACAAGTCACTCAAATCAGGAGATACCTATTTGTACGAGTGTACAAATGTAGAAAATTCTTCTTTTTTTCTTTTATTTTTCCAGATAAAAATCACATTTTTTTGTTATTGAAATGTGTGTTCTAGCTATAAATTACAGTTCTCATCAGATCAAATGTTTTACTCATAAAGAGCCTCTTGTAACACCTGAGATGCATGTATTGTATGTTTTGTAGAGCTGTTGACAATTCCATTTACCCTTCCTCTCTTGACAGATAACCCAGTTTAATCCCTTTATTCTCCAAACTCCCCCCCCCCCCCCCTTTCTCTCATCTTCCACAGTGCAGATGGATGTAAGGTGCTTGTATGCTCCAAACTGGTCGATCTTTAAGGCTTGGGTCATGTCACACTATCTGCTTTCACCTCCAGCACATGTGTGGCAGTCATGATTGTCTACGTGTTCTATGTGATCAGTGGGAAAGACTCCCTACCATTTTATAGATTTCTACTGAGTATATTCACCTTTGTGACCCTGGGTCCCTAGCCTGACCTTGGGTTTTCATGACACGATACGTAGTATCGTGTCATGTCGAAAACCCAAGGTCAGGCCGGGGTCCCCAGGGTCACATGGCGGCTGTCAACGTGACGCTGAGATAATGGTCTGTTTAGGACCTTATCTGGGCAAGCACCCACGACAGTGAAAGGTTGGCAGGTGCAAAACTTTTCATTTTGGAGCCCCATGCAGTGACACGTGTTTGTTGGTTACGTATATAAATGCAGAATCTACTAAACTTTAGTCAGCACAATGTCATGGTTAAATGAGTATTTAAGCACGGGACAACATGGTGCAATACAGTACGTAGGAGGAACTTTGTATCCAGGACCGGTGGACAATATTGAAATGGCGGAACAGGGAAACGCTTTTAATGTTAATAGGAGTAATAGTATAAGGACAATGTTTCGAAAAGATGCTGCAGATGAAATTAGGTATGGAGAAAATCCAGCATACAATGATTTAGACAAAGAAGTAGTTGAATTTGAATTGGAGCCAATGCCAACAGATGAAGTTAATACTGGACTGCGCCAGCGCCATCCATATCAGTACGGCGAGGAAGGTCATACAGCAATAGAAATAAATACAGCTGAAAATACGCCACTTTTATCTGGAGCGCCTGAAACAGCAGTTGATGGTGCTACCTTGAGGACATCTTTATCTGGAACTGGTGCGGCAACTGGTGCAACGTTATCTACAGCGTAGATAGCTGGAGCAGCTGGTGTTACTGCTTTAGCTCGTACTGGTATAGCATATGGTGCAAAAAAATTAGTCGATCGAATAAATAACAAAGGATTGACGTTGTCAGGTAGTGATTATGTTTCCTGACATGTCCCCCTCACATTCCCAAGGAAGAAAATATTACTTCCCAACACCAAAGCAGTCACCTTTACCTTTATGTGTGTCTGTCCTTCGGTGGGTGAACTTGTGCAGTCAGAATGGACTGCTAAACACAGCTGTGATTCAGCAAAACACTTCCCATTAAAATGGACCAAGGTACACAAAGTGAATCTTATCATTGTCATTGGAGCATAATTTGACATGAAGTGGATCCAGAAAACTGCCTACAATTCTGCTGTAAACAGGTTACTAGAGCACTGAGCAATGGACTGTGAATCTACACATAGACAAAGTGGGCTGCATACAGTTTTAAAGAGGACCTAAAAGTGACAACAGCTGATCTAGCCTACATGCAGACCCTTCACCTATCAAGAGTGTTTTTCAGTGCCACAACAAACAATGTCACTGAAATATCAGACTTCGTGCAGCAGCTGCAATAACAGATTTGCAAAGTAAGAGTAGCTATGCCATAGGAACATGGCATGCAGCAGCCATTCATTTATTGTGACCCATAATCATGCAAGTGTGCCTTCTTCTGGCATGAAACCATTTGGAACCCATTATTATCCTCATTTGAAGGCCCATTTATGGCATCTCAAAATCATGAAAAGCTTCTGATGTCACCAAGATAGTAAAATCTCCTGCAATGACTTGCAACAACAGAATGAAACCTACCTTCCCCACAACTGAGATTCTCGTCCATGAGGAAAAGAAGAGCAACCTTGTGATACTATCTGTGCACGAACATGTGAGAAAAGCAGCCACACCAATCCTGACAACAAACATCTCATGGCCTCTGAGAAGTTGCCTCATAGTGACGCTGTTCATTTTAATTCCAGATATCACTGACACTTGGTGAGAATAAGGAGACACATATGGATATTTGTATAATTATATGGAGAGCATATGGCCATGCCTCTCATCTATGAAATAACAACATATATTTTTTTAAACTATTATGTTTATGTAATTCATGACCAACATATCTCCAAGACACTGATAACGGGGACTCTTCAATAGGAACTACTGCAGCTGCTAAAGTGTAACAATATTATAGAGAAGGGCATGAGTGTAACTACTGCTCAAATCTATATGTGGTATACAGTACATACAATTTTAACAATTCTGCATCTAATTACACGTCATCATGACAGTCTGGTGAATTTTGGAACTACAATGTGGGCTTCCTTAATGCATGCATTTCTTTCTCAAAAGAACTACTTCAGTACTGTAAATTGTTTTAATTTCATAAAAATGCACTGTAATGTGTTCAAAAAAATCCCTTGACTATAAACTGGAAAAATAGTAGGTTACCAATAAATTCAGGTCTTAAGCAAATAGGAAATTAAAATATGTTTGGCAGTATCTCATACATAATCATGGAAAGAACACAAAAACTGGTAGATTACTCTTAACTCAGTCACTCCATACGTAAATAAAACTTACACAACAAGTTTCTGGTTTTGAAGTGATACAGTTTTTTGCAACATTTCAAAATTGTAAATTTCATCTGATGCATGCTGATCAATGATGAAGAGATCGGAATCCAAATGTGTTATAATGAAACCTTTATTAAACTGCCCAACTATTTTCATCTGTAAGAAAGAAAAAACATCAAGGAAAAAAACAAAGAGATAGACACACAGTATATATGTACTTTCCAAATGTCAGTAGTAAAATACCTTAGCAAACATGTCTTTTGTAATCTCTCTCCTAAGCTCTTGTTCTGCAAGAGAGTTCTGCGCTGGATCAATTTCAGCTTTGAATTTAAAGTTACATTCTGCATCTGCTGTAGACTTGGACAACCGTTTAAAAGCTTCCATTTCTTCAGTAATGGAATTTAAATCAACATTCCATCTAATAGGTTCCGATACATAAGTAACTTCAGAAGTGACAAATTCATGGTCACCTATTTCATCTTCTGTAATGATCACTTCATCATCTATAGAGTTTATCTCACTTGTAACATCTACGGGTCTGGGTTCTTCTGCAGTAACATTATTACTACTACCAACAAATATTTCAGTTTCCACATCAGGAGTCTTATTTGTCGTTCTACTGGTCACACAAGTTCTTTGTTCTAAATAATCCTCACTGATTAGATTCACATTTTCTGAACATGTCTGGATTCTATCTGACACACTGTTTTTACTTTCGGCTGCAGAGGAAACAGATGTAGTACGACTGAATGTAGATACTATACTGTTTAGATTCTGTTCCTCAGATTCTTCTCCATATTCAAAAGGAGTTTTAATAGATTCAGGTGACTCATCAGAAAGGACAGACACAGTTCTGCTGAATGAGTACACATTCCTTTCAAAACTGTTGTCACCATTTCCCTTTTTGGTGTGTGCTTGTGCAGCTGTGTCTACTACCTCAGATACACCTGTTTTTTTCACACTCATATGTGTAAAGTAGTTGTTCAGACAATGCTCTGTAAAGAGATGCATCAAAACCAAGTGAAATAAGAACAAACCACACATTCATGGATAAAAAGAGAGAGAAAAAAAAAAATCAAAAGTGACACTACTCACGTTTTGATCGGCCATATTTATCTTGGCGAATAATCTCAAGAGTCCTTTTAATGCCTCTCTTTGATGACCCAAGAGTTCCTGGAGATCCAGTGGCTCCTCCTGGAGAACTATAGTTACTTGAAGGAGAACAAACACCACTCACTGGGGACCCAGAATCACTGCTTGGAGAACGGCGCCACTGTTGTATGATATCTAACCCTGATAGAGGTGATTCTAATGATGGTGATGGTGTAGGAGATTGTGTAAAAGATGGTACGTTATTCACCTTGAGTGTTGAAGGAACCGACTCATATAGTTTCAGCAATGATCCCTAAATGTGTTAATAAAACCAGAATGTAATAAGTTTATAATAAAATATTGAAAACATAAACCTGCATTAAAAGGACAGTGACAAAAATTAACTGACAAAAAAGTCATCAAATATATTGTCATCTACAAAACTACAGCACCATACAAGAATGATTAAAAGAGAATGAATTTCGATCCACACTTTAGTAAAACAGGTGTGAGAAACAATAAAATTTACAGTGCAATAGTAAATGCCCCATATGTACCAGCACAGACTGTAATAAGAATGTACTGACTCAAATAGGCTCTTAATATACCCCTGAAGAATAGCTACTATCTGACACCACAGTTTATTCAGACTGGCTATTGGAAGATTCAACCAAACGATTTCTCTGTATACCTGGTATAAGTAGAGCAAGATAGCTTTTCCGGTTACAAAATTTATTTTCTGAAGCTGAGATATGAACTAATGTCAGGACTGTGGAAAACGGAGTATTTTGTGTGTTTGTGGTTTATAGGCACTCAACGGTGAGATCATAAGTGGGTATTCTGCAGAGGTTGCATTAAGCTGGCTACAGTGCAGTCATTGTTATATCCAGGAACTAAAAATGATCACATATCTGGAAAAAGATGTACACTCTGGCCTCATGAAATACACTCTTTGATAAAAGTATTTATGAAACAGTCATCAGACAGAAAAATGGTACATAACACCTAGAGCATTAACCTGCTGCTCAACATGTCAGGATTACAGTATTTGTTACTGACTTACCGACAACTGTTTGACCAAAACCTCTGCATACAGGGGAAAGCAGTGAGACACATACTTTCTTTTGTGCAGAATCACAAGAATTCATTCTGTAAGGACTTACATGAATTGCAGATAAAATATTGTCACATACAGATAATTATAATGGGAATTTCAAAGACACCATTATTTCTTATGAGGTGTAACAGTATGGACCTAAACAAGAGGCACTGATGCTGTAAAGAGAGCCACCTGTAACAATACTCTGGTACAGCATTTTTCTACGGCACCTGCTGGGTGTCAATGCCCACCTGCCAGTCAGCAACAACAATACAACAAATTCATGTTGGTGAGTGTAAATACTGGTCTTCTGGCCAGGCAGGTCATCAAATTGATGGGTCATCAAGTCTGCATCTGTCACAGTGCTGGCTTTTGTCATGAGGCCACTCTGCTCCACCAGCATCTCGATAGGACAACCTGTCTGGGTGTCCTACCACTGTCTAATGGGCTGAAGATTGAACTGAGGCCCTCTTAGCCACTGAGCCTTTGCAGTGTCTGCTAGCACCAGCCATTTGGTGCTTGTGCACCATGTCACTTGTCAAATCAACACTGATATAGCACAGCTGCTGGCCAGGGACACTGACTACACAAGGATGTGCCACACCAGGGCTGCACTGTGCACAGTGGATGCCAGTGACCAACTACAACGCTTCACCACTGGGTCTGTGTGTCAAGGCCCACATTTCAGCACCACCCAGATGTGGGACTGAGCTTTTCATATGAACTACTGGTGTAATAAAGGAATTTTGTCATCTTCAAGTGGATTCTGACTTATCAGAAAACATCCACATGGCTCAGAGGTGATCTTTTATGTTAGTCATGTAAACTGCAATTTCGTAACTCCTTTGTGAAATGATGATATCTGCAGCAGACACAACTCAAAGGCAAACAATGATGCACAATTTTACATGATAAAATTAAAGGATAACACTATTACCAAGTTCATAATGATATAACTATTTGTTGTTCTGTTTTATAAATAATCAAACTAACAATGTGCTATGACAAGTGCAGTTTCTATAGAATTATTACACCGGACCTTTCAAATAAATAATAACCAGGGCTATTGCCATCCTGTGGCACTGGGTGAAACTGAATACCAATGAAACATGTACCATGCTGCCAGGAGTGCTAATATGTTTTCCTGTTGTCAGTTTAAAATTGGTAACTTGTACAACACATAAAGATGGCCCGTTGAGTTGCAGACAGGCACAACGAAGAAACTGTTACACCCGTAACTATTGGCCAAAGCCTTCTTCAGCAAAGAAGCCATACACACATTTACACAGGCAAGCACATCTCGCACACACTCAGCTGCCAGCACTAGCAGCTCCAATCAGAATGCAACTGTCATGTGAACAGCAATCTGGAGTGGGAATGACAAATAAGAAGGGGAGAAAAGAAGAGGAGAGAAAAAGGAGAGGTGCTCCCATCCTTTTCTCTCCTTTTCCACTCTCCTCCTTTTTGTCTCCTCTTCTCCTTTTCACACCCAGTCTTTTCCTTCCCCCCCCCCCCCCCCCCCCACCCACCCACCCAAAACCCCTCCACCTCCTGAATATTACATCTGGCAGTCTCTAATCCCTACACACCCTGCTAGACAGCACTTTTCCTGCCCCCCCCCCCTTCTCCCCCCCCCACACCCTACCCCACCCCTGTACAATAACCCGACGCAAGTCTAAATGTTTTACAATATTTTCAGCATAAATAAATAATGCTTGCAATCTGCAAAAGTCTTTCTAGGCACAATACCACTGCCAAGAAGAAGAAGAAGAAGAAGAAGAAGAAGAAGAAGAATCCAAACCGCCTACACGAAGAAGCAAGTACAATTGTCATGGTTGTTGTGTTGTTATGAAGTATGTTTTTACTCTGAGGAGAAGGCAACAGATTGTGCTGTTTAAATACATACAGTTTTCTGAAGATACACCAATAACACATCTACGGTATGTCTTACAGCATGTGACAAATCTTTAATCCTGTTTATATGATACTAGGAAAGTTTGATGTTCCATGGGAAAATGGGTATTGTGCTTGATTCATTTAGAAATAACCTGTTTCGATAAAAGTTCAGCATCAGAAGATCTACATCTACATGGCTACTCTGCAATTCATACTTAAGTGCCTGGCAGAGTGTTCAGTGCAGTCTTTGTTTTGCCTTCCCCACAATATTATCTATGTGGTCTTTCCAATTTAAGTTGCTCGTAATTGTAATTCCTAGGTATTTAACAGAATTGACAGCCCTTAGATTTGTGCGATTTATCGTATACCCAAAATTTATTGGATTTCTTTTAGTGCCCATGTGAGTAACCTCACACTTTTCTTTGTTTAGTGCCAATTGCCACTTTTCGCACCGTACAGAAATTCTCTCTAGATCATTTTGTAATTGGAATTGATCATCTGATGATTTTACTAGACTGTAAATTATAGTATCATCTGCAAACAATTGAAGGGAGCTGCTCAGATTATCACCTAGATCATTTATGTAAATCAGGAACAGCAGAGGGCCTATGACACTACCTAGTGGAACGCCAGATATCACTTCTGTTCTACTCGATGATTTACTGTCTATCACTACGAACTGTGACCTCTCCGAGAGGAAATCACTAATCCAGTCACACAACTTAGATGATACTCCATATACACGTAATTTGATTAATAGTCGCTTGTGAGGAATGGTATCAAAAAGTCTTCTAGAAATCTAGGAATATGGAATCGATCTGAAATCCCTTGTTGACAGGACTCATTACTTCATGGGAACAAAGAGGTAGCTTTGTTGCACAAGAACGATATTTTCTAGATCCGTATTGGTTATGTATCAATAAGTCATTTTGTTCAAGGTGATTCATAATGTTCAAGTACAGTATATGCTCCAAAATCCTACTGCAAATTGAGGTCAGTGATATGGGCCTGTAATTCAATGAGTTACTCCTATTTCCTTTCTTGAATATTGGTGTGATCTGTGCTACTTTCCAGTCTTTAGGAACAGACCTCTAGTAAAGTGAGCGGTTCTATATCATTGCTAAGAAAGGCACTATTGTGTCTGGATACTCTGAAAGGAACCTGTTTGGTATACCATCTGGACCGGAAGACTTGCCTTTCTTAAGTGATCTGAGTTGTTTCGCAACACCTAAGATATCTACTTTTATGTCACTCATGCTAACAGCTGTTCTGGTTTCGAATTCTGGAATATTTAGTTCGTCTTGTTTCATGAAGGAATTACAGAAAACTGTATTTAGTAACTCTGCTTTAGTGGCACCATCATTGGTAACATTTCCATCGCTATCATGCAGTGACGGTATTGACTGTTTTTTGCCACTGGTGTACTTTACATACGACCAGAATCTCTTTGGGTTTTCTACCATATTTTGAGACAATGTTTCATTGTGGAAACTATTAAAAGCATCTCACACTGACGTCTGCACTAAATTTCGAGCTTCCATGAAACTTAGGCAGTCTTGAGGATTTTGCGTTCTTCTGAATTTGGCATGCTTTTTTCATTGCTTCTGCAACAGTGTTCTGAGGTGTTTTGTGGACCATGGTAGATCAGTCCCGTCTCTTATTAACTTATGCGGTATGAATCTATCTATTGCTGTCAATACTGTATCTTTGAATTTGAGCCATATCTGGTCTACACTTACATAAATATCTTGGAAGGAATGGAGACTCTCTCTTAGGAAGGCATCAAGCAAATTTTTATCTGCTGTTTTAAATAAATATATTTTGCATTTATTTTTAGTGGTTTTGGTTTATATGGTTTTGAGCCTTGCTACAATTACCTCGTGTTCACTAATCCCTGTATCCATCATGACACTCTCTATTAGATCAGGATTATTTGTGGCTAAGAGATCTAGTGTGTTTTCCCAACCATTTACAATTCGTGTGGACTCATGAACTAATTGTTCAAAGTAATTCTCAGAGAAAGCATTTAGTACAATTTTGGAAGATGTTTACTGTCTACCACCGGCTTTGAACATGTATTTTCGCCAACAAATTGAGGGTAGACTGAAGTCTCCACCAATTATAACTGTATGAATGGGGTACTTACTTGCAATGAGATTCAAGTGTTCATTGAAACATTCAGCTATTATATCATCTAAGTTGAGGGGTTGGTAGAAGGAGCCAATTATTATTTTGGTATGGCTGTTAAGTATAACCTCTACCCACAGTAATTTGCAGGAACTATCTATTTCAACTTCACTACAAGATAAACTACTACCAACAGACACAAACACACCACCACCTACTTTATTGAATATATCCTTTCCGAACACGGTTTGCGCCTCTGTAAAAATTTCAGCAGAATTTATCTCTGGCTTTAGCCAGCTTTCTGTTCCTACAACAATTTCAGCTTCAGTGCTTTCTATCAGCACTTGAAACTCTGGTACTTTTCCAACACAGCTACGACAATTTACAACTACAATACCGACTGTTGCTTGGTTGATTCTTGTTGTTTCTTTACCCTGTACTCTTGGAGACTGGAGCCCTTTTTGATCTTTCCAGAGACTGTCTAACCTAAAAAACCACCCAGTCGATGCCACACAGCCCCTGCTACCTGCATAGCTGCCTCCTGTGTGTAGTGGACACCTGACCTATTTAGCAGAACCTGCAGCCTACACGGCCGCAGAACCATCTGAGCCTCTGATTCAGACCCTCCACTCAGCTCTTTACCAAAGGTCCCCAATCGGTCCTGTCAACAATGCTGCAGATGGCAAGCTCTGCCTTTATCTTGCAAGCAAGACTGGCAGTCTTCCCCATCTCAGGTAGCCGCCGCAAACCAGACAGAATCTCTTCCGATCCATAGCGACACGTGTCATTACTGCTGACATGAGCCACCACCTGCAGTTGGCTGCACCCTGTACCCTTCATGGAATCTGGAAGGACCCTTTCCACATCTTGGATGACTACCCCCGGTATGCACATGGAGTGCACATTGGCTTTCTTCCTGTCCTTAGCTGCCATATCCCTAAGGGGCTCCATCATCTGCCTAACATTAGAGCTCCCAATGAGAAGCAATCCCACACTCTGCACTTGTCCCGACGTCTCAGGAAGATCGACCACTGTTGCAACAGGCGAGGCCGCCCTTGCTGGCTCAGAAGTACTTTCAGCAGTGGGCAGTACCTCAAACCTGTTACGGAAGTGTAAGAGCACAGCCTTGCAGCCAGCACCAACTTTCGCCTTCCACCAGGGATTTGCGACCCTGCCACGGTTCACCAATCAGCATCAGGCAAGTGTCGACCACCCAAAATTTGTGAATTAAACTATGCAAGTACCCAAAAACACGCAAAGAAATTAAGAATTAAATTATCTACATCTACATCTACATCTATACTCCGCGAGCCACCTTACGGTGTGTGGCGGAGGGTACTTATTGTACCACTATCTGATCCCCCCTTCCCTGTTCCATTCACGAATTGTGCGTGGGAAGAACGACTGCTTGTAAGTCTCCGTATTTGCTCTAATTTCTCGGATCTTTTCGTTGTGATCATTACGCGAGATATATGTGGGCGGTAGTAATATGTTGCCCATCTCTTCCCGGAATGTGCTCTCTCGTAATTTCGATAATAAACCTCTCCGTATTGCGTAACGCCTTTCTTGAAGTGTCCGCCACTGGAGCTTGTTCAGCATCTCCGTAACGCTCTCGCGCTGACTAAATGTCCCCATGACGAATCGCGCTGCTTTTCGCTGGATCATGTCTATCTCTTCTATTAATCCAACCTGGCAAGGGTCCCATACTGATGAGCAATACTCAAGAATCGGACGAACAAGCGTTTTGTAAGCTACTTCTTTCGTCGATGAGTCACATTTTCTTAGAATTCTTCCTATGAATCTCAACCTGGCGCCTGCTTTTCCCACTATTTGTTTTATGTGATCATTCCACTTCAGATCGCTCCGGATAGTAACTCCTAAGTATTTTACGGTCGTCACCGCTTCCAATGATTTACCACCTATGGCATAATCGTACTGGAATGGATTTCTGCCCCTATGTATGTGCATTATATTACATTTATCTACGTTTAGGGAAAGCTGCCAGCTGTCGCACCATTCATTAATCCTCTGCAGGTCTTCCTGGAGTACGTACGAGTCTTCTGATGTTGCTACTTTCTTGCAGACAACCGTGTCATCTGCAAATAGCCTCACGGAGCTACCGATGTTGTCAACTAAGTCATTTATGTATATTGTAAACAATAAAGGTCCTAT
This sequence comes from Schistocerca nitens, assembly GCF_023898315.1. NCBI lineage: Eukaryota > Metazoa > Arthropoda > Insecta > Orthoptera > Acrididae > Schistocerca > Schistocerca nitens. The sequence goes on from NC_064617.1 coordinate 125,639,197, forward strand.
CACGCTTCCTTGCGGTACTCCCGAAATTACCTCTACATCTGCAGATTTTGAACCGTTGAGAATGACATGTTGTGTTCTTTCTTCTAGGAAATCCTGAATCCAATCACAAACCTGGTCCGATATTCCGTAAGCTCGTATTTTTTTCACTAAACGTAAGTGCGGAACCGTATCAAATGCCTTCCTGAAGTCCAGGAATACGGCATCAATCTGCTCGCCAGTGTCTACGGCACTGTGAATTTCTTGGACAAATAGGGCGAGCTGAGTTTCACATGATCTCTGTTTGCGGAATCCATGTTGGTTATGATGAAGGAGATTTGTATTATCTAAGAACGTCATAATACGAGAACATAAAACATGTTCCATTATTCTACAACAGATTGACGTAAGCGAAATAGGCCTATAATTATTCGCATCTGATTTATGACCCTTCTTGAAAATGGGAACGACCTGCGCTTTCTTCCAGTCGCTAGGTACTTTACGTTCTTCCAGAGATCTACGATAAATTGCTGATAGAAAGGGGGCAAGTTCTTTAGCATAATCACTGTAGAATCTTACGGGTATCTCGTCTGGTCCGGATGCTTTTCCGCTACTAAGTGATAGCAGTTGTTTTTCAATTCCGATATCGTTTATTTCAATATTTTCCATTTTGGCGTCCGTGCGACGGCTGAAGTCAGGGACCGTGTTACGATTTTCCGCAGTGAAACAGTTTCGGAACACTGAATTCAGTATTTCTGCCTTTCTTCGGTCGTCCTCTGTTTCGGTGCCATCGTGGTCAACGAGTGACTGAATAGGGGATTTAGATCCGCTTACCGATTTTACATATGACCAAAACTTTTTAGGGTTCTTGCTTAGATTGTTTGCCAATGTTTTATGTTCGAATTCGTTGAATGCTTCTCTCATTGCTCTCTTTACGCTCTTTTTCGCTTCGTTCAGCTTTTCCTTATCAGCTATGATTCGACTACTCTTAAGAGTATGATGAAGCTTTCTTTGTTTCCGTAGTACCTTTCGTACATGATTGTTATACCACGGTGGATCTTTCCCCTCGCTTTGGACCTTAGTCGGTACGAACTTATCTAAGGCGTACTGGACGATGTTTCTGAATTTTTTCCATTTTTGTTCCACATCCTCTTCCTCAGAAATGAACGTTTGATGGTGGTCACTCAGATATTCTGCGATTTGTGCCCTATCACTCTTGTTAAGCAAATATATTTTCCTTCCTTTCTTGGCATTTCTTATTACACTTGTAGTCATTGATGCAACCACTGACTTATGATCACTGATACCCTCTTCTACATTCACGGAGTCGAAAAGTTCCGGTCTATTTGTTGCTATGAGGTCTAAAACGTTAGCTTCACGAGTTGGTTCTCTAACTATCTGCTCCAAGTAATTCTCGGACAAGGCAGTCAGGATAATGTCACAAGAGTCTCTGTCCCTGGCTCCAGTTCTGATTGTGTGACTATCCCATTCTATACCTGGTAGATTGAAGTCTCCCCCTATTACAATAGTATGATCACGAAACTTCTTCACGACGTTCTGCAGGTTCTCTCTGAGGCGCTCAACTACTACGGTTGCTGATGCAGGTGGTCTATAGAAGCATCCGACTATCATATCTGACCCACCTTTGATACTTAACTTAACCCAGATTATTTCACATTCGCATTCGCTAATAACTTCACTGGATATTATTGAATTCTTTACTGCTATAAATACTCCTCCACCATTGGCGTTTATCCTATCCTTGCGGTATATATTCCATTCTGTGTCTAGGATTTCGTTACTGTTCGCTTCCGGTTTTAACCAACTTTCCGTTCCTAATACTATATGCGCACTATTTCCTTCAATAAGCGATACTAATTCAGGAATCTTGCCCTGGATACTCCTGCAGTTTACCAATATTACGTTAACTTTTCCTGTTTTTGGTCTCTGAGGACGGACGTTCTTTATCAACGATGCTGATGTTCTCTCTGGTAAGCCGTCAGGTATTTTATCGTTTCGCCCAAGGGGGGGTCCCTCTAACCTAAAAAACCCCCGTGTGCACGCCACACGTACTCTGCTACCCTAGTAGCTGCTTCCGGTGTGTAGTGCACGCCTGACCTGTCTAGGGGGGCCCTACAGTTCTCCAACCAATAACGGAGGTTGATGAATTTGCAACCATTATAGTCGCAGAGTCGTCTGAGCCTCTGGTTTAGACCCTCCACACGGCTCCAAACCAGAGGACCGCGATCGACTCTGGGCACTATGCTGCAGATATTAAGCTCAGCTTGCACTCCGCGTGCGATGCTGGTTGTCTTCACCAAATCAGCCAGCCGCCGGAAGGAACCAAGGATGGCCTCAGAACCCAAGCGGCAGGCGTCATTCGTTCCGACATGTGCTACTATCTGCAGCCGGACACTCCCAGTGCGTTCAATAGCTGCCGGAAGGGCCTCCTCCACATTACGGACGAGACCCCCCGGCAAGCACACCGAGTGCACACTGGCATTCTTCCCCGACCTGCCCGCTATTTTCCTGAGGGGCTCCATAACCCGCCTAACGTTGGAGCTCCCTATAACTAATAGGCCCGCCCTCTGTGACTGTCGGGACCTTGCCGGAGAATCGGCCACTGGCCCAACAGGCGAGGCATCCTGTGGTGGCTCGGAAACGATGTCATCACCACTAGGAAGCACCCCGTACCTGTTGGAAAGGGGTAAGGCAGCTGCCACGCGGCCAGATCCCACCTTCGCCTTTCGGCCAGGCACGCGCGAGCCCACCACTGTCCGCCATTCACCCTGGAGTGATGGCTGACCGGTAAGATGCTCACTGCCGGAAGACGCAGCGACATCAGGGGTTCCATGTGATTCCAAGGCCACCGAAGTAGGCATAGGTCTCACCACAGTTGCCCCAACGCCACTACGAGCCGACGCCTGCGCCTCGAGCTCGATGAGCCTAACAGACAAAGCCTCCACCTGCCCCCGAAGAGTGGCCAATTCTCCTTGCGTCCGCTCACAACAACCACAGTCCCTACACATGACTATGTTTACCCTACTCTATACGGTGACAAATTCCCAAGATAATCTTCTGATGAGCTACTCTGATAATCAAGAAACACTCACTGAAATACGAGACGCGAAAACTACGCTAGGTTTTCCCAGAAAAACTATTTAAAAGCTAAGCGCAGCAAATAAGTACAAAATAAATTTCTCTCCTAACGATCAAGAACTGTTAGTTTCTATGCAGAGCAGATAAACACAAATAGAATCCCTTCCTTAGTGGAAGGTCGTAAACAAAATGCAAAATAAACGCTTTATACAAACAGTACTCGCTGCTGCTGGTGCTCTCGCTCTGGCTGAAACAAATAAGTGAGCTAAGAGTACGACTTGCTGCTGGCTGTTGCTTATCCAACGGTGGCAGGGAGCTCATACTAGAGCAGTATAGCTTATACTAGACTAACTAAGTGCACACAATGACAGTGCAGCACCCTCAGCTTACAAGTCACTTCACACCCTCTTGTTGACAATGTCAGAAATGACTAGTATACTCTGTATAGATACTAGTATATTCTGTGATAGCAGTTATATATATTGTTGGTATACAGATCAACAAAGTCTCTTTATGTGAAGTGTACTGTTTATTATGTACCTGCAAAGTGGTTACACCTACAAAAGAATCATGGAACAGTTATAACAGCAATAAGAATGAATGGGTAAGTCCAAGCGTTGGTGCAGTCACACAGCCAGGAAAGCACATGTCTGGCCATGCGGGCATTTCCTACCTGCCGCCCGCCTAACACTAGTTCCACCTGCATCTGAGGCATAACACTGCCTGCATTCGCCGAGAGCTGCAACTCCAGTGAGTTTTTCTACCTGCTATGACCTCCTGACCTTCTGGGGCAGTTCCAAAAACACAAGTGAACCAGTGGCATTTAATGTGCCAGCCAGCCCTCTGGATGGATTACCCGTCACTTTGGTTCCCACATATTGAAAGCCATTTAGTCACCTCTCGCATAAAGCGAGATTCCACCAAATATGCACATGTGGTGGCACTACAAGACAGCTACTCTGCCAAGTGAGGTTAGTGACACCATTACAAACTTGCTTGCCTTTGGAAAACACGAGTCCAAAAGGCAAACTTATTCAGCAGCTTTCCTTCTCTTAAAACACAATGCTTAGGACAATTGTTGCATAGGGAGGAAATTGGGGACAGGGAGCTATCACCATTCCTGCAACACATCCATGCCTTAGCTGGACCAGACATCCCGGATCCACTCCTAGGGTCCTTACGGGTTTCTTACTTGCCAGAGGTGCATTGCAATCTGCTCTCGATAACGCAAGAGGTAAATTGGAGCACACTGGCAGAGATTGAAGATAAGGTATCTGAGGCAGCTGCTCTGCAGGTATTTATTACAATGCCCACCAGAGACAGGTGGGACATCATCATCTATCATCTTGACAAGTTGATATGGTAGGTTGTAGCCCTCAATGTATACACCCAATGAGACTATATGCCATCACATGGATGATGAGCACGCACTCCTCAGGAAACATGAACAGAAGCCTACCACATCCAGTGGGCAAGTCTGCCAGCAGCACCAGCGCAGGCAATCATCGTGTTTAGTGATAGCAGACAGGATCACTAAGACGCATTTTCTGGTTGATACTCACCTGGATGTGTGCCCGTTTCCCAGATGCCTGCTATGGTAACTGAGACCATGTGCAAATTATGACTTAGCAAATGATTCGTTCATAGCTACATATAAGGTCATGATTACATTTAAATGTTGTTCTGTGGCGGTCATTTGAGAGGTGATTTATAATCACAGACATGACACGTGCTGTCTTTCAAATACCTGTGACAACAGAGGAAATTGATAAAACAGAAATAATTACACACTTTGGGCTATCTGAATTCCCATACATGTCATATGGCTACAGAATGCAGCACAGACTTTTCAGCTCTTTATTGATGAAGTTTTGCGGGGACTAGACTTCTGTTTTGCGTACATAGATGAGGTGTTGGTGGCACTATTATTCCCTGAAAAACATGAAAGACATCTACGCATAGTATTCCACAGGTTTGATCACTATGGAAACTTCCTCACAAATCTGGCTAAACGCGTCATTGGTGCTAACAAAGTGACATTCCTAGAATTTCAGGTTAACATGACCGGTAGATATCCACCAGCTGACTGCACCACCATACATCTTACCCTGGCCCAAAACAGTGCATGAAATGCATCAACACCTGGGGATGATAAACTTTTATTGTTGTTTTTTATGCCAAGCTACTGAGGCCCAGGTGCCATCCATGTTGCCCTCGTCGGCTACAAAGTGCACAGCTCCACACCAGTCACTTGAACTGACAAACTGCACGCAGCATTTGAAACTTGTCAGACAAGCCTCTCCTCTTGCATCTGACCATCAACACCTCTCCAGCAATTTTCTCGGGTGTCCATCCTGTGCTGCCAGTGCTGTGCTACAACAGGATGTAAATGGGCACTGGCAGCTTTGGGATTCTTCTCCAAGAATGCCACAGAGAAGCAGCACTCTTGGCCACCATTCTAAACACAACTTTTGGCAGCCTATGAAATAGTTAGATACTTCTGATTCATGGTGGAAGGACATGCCTTCACTATATATACAAACCATTGACCTCTGGCTTTCGCATTTCTGAAACCACAAATAAACTATCCCAGAGAGCAAGTCAACCAACTAAATTCTATTTTACAATTTACAACAGACATTCTGAATATAAGTAGTTCAAAGAATGTCACCACTGACATTTTGTCTGGCGCAGAAAGCATTTCCACATCTTTGGATTTCCCCAAGCTGGTGGCAGTGCAAGAGGAGATCTGCTACAAGGCAAGACGGCACTACATTTGCAACGCATGTTGCTGCCAGGCACAGAGGAGCTGATGTACTGGGACAAGTCAGCAAGTCGATAGCAGCTATAAGTGCCTTCCTTCTCTGATGATGGGTTTTCAGTTTACTACACATGCTCAGCTTTCAGAGAATCTGTGCTACAAGGGCACAAGTAACACAGCATTTTGTGTGGCCTGACAAATAGAAGGGCTGCCGTACATGTACTCACACATGCATCCACTCCCAGAAGTGCAAAGTAACGCAACACATATGAACTCCGATTGGGAGTTTCAATGTCCTACAGGCACGATCCACACATGGCCACAAGGACTTGACAGGATCCCTACTTGTTGCACGTAACTACCAGGATTGTCTCACTGTGACTGACAGATACATCAAGTGGCCAGAAGTAATCCCATTGGAAACACAAACTGCTGAGAATGTGGCATGCACTTTCCCCTGTGGTTTGATTTCCAAGTGATTTCTGGCTAGGGTCGGCAGTGGGAGGCAGAAATATTTCGCACAATGGCTCAGCTGTATGGGATATACCTGATAGAGACTTCAGCCTATCACGCAGTTACAGACAGCATTGTGGAGAGACTACATCATTCTTTGAAACCCACTATAATGTGCCACATGACAGATTTGTGGATTGATGCCCTCCCAGTAGTGTTGTTGGGATTGCACAATGCATAGAAAGAAGACCTGCAGGCCTCTCCAGTGGACCTGCCATATGGCAAACCTTTGAATAAATCAGGAGAGCTTTCCATACAACAACTCGGCCCCCATGTTCTAGTCCAGATTTTATCTCGGATCTCTGGTGGCGAAAGGAAGACATGCAACTGAGTAGAACTACATGGCATGGAAAACAGGCTACTTTTGTTTTCAAAGACTTGGTAATGACAAAGCATGTTTTGCTCTGATATAATCCATCACGCACATCACAGCTACCACATTATCAAAGTCCATAACAGTTATGGGGCAAAATGATAGGACACTCACTCTATGGAGTAAAAGAGTAGGCACAGTAGGGCACATTGATCAGTGCAAGCCAGCCCACCTGAGTGCATTATACATCACAGAAATGCAGGCCAGCACCAGACACAGAATGCCTTCCATGCCACAGCCACCAGCCATGCAATGTCATCCAGAGCAGAGCAGAGCAGCCCACCTGGAAACCAAATGGTCACCAGTCACCCAGATGTGGCAGCTATCTTCCAATACCAGCAAACCCACCAGCATTCAGCCACAATGTTAACTCATTATGGATGAAAAGTGTGGTCCCGTTTTGATCTGGCAGATGTTTCTTAATGTTTTTTTCTTTTCCTTGTGTGTGTGGGGGGGGGGGAGAGGGGGGGCGGGGTAGCAACCTCAGCTCATAGGTCACTCCACACTTACTTCTCTTGGCAATGATGCAAATGACAAATGCCAGAAAGACCGCCCTCTCCAGTTGTCAGTACATCACAACCCACTGCAGTGTGAGGATTGGAGTGTGTGCTGCTGTCATGTGCGCATTATGCAAAATGACTATCAGGACAATAATGGTATATTCTGAGATAGCAATTATTTATCTTTTAGGTGTACAGGTCAATAAAGTGTCCTGTCTTTATGTAAAGTGTACATTTTATTAAGTACCTACAAGGGTATTGTGTTAGACATTAACAGCAAAACTTTCTAAGTGAGTACAGTTATGAGACGGACATTGACTGAAACCTGTAACCTTCTCTTTTCAGTGAGGGGAACGCAAAGTAATACAAGAATCTTGATTTGAGCCATGTTCCAGTTCACAGTTTTAACATATCAGAAAGTAACATAACAGATTCATCCTGGAAACAACATTTAGGTTGTGGCTATGCCATTCCCTGGTGTTTCCTTCTCCAAATGCTGCTAATCAAGTAAGATATGCAGGAGAGACTATACAGACTTGGGGAAGTTGGTGAGAGGTATTGCCAGATGAAGACATAGCTCTTGATGTGTGGACCGCATAGCCCAAGCCAGTAAAACATTTTTCACAAAAAGCAAGGATCCAGTTTAAAGCCCTGATCTGGTACACCATTGCAAAAGTGCACACTCTGATACAGAGCAAAACATTCATTCCGCCAAAATTATTGATACATACCCTTTTACAGTCCAGAGAATTTGCTGCAGTCGGAGATTGTTCTCCTTCTGACCATTTTGAGGTTTATGCCAGTGCAATAGCAATTATATTCTGCCAAAGACTCATTGATAAGGAAAGGTGTGCAAGCATGGCCTGCATATTGTTGATTATGAAGACAATTATATTTAGTTTAATTACAAGGAAGGCAATGCCTTCTCCCTGTGCCAACTGATTGGGTGATACATATAATCCATTATGTTGCAACCTGAAAAATAACTTGATTTTAGGATGCTGCAGCATTCATAACAGCAGTGGTGTACATGGCAGTGTCTGGTATAAATGAGTACTATCTGTGATGAATGTGAAATTTTGCAAGCTGAGGGCCAAGCAAATATTGTACACAAAAGCAAGTCACCATTCACAAGCTGGTTGTCTGCATACTTCTCAGACTTTGTGAGTTAATGCTGGACAATACTCGATGTTACAGTCTACAGATCTTCACTGAGTACATGGAACATTTTCATGAAACATTTGATGGCTTATTGCACACTCCATCAGAGGAACTGGAGGGATTACTGAATTATATGGTGTTTAATGTAACTTCCTTAAATAAATTTGACAGGAAAATTGATCTAAAGATGCTATAAACCACATACAGTTTAGTATTCCCTACTCAAGTTGCTCAAGACAGTTTTACCCAGATAAATAAAGTACTCATACAACAAGTACAAGTTTAATGGTACTGGGACTGTCGTTACATATGTTTAGTAACATCACACGATTTAGCTGCATTCACTGTCCACACATTCCAACAACAACAAAAAAAAGGTGTGAGGATGATTAATGACATAACACAAGATGATTTTTTAAAAAAGCTTCAAAACGTTGATTGTGATCAAATTTACAATAAGCCTAATGCCAACTATAAATGCAACATATTTCTTAATAAGCTTTTATCCATTTGTAAAATCAGTTTTTCAAAAAATTATTAAATATAAGTCTAGAAAAAAAAAGCCTTGGATCACTGCAGGTATCAGAGTAGCTTCAGAATGAAAAATGGATATCTACAAAACAGCAAGAATAAGTAAGGATCCAGAACAACAATGATGTTATAAACAGTACTATAACAAATTAACAGAAATTATTTTAAAAATGCAGCAGTAAGAGCTTCTTGTCAGAAACTGACATCGTGGACAGAAAAATCAAACCAATATGGAAAGAATTCATACAAGATGACATCCAAACTTATTCTAAAAATGTGTGTGTGCGTGTGTGTGTGTGTTTGTGTGAGGGCACACGCGCGCGCGTGTGCTCGTGCATGCGAGAGACTATTCAACATTTCCTTCTAAACCCCTGGACCACTTTCAGTTAAACTTGGTACATGTCCTTACTGTCAGGCTACAGCCGCTGTGGGAGTAAGACCCCCAATCTATAACAATTCAGGAGATATGACACAATAAATAATGAGATGGATGAAAAAACTGCCGCATCATGTGTGATGCTTAAATTTATTACTTCTGTACTAATAACTCCATTTGCAAACATATTTTGCAGACAGTATCCACATATGTCGCCGAGTGTGCCAACACAAATATATCATTATATGACTCATAATTCGAGACATATGATGTCATAATCACTGAGATGCCTGAAAAAATTCCACATTATGCATGAAGTTTTAATACATTTATTTTTTACCACTAAGACACTCCTACAGTTGAGTCATCATACGGAAATGTTTGACACCTGGCAGCACTTTTGACGAGTTTCAACGGCGAAGCACAAAGAGACGTTTACAAAATCACACTGAAGACGAGCAAAGCAGCTGGAGTCAGCTTATAGAGACTTTCAGGGATTATGTTTCTTAAACTGGATACTGTACTTATACACCTGTACATTGTGCATACTACTTCATATGACTGTTTCGTAATTTCAGAGTGTTTTTCATCATTACGTGGAAATGGAACTTTTTTGATATTTCACTACAAACACTATTAACTTTTTTGTTTTCGTTTTTAATATGAAATTGGCAAAATGAGTACCTAGGCAATGCCAGGTTTGCCAACTAGTTATTTCTATAAAACAGACTGAAAGTGTTGTTGTAAACTGAATGCACAACACAACCACAAACGATAGTACAACTTCATTAGACTGTGGTTTGTATGCCAATCACCATAACATACAACGAACACAATAAGATAAGGCAAATGTATGAATGCAGTAATAACATGATAACTGAGCACTAGCATAGCGAAGCAGGTTTTAAATAGGCATTCGCCCATGGCAGGCTCTATCGGAAGTTCCCAGTATTACTCTTTTGCAGTGCACTCTGGCGGGTGACAACACACTGCTAATGCACACAGCTTTCAAGTGTGCACTTCCTTCCTTTTCCCTTGGGGAATAGCGTGTTCCTCTGCGAGGCTCTGACTGAGATGACATGCTGATACTGGGGTATATAGTCAGAAGTACTTGGGGTGCGGGCAGTGCCGCAGTCCGCCTTCTTGTGTCAATCCATAAAGTAAGATGGGTTATGTCAGGGCCTGGTAGTGGTGGTGCTGGTGGTGCCCCCACAGTTGGTGGCCAAGGTGGAGCAGAAGGCTCCAGTGTGGATGGCAGTTGCAATGGTACAGATTGTGGTATTGGAGAAGCTGCCCCCCCTCTTATGTTGTGGCAGGGACTCAGACTTGTCAGGTGACCTGTCAAGCAATGGATAGTTCAGACTTCTGTGGTGATGTCGATGTCCTAGCCAGGGTTGTCCGGTCATCCACGGGCAGGTGCAAATGGTTGTAATGATGTGCACAGAGGCCTTCCTCTGTACGGATGTTGCAGAGGCAGCGGTTGTAGCATCAGGAGATAATGGCAGGAATCCATTTTTGGCGATGACCAAACCTGTGCGCCCAGGCAGCCACCCCGTGTCGGAAAAGGGATGACGGCTGCACAGGTTGGCATCCCTGGCCAGGCCACAGGAGATGTAGGAGTGTCCAGGATTGATGCACGTGGAGCAGTTTGGCAAGGCTGTTGTCACCGAATGGCATAAACCAATAGGAAGACAGAAAATGATCGAAGGGAAAGTCTGACAGGAACCAAGTCACGTACTTTTCATTTGTGTTTTGGATGTTCTGACTATCCCTTCAGCCTGGCCACTGGATTAGGGGGGAAAGGAAGAGTGAAAATTTGGTGAATCCCATGGGCATTGCAGAAGGAGTCAAACTCCTGTGATGCAAACTGAGGGCTGTTATCAGAGACAAACATTGCTGGAAGTCCATCGATGGAAAAAAATGTCGACAGGGTTGCCACAGTGGCAGAGGCCAAAGTTGACAAGCAACGAAAAACATAGCGTCAATTACTATTAGCCGGTATGCATTAAGGAAAAGCCCTGCAAAATCGATGTGGAGACAGTCCTAGGCCTGCGAAGGTTGCAGTCAAGGAGACAACATTGCCTGCGGGCAGCTTGCTGCGATGTGCATTGAGAACATACCTTAACTAAATGAGTGATGTCGTTGTCCAAACCAGGCCAAAAAACATGACAGCAGGCTAGTGTCTTGGTGCGTGACCTCTTACCTCTTTTAAAAAAAACCTGAGATCCTAGACTTACATAGGATGCAGAAGAGTCACAATGGCAGAGACATTCTGACAAAGGCATTTGATACCAGCGCTAGAGTCCTCTATTTTCCAAATTGCAATTTAACCTGGCAGCCTGTAACACTGAAAAGAGCATACATAAGCCACTGAGACGCTCAGCAGTGGATGAGCCACAGACCACAATATCAATAGCATAGCCAGGCCCAGACCTCGTGAATTGTTCGAGAAACTGTTGAAAAATCATCAGGGCACTGTCCACGCCAAATGGTAACCATAAGAATTGATACAAGCCAAAAGGCATGTTAACAAGCAACAGTCTTTGTGAGTCAGCATCAACTGATCCCCCTAACCAACAAGTATAGCTGCTGTCTTTCACTGAAACTGAGCCAGTGGGACTCACTTTACCTGTTCTGGGTTGGTGGTTAGTTGATTTGGAGTGGGGACCAAACAGCAACATCATCGGTACCATCAGATGAGGGAAGAATGGGTAAGGGAGTTGGCTGTGCCTTTCAAAGGAACCATCTCGTCATTTACCTGAAGTGATTTAGGAAAATCATGGAAAACCTAAATCAGGATGGCTGGACACGGGTTTGAACCTGTTTTGGGGAAACCTGCTTTGTCTGGTGTCAGGAGGAGGCAAACACAAAAGGGTAGGGGTCTATTAATCGTCGGCAGTTTAAGCATATGGCGAATGATGGTACTCCTTAGGGAAATGGCAGCAAGGGACTGGGAAGGACACTGGGTGCACTCAGTAAGTATGCCTGGGGACTCATTCAACATGCTGAAGAAGCCACTGAGGAAACAGGGTGCAACCAACTACAGATTGTGGCACACATTGGAACAAATGATGCCTGTCATCTGGACTCTTGAAGTCATTCTTAGGTCATTCCAGTGACTGGCACAGAAGGATGAGATAATCAGCCTTGTGTGTGGAGTTTCAACGAAGCACACAACTTGCAGCATTGTTCCCACAGCTGATCATCACCCTTTGGTTCCGAGTCGAGTGCAAGGACTGAACCAGAGACTTCTAAAGTTCTGTGACAAGCTGTGCTGCGACTTGCTGGACTTGCACCATAGGGTTCAGAACTATAGGGTCCCCCTAAATTGGTCAGGTATGTATTATGCATCAGAGGCTGTTACTCAGGTAGCTGATTGTGTGTGTGGCACACATAAGGGTTTTCTAGATTAGGCAACTCTCCATCCAATCCATATTACAATGACTGTAGGAAACACAGAAGTAACAGTGTAAGATTGAAAGAAATGCCTCCCACAGGTGAGATTATTAAAATCCTAATGGTAAACTGTCAAAGCATTCATAACAAAGGGCCCAAGTTCAAAATGTTCATGAAAAGCAGTAAAGCTTATGTAATATTAGGTACAGAAAGGTGGTTGAAACCTGAAATTGATAGCAGAGATATTTTTGTGGAAAATTTAATTATATATCAAAATGATAGGCAAATGGGAAATGGAGGTGGTGTATTTGTCACAGTAGACAAAAAAACTCAAATCTACCGAGATAGAAACTGAAGCTGCATGTGAGATTGTTTGCGCAAGAGACAGTATCAGGGGCAGGTATAAAACGATAATTGGATCCTTCTATCGCCCATCTGACTCATCTCCTGATGCAACCAAAAACTTCAGAGAAAACCTCATTTCACTTGTATGTAAATTCCCCAATCATACCGCAATAATCAGTGGTGACTTTAATCATCCAACAATTAATTGAGAGAATTACAATTCTGCTTTGATAAGACATCCTGTGAAACTTTACTAAATGCCTTCTCTGAAAACTATCTAGAAAAGATAGTTAGGAACTCCACTCATGATGGAAATATATTGGCTCTAATGGCAACAAATAGACCTGATACCTCTGAGTTGTCCACATCAAAACTGGTATCAGTGACCATGACGCGATTGTGGCAACAATTATTACCAAAGTACAAAGGATGACTAAAACAAGCAGAAAGCTATATCAGTTCAATAAACTAGATAAAAAATCAGTAATGTCTTGTGAGGAACTTGAAACTTTCAACACAGGTCAGGAGCATGTAAAGGAACTCTGGCTCATGTTTCGAAGAATAGTTAACCACCCACTGGATAGACATGTACCCAGTAGAACAGTTCATAATGGTAGGGGACCTCTTGTATACAGTTGATGTAAAGATACTTCTAAAGAAACAGAGATTACTGCACAATAGGTGTAAAGCAAAGTGTAGGGCTATAGAAAGAGAGATGCTGAATGAAACATGTTTGGCTGTCAAGAGAGTGTGATGCCTTCAATGACTACCAGAGCAGAATATTATCAAATGACATTTCACAAAATCCACAGAAATTATGGTTGTATGTAAAGGCTGTTAGTGACACCAAAGTTAGTGTTCACTCCCTAGCGAATGAAACAGGAACTGAAATTGAGGGCAACAAGGCAAAAGCTGAAATGCTTTACTCTGTTTTCAAATGTTCCTTTAAAAAATGAAAACCCAGGATAATTGACCCAGTTTAATCCTCATACTACTGAAAATATGAATGAAATAAGCATTAGTGTCAGTGGTGTTGTGAAACAGTTGAAATCATTAAAACTGAAGAAAGCTCCAGGCCCCAATGGAATCCCTGTCGGATTCTATACTGAATTTGCGGCCAAGTTGGCCCCTCTTCTAACTATAATCTATCGTAGATCCCTTGAACATAAAATGGTGCTCAGTTCTTAGAAAAAGGCACATGTCACACCCATCTAGAAGAAGGGTAGTAGAGGTGATCCACAAAACTACAGCTCAATATCGTTGACATTGATTTGTTATAGAATCTTAGAACATATTCTAAGCTCAAACATAATGAGATATTATGAACAGAATGACTCCTCAATGCCAACAAGCATGGTTTTCGAAAACATCAATCATGTGAAATCCAACTTGCACTTTTCTTGCAATATACTGAAAAATTTGGATCAAGGCAACCAGGTAGATGCAGTGTTTCTTGATTTTCAAAAAGCATTTGACTCAGTACAGCACCTACACTCAAAAGTATGATCATATGAGGTATCAAGTGAAATTTGTGACTGGACTGAGGATTTTATGGTAGGGATGACACAGCATGTTATCTTGGATGGAGAGTCATCGTCAGATGTAGAAGTAACTTTGGGTGTGCACCAGGGAAGTGTGTTGGGACCCTTGCTGTTTATGTTGTATATTAATGACCTTGCAGACAATGTTAGTAGTAAAATCAAGCTTTTTACAGATGATGCAGTTATCTATAATGAAGTACAATCTGAGACAAGCTGCATAATTATCCAGTCAGATCTTGATAAGATTTCAACATGGTGCAAAGATTGACAACTTCCTCCAAATGTTCAGAAATGTAAAATAGAGCACTTCACAAAATGAAGAAACGTAGTATCCTATAACTATAATATCAAAGAGTCACTGTTGGAATCAGTCAACTCATACAAATATCTGGGTGCAACACTTTGTAAGTACACGAAGTGGAATGATCCCATAGGTTCAGTCGTAGTTGAAGCAGGTGGTAGATTTTGGTTTATTGGTAGAATACTGGGGAAGTGCAATCAGTCTACTAAAGCGATTCCTTACACATCACTCGTGTGACCCAGCCTAGAATATGGCTCAAGTGTGTGAGACCTGTCCCCCTCATGGGACACCACCTTACAGTAGCACTGTCCGTGCGGGCGTGGAGGTTTGCATGCATTGGATCCTGAGGGCAGAGACTGCTGCAGCAAGGAGTGATGCAGAAGAACTGTATCGCATCACTAGAATGTTGTCCAAAAAAGGTTTCAACAAGAACAGACCTGTGAAAAGCAAGGAGGGTCGACTGCTGACGACAGAAAAAGAGCAACTTAGAAGATGGAGAGAACATTTTTCTGATGTATTAAACAGAGAGCAACCTGAAGAGAGGGAGAGGCAATGGAATTTTCCGGATGCCAGTGACAGAATCAATGTAAACACACCATCTAAGAGTTAAATTAAAATAGCTCTCAAACAGATAAAGAACGGGAAGGCTCCAGGAATGGATAATATTGCACCTGAGGTGCTAAAAGCAGACACTGACACCACCGTAAATCTACTGCATCCACTGTTTGAGAAGATATGGTCAGAAGAGAAAATACAAATGGATTGGAAAGAAAAGCTGATTATTAAGTTGCCAAAGAAAGGGGATACAACCAACTGTAATAACTGGTGAGGCAGCACCCTCCTATCTGTACCAAGTAAAGTACTCTGTAGATTGATGCTAATTCGTATCAAGGACTCAGTCGAGGCACAACTGAGAAAAGAGCAAGCTGGATTTAGAGAGCACAGAAGTTGTGTCAATCTCATCAACACACTGCGTATAATACATGAGAAGAGTGCAGAAGGCAGAACACTCTACCTTACATTTGTTGATTTTGAAAAGGCATTTGACTCTCTTAATAGCAGCATTATGTGGCATACCTTGGGAGAATATGGAATACCATCAAAGATAACAAATATTATTGAAGCCATGTATGATGGATATGAATGTAGGGTGCTACGCAATGGGAAACTTACTGAATCTATCCAAACAAATGCTGGGGTAAGGCAGGGGTGTATACTGTCACCTACCTTGTTCTTGTTGGTACTGGACAGCTTAATGAAAAGAGTTGTTGATGGTAGGAGAAGAGGTATTCAGTGGGGAATGCAAGACAGGCTTGAAGACCTTGACTTTGCTGATGATATCAGCCTGCTCTCACAAAGATTGCAAGACATGGAAGAAAAGTTTGAAAGACTGAAAGAGGAAACAAAAATTGCAGGACTTAATAAATGTTCAGAAAACTAAGGAAGTGAGAATGCGATCTGAATATCAAGCAAAGCTAACAGGGTATGGAAAGGAATCAGAAAAAGCAGACTCCTTTGTATATCTAGGGAGTACCATCTGTAAAGATGGAGGGGTCAAGGAGGATATAAATAGTTGGATACGGAAGGCAAATGGAGCCTTTATACAACTGTACCCTGTCTGGTGTAATAAGAACATCTCAAGACGAACCAAGCTGCGCTTGTTCAATAGCAACATAAAGTCAGTCCTCCTGCATAGTTGGGAAACCTGGAAGGTAACAAACATGATTGTAAACCAGCTGCAAGTCTTCATAAACTGGTGTCTTTGGCAAATTATAAATGTGAGGTGGACAGATGTTATATCAAATGAAGAATTGTGGGAGATGACAAGCCAGCGACCAATCCGTGAACAAATAAAGGAAAGAAAATTGAGGTGGATTGGTCACACAATACGCAAACAACAAGGAGCTGTTGTAAAGGCAGCACTGGATTGGAACCCACAAGGAACATGTAGATGTGGCCGCCTGAAAAAGACATGGAAAAGAACGGTGGAAGAAGAAGCTCTGAAAGCTGGTAAAACATGAAGTGAAGTGAAATGTTTGGCTGCCAACAGAACCAGATAGAAGGTCTTTACTGCTACCCTATGATCCAACAGGAAATAAGTCAAGTAAGTCAAGTCAAGTGTGAGACCTGTACCAGATACAACTAACACGGGATACTGAACGTGTACAGATAAGGGCACCACAGATGGCCACAGGTTTGTTTAATCCATAGGAGAGTGTCACAGAGATATTGAAGGAACTGAAATGGAAGACTCTTGGAGGCAGATGTAAACTATCCCGAGAAAGTCTGTTAACAAAGTTTCAATAACCAGCTTTAAATGATTACTCTAGGGATATACAACAACCCCCTATGTATCACTCACACAGGGATCGTGAAGATAAGATTTTAATAATTACTGCACAACACAAGCCCGCAGAAAACAAGGTGGAAAATTAAGAGCATAAAGAGCTGAGTTGTGTGTATGGTAATTGATCAGAGACAAGATTAACTTCATCAGCAATAGTAAATCTGAAAAGGTTAAAAGTGTACAAACCAAACAAATTTTAGGTGTATGCATTGTTCACCACCAGAAAAGACAGTGGATGAACTACAGACTTACACGTGTCTAGGACTGAGAAACTACCTGAAATTGGAATGCTTTGTTTATTGTAGGTGACTAATGTACATCACACTGGCGCTAAAGAGGGAGAACCCAAGTCCATGTACGTTTGGGAGTTGAGTCGACTTGCATGTGCAAAACCTTCTGACAAACCTTGACATCAACAAAAAGCTTATTGAGTGCAATGGAGATTGCTGATATACAACTGACATCCATGAAAGTGTCTGCAATGGGCTGTTGGAATTTTGCATTACAAACAGGAGCAATGTGGCCCATTTTGTGGCACTGGCGGCAAATGGCGCACCGTTTAGGACAATGCAGCCTATCATGAGTGACAAAATATTGTTCATTACCAGGCTTGCTGTGCTGCTGCTATTTCCTTGGCGATTTTCTCTAGGTCGTGCATCCATCCACTGTGCGGCAATCGCTTCTTGGTTTTTTCATCCTGGCCCAAAATTAGGTCTTAATAATTTTCATTTATTTTCCACTTACCAATGGATCATTATGGTATGATCTGTTTTGGATCCATCCATTATATTGGAATCTGGTAGTTTTAAATCAATGACATACTGTCTTTTAGCGGTGTTTTGTTTGCCGGACAACGAATGTTGGGTAAAAAGATTCCGATCTTTCCCACTCTAATGTTTTAATCATATGTTCACCTGAAGATGTGACTTTTAGTGCCATGAAAATGGTAGCGATCCAGTAATAAAGGACTAAATACAGCTGAAGCAGTTATTAATGCCCAAGATGACAAAAAAAGCAATAACATTAAAAATAGCAAATTATGTATTTGTTAAAGCTATTAACGGGTTTTGTATAAATAGGCTACCTTTGAAAAAACCACAGCTCGTCCAGTTTTGGCTGTCAGAAACACTCCCATCTCCTATTAATATAGTGTACTAACAGAAAATAATGAAACAGCATACGAAGTTCTAGGTTTTTGAAGATACTTGCTGATGAAAAATTAAACTGTAAAAACCATATAGTAAATCTGCAAAACATTTAGGCTCAGCTACTTTTACCACAGCAATAATTGCCAACTTTGGGGATATAGAAATGAGTAAGTTAACATATTTGGCATACTTTGTTCCCTGATGTCTTATGGTATAATATTGATGAGTAGCTCCTCACTTAGGCAAGAAGTATTTGTTGCAGAAAAGAAATTAATCAGAATTATGTTTGAGGTAGGATCTGTTTAAGCAATCACCTTCATAGCACATTTATTGACTGAAATAATTTTTCAGTAACAATGCATTGCTGACTGACAGTAATAGAATTATTCCCAAATACACTAATAGAATGTAAAGCACTTCCCTCTGGTGAATCTAACGTTGATACAGAAAAAGAGTGGAAACATGCAACTACAAAACTCTTTGACAATCTGACCAGGAAAATAAAAAGACTGAGAGACAGCAGAAGTTTTTTTAAAAAGTTGATAGCATTTGTTCCCCCTTAGGAAGACCTTATATATCAATAAGGAGTTCTAGAATATAAATATGAGGTCAATTACAAACCTGTAAACAGCCAGCATGTAGCCATATCAATGTATATGGTTTTTAATTGTCTAGGAAATATTTTTCTCCACTGATAAGTTTCCGCATCATAACGTCTACTGTGAATATGGTTCATGGAACATCTAACTATAGGCCTGTTTAAATTAGTTGGAATTTGACAGCCAGTGGGCAGGACTGGGCACTGCTTCTGCAAGCAATATATCTTTGGCATTGTCAGCTCCGTCCGCCCCCATTAGCTGAGAGGTCAGTGCAACGGACTGGCCATCCTTAGGGACCAGGTTCAATTCCTAGCCTGGGTCGGAGATTGTCTCTGCTCAGTGACTGGGTGTTGTTTTGTCCTAATCATCACCATTTCATCCCCATCAATGTGCAAGTCGCCGAAGTGGCATCAAATCGAAAGACTTGCACCAGACAAACGGTCTACCCGACGGGAGGCCCTCGTCACATGACATTATTTATTATTATTGTCAGCTCCCACAATGTTGTGTCTACTGCTGCACAAAGTATTATGCCTGCAAACTTCTTCAGCTGAGAAAATTTGCCTATTTCAATAAAAAAACAGATAGTACAAACTCTCTTCCATCCATCCTCAGTGAAAAAATGTAAAGGATAATGGTAAAGTTATTAACATTGAGCAAATTAAGTGCTTGTGATTCAGCAGGTGTTAAATCAAGAGTATAGTAGAAACACTAGAGCAAAAATCGTTATGCCACGCTGAATGCAAGATTTTTCCCGGAATAACTGACGAAAGCAATTCTATGGGAATAACGATGGATCAAGCAGGGATCAGGACAAATTTTGTCCTAGGTATAGTTGAATGTGAATCATATATATCAGAAAGTTTTGACTAAGAGGGCAATTACAATTTCCTGTGAAAAATCCACCCTGAAATAGCAACAATGCTATGAAAAGCACACAAGCACAACTCTCTCTCTCTCTCTCTCTCTCTCTCTCTCTCTCACACACACACACACACACACACACAAAACCACTGTGTCTGGCCACTAAGATTGAGAGGCTATTGATAAAGGTTTCATTATGGTTCATAACACCCATTTTTTGTGAGATATAATTTAAAAAATAAATCGGATTTCATCATCTATTTTTAATGTATTTACACAGTATTACAAATATCACAATTAACTACACTGTTCCGCTACACATAAAAAAAAAATGCCTACAGTAGTAACAGATTTGGTGGGTCTTACGTTACCTTTATAGATGCCAATAGAAGTTTTTCTTGGTTCAGCAAAACTTGCCTCTTGTCAGGAGTTAGATTCACATCAACATTATCTTTCTCCATTTTTATATTCATAAAAACAAATGGGTACTGCTTTTTGTTGAACACGTGATAAACATCATTCACTACTTTCATCACCTGAAAGTACAAAATTTCTCATGTAATAGTGCTGTTTTAAGATGCCATAAACATGGTATCATGATTATTCCTGATAACACTTGAAAGAATACAAATCAGTTCTTGTCTGCCTTTTCTTCATGCTTCTTTTTTTTTAAGTTCAGGTAAGACAGAAAAGGAACATTTACTTCCTATTTACCGAAAATAAAAAGCATTCATTAACCTGACAGACATTCAACAAATATCAGCAGTCTATGGCCGAGACGCTGGAAACATGTCTGTACTGCCTTTTCCATCAACTGTGTTCCAAGATATTTCAATATAGGATCCCTTTCGATTTCACCAAGTAGCTGAATATTTGATACCGGATGTGGAAAATGTTATAACAATATTAAAAAACAAAAACTCAGCCAGATGGGATGGGATATCTACTGAAGTCATTAAAGCAGTTATCACATAATGGCAACCCCACTAACACTTCAGCCAATCTTTTGAACAGGGATGCTTTCCTGATATGCTGAAGTTTACAGAAGTCAGACGTCTGTTGTACAAAGGGTCGAGGGAAGATATGAAGAACTATCACCTGTTATCTTCCTTCCAATTCCATTTAAAGTACCTATAAACAGTCTCAAAATTTTACTGTAAACATATTACCGTAAGTAACCAATTCAGATTATGACAAGAAATAACACAACAGAAGCTATGAATGTTTTTGATAGGCGAAGTATTAGGTCATACGCTTAAATTTACAAGTATCTTCTGAGATCTTACAAAAGCCTTTGATGCAGTAAACATGGCTTGTTTATCTACAAATCAGATATATATGGAATTAAGGGCAATGCTCTGCAATGACTTATACTACATGTGCAGAACAAAAAACAAAGTGTAGCTGTAACTTCAAACTCAGTAAATTATCTTTCTAAATGGAGTACATCATCTCAAGGTTTACCTCAGTGCTTCACTTTAGGGGCAATCATGTTTCTATTCCAAGTAAATGACTTACTCAAAAATATAAATAATTAAATTCTGATATCTATTGTGAGCACACTCGATGCCCTAGAAAACTGGTTCCAGTTAAACAGGTTGAAACCGAACACTGCAAAAATCCTCACAATACATGAGAATTTTATGCTTTCCACTTATCACTTTAAATTATACGAACAGATTATACAGCATATTGGGATGAAAACACATTACAAAGTAATACATGAAAATATACTTAATATAAAGCCAGATACCCTAAAAATAAGGCCACAGCAAATTATGTGTGAGAAATGCTACTCTGCTGTAGAATAATTCATGGAGGATGAAATAATAATCAGCAACATCTAGCTTTTTAATACAAGGTGTCCCATGATGTTTGATCAACATGCAGGAATGTGACAGGAACCATGATTCAAAGCAAAAAAGTCTAGCGAACATGGGATCTATAATGCATACCTTGAGAGCTATGAGTACTTGTTGAGTACAGGAGATTTGTTTCACAGTAGTGAAGATGAAAAAGTGCTCATAACTTTTAAGGCATGTACTCTGGAGCCCACATTTAGCGGACATATTTTTCTTCTTTTGGTCCGTACTACCATCTTCCAGAATATGGAAAATAAAAAGCTTGCAGAAGAAGAGATTTGTTTGACAGTACCAAAGATTAAGAAGTGCTCATAGGTCTTAAGGTATGCATCTTAGAGCCCATGTTTATCACACCTTTTTGCTTCAAATGATTCTTGCTGTCATATTTCTGAATATTGACCATTCCTCCTAGGACACACTGCATATACAACAAAATTGTTTGTTGTTATGATACTGTTATTGACATCAGCAATTCTGCACTTCTGGTGAAGTTTTACAACAATTTTTTTGATGTGTTTACTGTACCTGAATCAAATGACTTTGATTATGTATGTTATGAGACGAATAAATCACAATCCACAGAAACACAGTCTCTTAGCAGATGAAGCTTCATTTTAATTTTCACTGTTGTTTGGCTCATAGTCAACCAGCCCCCAAATTTCAAATGTCAACAATGTGTTTCAAGTCCTCACTGATACAACAAATTACCAGGAGTATTTTAGTATCACATGGACTAAGGTTGTTAAGATTTTTCAGCATGTTGAGGGCAATGTGTTCTTGTCATCCCTCCCAGGGGATGTTTGTGAGTGGCTGTATACATGGAAAGTGGAATAAAGTCTGTAGGCCAACACATACACTACAGTAAACAGTTTTTCAAGTACTGTGTTTCAGTAGGTCTAGAACATACGAGATAGCACCTCTGGCTATATACAGTCCCCCAACAGAAAGAGTTTTAAAGTTCAGTACGCAATTAAAGTAATTTAGCAGAAATTCCCCGGAAATCATTTTACGTTGTGATTTCAAGACTGAATTTATCTCTGACAGTACTAAATGAGACCTTTAGATTTATTAATTCCCAGGTCTCATTTGCTCCTCACAGCAGCATTCTAATCAAGAACAGATGGGCAGCACAACAGAGATTACTAACTGTCTTTCATAAAATAGATATGAGCTCATAATACTGTACAACACTGTGGTTACAGTTTTTCTTCACAGAGAGTCAGGGATAAAAGCAGTGCAATCTGAGACAAAGGGTGGCAAATATCTAGAATCAAAATATCTTGTGCCAGTAAGAGAGAGATTTAATGCAGGCAGGTAGGAGTATTATTTGAAATGAAATGAATACTCAATAAAGCAAATGACCTGCAACTCTCAGATATTAGTTGCAATGAGATTGAGGTAGACCCAAATTATTGTTGACTAATTCAGTGAGTAATCTTACAAGAGTATGCATTGAATAGAAATAAGTTTCTCATCTACAACCACATCTCTTAGGTTTATACTGAAATTCATTAGATAATCAGGCAGTCATTAGTTTTAATAACTCTCTTGCAGGGATCACAAAAATAATTAGGCCACTGAAAGGCAGTAACTT
The DNA here is from genome assembly GCF_023898315.1 of Schistocerca nitens. Lineage (NCBI taxonomy): Eukaryota > Metazoa > Arthropoda > Insecta > Orthoptera > Acrididae > Schistocerca > Schistocerca nitens. The sequence goes on from NC_064617.1 coordinate 125,662,484, forward strand.
TTCTGCCTAGAATGTTATTTCAACCAAATTACTGAAAGGTTATGTTGACTTCATATTTCTGAGTTGCAATGCAGTTCAGAGCCCATGTTAAATTGTAAGTCCCCCTATAACTGGCTGGGTAAGTCTATTCAAAGGTCAGAGGCAAGCTAGGATACAGTTGCCCCCTCTCTGGTACCGCGCGCCGCGGAATTTGAATCCGCGCCAGGCATCATGGATGTCGAAGACCCATAGAGGTCTCTGCACCATCGCACCATAAGTTGTGATGGCGCGCGCCTCCCGGCCCACTTTTAGTGTGAGGGTGCCACAGTTGAACATGTGGTCCCAGTGGCCAATAGTGGCGCCCCTGATAGCGTACTTAAGTGCCGGCATCTCGCTCAGCCAGTCAGTCTAATCTCGCTTACGTCAGTTTACACCTCGCTTTGTGCTAGACTGCTTACTTCCTGGTTCGTGTACGAGTGGACATGTTTGTTTCCTTGTGACTCTGTTGTTTGGTCTTGTTGTATTCGTTCAGTCCTTCGTTGGTTGTGTCCGTCCTCTTCCATTGTGTTGTTGTTCGCGGGCCACTCTGCAGGTCCCGCCGCACTTTCCATCATTGCTACCCTGCGACTGTCCTGGTTGCAGTTACAACACCCTTCAATAGTACCATGCCTAGAAAAACAATGTAGTGTTCAAATCAACCTTCAGTTTTATGACAACTTTATCTTACGTAACTCCACTCCAAATCCTAGACAAGGAGGCAAAACCTGCTCGATAAAAGTGTTTTATTTTATAACGTGATTTTGAAAGTCAGAGTTCAATTAAAATTGATTTATGTTATCAGCAGCGAAGATTACTAAGGTGTAAATGTGTTGAGAAATGACTGTGAGAATTCTGAGATCCTTACAGAGAACTCGATAATGTAACTGGATAAATAAGGGTTGAAGGAGAAGGAAAAGAGGTAAAGGAAAAGGACTAGTGAAGTTTAGGAAATAAGGAGAATTTTGGAAATCTGTCCAGAATCCCAGTTATGGGGAAACTTACTGGATGGGGCAAGGAGGAAAGACTGACAGCTGGGGGCTGCACTGGATGAGATTTGAAAACCTGAGAGCTTAAAGGTAGAAGATAGGGTAATACGCAAGACAGGGATTACTGCCCAAACATTGTGGATGAGTCAATAAGAGCAGAAAGACAAGTGCATTGTACATAGTAGAGATTAGAGGGCGGGGGCAGGGGCAATATGCAGGTCAGAAAATGAAAGATATAGAAAACCAAAAGTGAATGAAGAAAGGAATAGTTACTGTGAAGAAATGCTGAGACCAAAGAAATTAATGTAGGGTGAAATGGGTTGCGAGAAACAAGGACATGTTGTAACGCCAGTTCCCTCCTGCGGAGTTCTGAGAAAATCCCATTCCAAGCAGTTCCCAATAATCGGTCTGTCATTCCCATTGTGTCCAGTAAGTCTCCTTGACCTGGGGTTCTGGGTGACTTTCCCAACTCTCCTCATTTCATAAACCACTCCAGCCCTTTTCCTTAACTCGTCTTCCTTCTCCTTCAACACTTCAGTCACAAGGAGGGGCCAATGGCTCAAGAAGCTTGCAAATTTAAATACCTTTATACATGTGTTTTCCTACCATCACTTAGCGAGTAGATTATTTATCTATTCAATTAAATTATATATTCAGAAATTGAGTATTCTCGTTGTTAAAGAGAACTCTGTATGATGATTAGTTATCTACTTGACAAGTATTTCCCCTACTTACTTTTTCCAAGTAAAAACTTTATTCATTTTACGTACATTGTTCCAGAAGACTATTCAATACGGCAAATATACAAACCAAGCAAACCTTCTTGTCTGTAGACCAACACAATGAGACCTACTTCTAATAGCAAAACATGCTGAAATAAACTTGAGTGAATTTTGTGTACCAACTGTCTTAACGTACTGTGCACTTGAGCCCCAAGGCATTTTACATTGTGTTTCATTCACCATTCATGTCTACTTCTGGCGGTAGCAGTCTTTCTTGCTTGTTTGAAACTGCATAAGTATTGGTAAGATTAAAAAATATACTATTTGCTGTGAAATTGTCATAGGTCACTTCAGCTATTATCTGAGCTGTGCCTGGAAGGCTTGAATTTGGACTGGTCGGCTGATTTGGCGCAGGGGACCAAACAGTGAGGTCATCAGTCCCATTGGATTGGTGAAGGAAGTCGGCTCTACCCTTTCAAAGGAACCATCCCAGCATTTGCCTGAAGCGATTTAGGGAAATCATGGAAAACCTAAATCACGATGTCTGGATGTGGGTTTGAACCATCGTCCTCCCAAATGCGAGTCCAGTGTGCTAACCACTGCGCCACCTCACTCGGTTAAATTTGGATTGAAGATTAGTATGCTTTTGCCATCAGTAACATTACAGCTTTTGAACTATCCAAAAATCATTGGAAGATCATTAAAGTAGAATAGGTACCGATCAATGTGGGACCCCTCATTATGTTCCTTCAATCCGAGGTCATCCCTGTAACACATTTTGTCATCATAGAGTCCATCAATGCACAAACATGCCATTTATGGCATAGCCCTTTAGTTTCCCAAGGAGAATTCTGTGGCTCATAAAATCAAAGACCTTGGTAAGGTAACAGAATACGCTAATGGGATAGTTGTTTTTGTTCAACTCACGTTATGATTTCTATTCTGATGTCTTCTACTGCTTTCTCTGTGGAGAATCCTTTATGGGAGATACACTAAGAGATAGTTAACAAGTTCTGCTCATTGTCAGATAAATGAGACAATATTCTATCCATTCCATAGATCATATAAAGAAGGATAACAATCAAGAATGTAAGTGAGTAATGCATTCGCAACTTAGCTATGATTTTTGCTTTTACAATTGTTTCAGGAGAAATAGTACATATTTTACAAGAGAGTAGTATAGACTAATTTGAATAAAACATTTCTTATAACACATATCTATTTTTTATCAGTTACAGAGATAAGTTTTCATTTCATATGCTGGTACTTCAGTTGCTGTGGGTTTCTTTATCAACTGTCATTTTTGTTTGAAGTTGAAGTTGTGTGTGAGTTTGCGTAGCTGAATTTTTTAAATGTGGTTGTGATCTGTTAATCAATTCTACCAATTTGCTTAATCATGCCACAATTATTTACAAATGCTGAGTATGCTCATGTGGCATATGTGTAGGAGTTTTGTAATGGAAATGCTGCTGCTGACTGAAGAGAATACAGTACATGATTTCCTAACCCAGAGCATCAGGTTTAAGAGTATTTACTTGTGTGTGAGATTGGTGCAGTGCCCAGCAGTTATCCCTCATCTGATCATGCACACACACAAAGCATGGAAAAAGTCGAAAACATTATTCTGTTGATACAATATAGGCCTTCAACAGGCACATATTGAATGTCTACATGTACCAGTGCTCCACACAGAAGAATATGGTGTGCATTAAGTATGCAGAACCTCAATCCACATAATTTACAGTGGATTCAGCATCTTTGAGAAGGTAGACTACTGAAATTTTTTCACTGGCAAATTACACATTGGCAAGTAATTCCATTAATACTGTTGACTGATGAAGTTACTTTCACTTGCAATAGTATCAATCACACTTATAAATCACATCAAAGGCCCAACGAAAACCATAATCCCAATGTGGAGACAAATTTCCAAGAAAGCTTCTCTGTAAATGTGTGGTGTGTTATGATAGACAATCAGGTGACTGGGCCTGTTGTGTTACCCCACTGTCTTACACGGTTCTGTTATCTAGATTTGATTGAAAATGAGGTTCCAGAATTGTTGGAGAGGTTCCTTCAGCTATAAGGATGGATATGTTCTTCCAGCATTTCAGGGCTCCTACACATTCTAGTCATCAGGTGACACATCATCTAGCTCTAACATTCCCCAGAAGCAGAAGTAGTCATGTTTCTGGCCACCAAGGTCTCCGGACATTACACCTTAGATTTTTGTCTGTGGGGATGGCTGCAGAAAAAAATAAAAAATAAAAAGAAAGGTCAACACAACAGATAATCAATTGTTTGGATCATGAACAGTGCTGTCCCTACAGCCTAGGTATTCATGGCAAACGTATCTGCTCCAGTGATGAATCCCTCAACAATTACACCAATAACTTGACCAGTGCTTTCCTCTCCCACAACTATCCTGCAGACCTTGTCCACAAACAGATCTCCCGAGAAATACATTCCTCCCCATCCAACAACAATGTTCCTACCCCCAGACCACACAGAAGCATCCCCCTTGTCACCCAGTATTATCCTGGCCTCGAATACATCAACAAATTACTCCGCCAGGGATATGACTTTCTCAAGTCAAGCCCCGAAATGAGATCATCCCTTGACAATATCCTCCCCACACCACCCAGAGTTGCCTTTCATCGTCCCCCTAACCTCTGTAACATCCTTGTCAAACCCTACAATATTCCCAGACCACCTGCTCTACCCAGCGGGTCCTACCCCTGTAACCGACCCTGCTGCAAAACCTGCGCCATGCATCCCCCCACAACCACCTACTCCAGCCCCGCTACTGGTAAAACATACACAATTCAAGGCAGGGTCACATGTGAAACAACACATGTCATTTATCAGCTGACATGCCTGCACAGCGCACAGCCTTTTTACATTGGGATGACGACAACTAAACTGGCTGAGTGCATGAACGCGCACAGACGAACTGTCCGCCTAGGGGAGATGTCCAATACCCAGTAGCACAGCATGCCCTCCAGCATAATTCTAGGGACCTAGGAACCTGCTACACTGTACGTGCCATTTGGCTTCTCCCACCCAACACCAGTCCCCCAAAACTGCAGAGATGGAAACTTGCACTCCAACACATCCTTTCATCCCGCCATCCCCCTGGACTGAACCTACGTTAACCAACCTCACTTCCATTTACTCTTCAGTCCTATCCTCTTTCCCTTTCCTCTTTAGCCATTCATGCATATTTTCATCCTACATAGTTGTGTTCATCTTTATACTATATACTTCTTTACTTCTGTATGCATCCTCTTTGGTCTGAAGCTGGCACAGTACTTACAGTAGAATATCTTTGGCTTCCCTCTGATACCCATGCCTCCATCTTTGCTACCCTCCCTGTTTACCTTTCCCCTGTTGCTTCATAACCTGGGTTGTGAGTAACTGAATCCACTTTCCCTTCATCCCCATTTTCCCCTATCTCCTCCCTGACGAAGGAACAAAGTTCTGAAAACTAGGATACGTAAATTTTCTGTTCTGTTTTGTGTATCTATTGGCTGTACTGAACTGAGGTAAATACTGACCAGCCCCTCTATCTCTTTGTTAGTATTTGATTAAATTAAATAGCTTTTTGACTTTTCCATACCTAGACAGTTGATAGCATTTTCTGAAAATAGTAAAGTGATATAAATGTCTAGCCGCAGAACTGTGAATTTTTGAATGGTGATTTATGTTTCATAACATACATCATCTAAACTATCTGATTCAAGTACAAAAGACATTCCAAATAAATCTGTGGTAAAACATCACTGTAGCAGCCAAGACCACTGCTTCTCAGTATAGTGCAGTGTTGTGTGGTGTTGCGAGTGAGTATTTACATTCTGCTGGCAAATGTTTTCACAGCACCAGCTGCCAGAGGCGCTGTGTTTTGCAATGATGGTGTGCTTATTCTTTGACTTAATGTTGTACCTTCCTTTTGATAAACAGTTACTTTGTTACAGGCTTGAGTCTAGTTAATTCTTTTAGGGATAATACTACCATAAGGTGGAATTTCTCAAAGTTGTATTATCCATTGACAGTAAGTGTAGGCAGAAGTCGACAAAAGCAGCTGCTTAGAAGTACAAAGTGCAAGAACTAATTATTTATTAGTGTACTTTACAGAAATAGCAGTGGCAGCTCTAGCCTGTTAATGTATAACTTGTCTCATTCCTTCTTCCTGAAAGCTCCCCTTAGCAATACAATTTATCAAACAAAAATGATGTATGAATTAATTAATGAATCTCTGTTTCCCTTACTTAACTAGGATTCTTGGTACAGAAAATAATTTCATACTTTCTGTTTGTCAAACACCCTGCTGCAAACTTCCCACAATCAATAATCAAATTTTATGCTATCTATTCTGTAAGCATCCCACATAAATTGTGCTCCACAGCCACGAATTTTTTCAGTAACATTTGTCATGTGACTATATTGTGGGCTTCTGTGATATACTTTATGCGAGATGAAAAGTCAATATATTATAAACAAGAGCACCATTCTAAAAATAACAACCTGCCAGCTGGCTGGTTCACTTGTTATTCTGTCTAACAGTGATCAGCACCTATGATACACTTCCCTGCTCCGTGTGATGTAAATGGCATAGTCCATATCACGGTGGTTACACTCCCCATCCAGAAACATCTACACTCCATAAATCAATACAGAATCACCTCAAGTCATCACATCTCTTCCACCACACATATTGGCCAATTCAGAACTCCAGCATACCCAATTAGTGTTGGCAACACACAATCACACATTTAAAGATATTCATACAAACATATAACTGTCTTTAAATGTATTACTTGCACTACAGTGAATGACATTTTTCTCAAATTACTTTACTGTTGTTAAAGAAGTCAAGTGTGCAGTATTTTCTTTTCTTTTTTTTTTTTTTTTTTTTAATTTTATTCCTCATCAGGGTGGAGGAAATATTTCTGTCAGACTCTGTGTTTGTCCATGCCCTCGCAGCTGGCTGAGTATGCTGGGTTAACAAGTCTAAAGAAGATAGCAGGATCATAGGAGTAAAACACTGTACATTTCAAAGCATTCTATGGGTTGATCACTTTTTTATATTTTTTACCCTTGACGTAATAAAAATATGCACACCTGAGAACCAAGTTGTTGATATAGCAAATGATATATACACTCCTGGAAATGGAAAAAAGAACACATTGACACCGGTGTGTCAGACCCACCATACTTGCTCCGGACACTGCGAGAGGGCTGTACAAGCAATGATCACACGCACGGCACAGCGGACACACCAGGAACTGCGGTGTTGGCCGTCGAATGGCGCTAGCTGCGCAGCATTTGTGCACCGCCGCCGGCAGTGTCAGCCAGTTTGCCGTGGCATATGGAGCTCCATCGCAGTCTTTAACACTGGTAGCATGCCGCGACAGCGTGGACGTGAACCGTATGTGCAGTTGACAGACTTTGAGCGAGGGCGTATAGTGGGCATGCGGGAGGCCGGGTGGACGTACCGCCGAATTGCTCAACACGTGGGGCGTGAGGTCTCCACAGTACATCGATGTTGTCGCCAGTGGTCGGCGGAAGGTGCACGTGCCCGTCGACCTGGGACCGGACCGCAGCGACGCACGGATGCACGCCAAGACCGTAGGATCCTACGCAGTGCCGTAGGGGACCGCACCGCCACTTCCCAGCAAATTAGGGACACTGTTGCTCCTGGGGTATCGGCGAGGACCATTCGCAACCGTCTCCATGAAGCTGGGCTACGGTCCCGCACACCGTTAGGCCGTCTTCCGCTCACGCCCCAACATCGTGCAGCCCGCCTCCAGTGGTGTCGCGACAGGCGTGAATGGAGGGACGAATGGAGACGTGTCGTCTTCAGCGATGAGAGTCGCTTCTGCCTTGGTGCCAATGATGGTCGTATGCTTGTTTGGCGCCGTGCAGGTGAGCGCCACAATCAGGACTGCATACGACCGAGGCACACAGGGCCAACACCCGGCATCATGGTGTGGGGAGCGATCTCCTACACTGGCAGTACACCACTGGTGATCATCGAGGGGACACTGAATAGTGCACGGTACATCCAAACCGTCATCGAACCCATCGTTCTACCATTCCTAGACCGGCAAGGGAACTTGCTGTTCCAACAGGACAATGCACGTCCGCATGTATCCCGTGCCACCCAACGTGCTCTAGAAGGTGTAAGTCAACTACCCTGGCCAGCAAGATCTCCGGATCTGTCCCCCATTGAGCATGTTTGGGACTGGATGAAGCGTCGTCTCACGCGGTCTGCACGTCCAGCACGAACGCTGGTCCAACTGAGGCGCCAGGTGGAAATGGCATGGCAAGCCGTTCCACAGGACTACATCCAGCATCTCTACGATCGTCTCCATGGGAGAATAGCAGCCTGCATTGCTGCGAAAGGTGGATATACACTGTACTATTGCTGACATTGTGCATGCTCTGTTGCCTGTGTCTATGTGCCTGTGGTTCTGTCAGTGTGATCATGTGATGTATCTGACCCCAGGAATGTGTCAATAAAGTTTCCCCTTCCTGGGACAATGAATTCACGGTGTTCTTATTTCAATTTCCAGGAGTGTATATAGCCAAATAAAATTAATATTTTCTCATATAAAACATCAGGTTTCTAGTTCTGTTCTGTTTCACTTTGTTTACAGAAAACTACACATTTGTATAAATGAATCATATCAACAGGAAGTGTTTTGAATTAATACTAACAATATTATCCTAATGGAAAAGTAGAGCATTAAAACTCACAGGGATGCTTTGCCCATTTTAAATGCAGAAAGATTCTTCAGCTGATAGAACTAGGTCACTATGTACAGTGAGTCACTAACATCACATATCTGCCCAGTTCAGAACTCCAGCGTGCCCAGTTAGTGTTGACACTAAATCGTACGTTTAAAGATATTTATTGTCAAAACTTGTGGAACTAACAGCACAGTTCTCTACACTCTGAAATGATGGAGGAACGATAAAGTAGAAATTTCTCAAATGTAAAGGGAAAAATAAGTTATTTCTCCTTCTCCTCCTCCGTAGCTTATCCCGCACTAGCACTGTCTGCTTGTTGACACATGTGCCTCCATTTGGATCTGTCAAGGCTTCTCCACGGGTGGCACTGATGAATTCCATATCCTTCTTGATACGATCCATTCATCATGTCTTGGGCCTGCCATGAGGTCGTCAGCCATTTATATCCAGGTTCATAGCTGTTCTTGCCAACGAATCTGCGCATGACATGTCTGTATCATCATAACCTGCTTTCTCATAGTTAGTCTGAGACTGGTACAACTCCAAGTCGCCATCGAATGTCGACGTTTATTGCATGGTCATATCGGCTAAGCACAAGGGACCATTGGAGTGTATGAATTTCCATCACGTGAAGAGCCTGCTCACGCTTCGTTGTCGTTGACTAACAGTCCAAGCCATAAAGTGCGACTGGGAATATTACAGACCTATAAACCTTTGACTTAATGCTTAAAGGTATACAGCGATCACAAAGGACACCCGTCACCTGCTGCCATTTCATCGAGGCTGTATTAACAGATATCCAGTAGACTTTCACCATCACTGATTATAAGTGAGACAAGATAGTTGAATTGCTCCAATTTCTTCAGATCTTCTACACCAATTCTGATGGTCCCATTGGTTTTAGTACCACACTCGTTGTAGTCTGTATACTTGATATCCAGTCGGAGGGCAAATTTACAAAGTCAATTCCATTACTACGTCTGTTCCTGGAGGTCTTCACGGTGTTTGTTTGCCAGTAAAACGTCATCATATAAGAGTGACCAAGGGTAGGTTGACTACAGGTCGTATACCACAGTGTCCACACAGAGGATAAACAGCTGAGATGACAGTGCTGTATCTTGATGTACTATGACACTAATATTAAAAGGAGATGATGTTCCCACTGCACATCGGATATTGCTGGAGACATTTTGATACAGCAGTTGTACCCATTGGACGTAGGCTTCAGCAACATTGTGAGATCATAATGCATGTGGGACACAGTCGAAGGCCTTTCCAGATCTACGAATGACATATGAATATCCTTGTTCTTCAGAGGTGTTTCTCAATAAGTAACCCAGAGGCTTGAATGGCATCTGTGGCTCCAGTTCCTTTGATAAACCCAGGCTAACTTGTGTGGAGCCTGGTGCCTATAACCTGCTCAAAGACCTTGATGGTGTGACAAAGCAGTCAAACTGGTTGATACTGCAAGAATTCTGTCACATCACATTTTCCATTCCAGACTGGCACTGTGACACTAGTTATTTGTTTATGACATTTGTCTGTGATAGAATTTTATTATAGTCCAATGGAAAAGTGTCTGATAAAGGTTTTAGCTACTCTTCACATAAAAATAGACACTTTTGTTTGTGTGATGGTCTGAAATATTTTTTTTAAATTATCAATATGTAGCTTTAAGTGTACAATATTTTTCAAAGATACAGGTTTTAGGAAGGGAAAGCCTTGTCATCTCCATTTTATATGTTCATTCCATTTCATACCCCTACAAATGTGCTGTCTCTTCCTGCCAAGAAATCCTCAATCTAGTAATAAATTTCAACAATATTATGACAAGGAAAGTTGCTACTCACCACATAGCGGAGATGCTGTATCACAGATAGGCACAACAAAAAACTGTCACAATACAAGCTTTCAGCCAACAAGGCCTCTGTTGAAAATAGATGACACAAGTGCACGCACACACACACACACACACACACACACACACACACACACACACTCCTCCCAGAGGCTGCAGTCGTATGTGTGTGTGTGTGTGTGTGTGTGTGTGTGTGTGTTTGTCAAAAATAGATGACACACTTGGACACACACAAAAGGCCTTGATGGCTGAAAGCTTATATTGTGACAGTCTTTTCGTTGTTCCTATCTGTGACTCAGCATCGTCATATGGTATCAACTTCCTTTTCATAATATTGTTACATTCCATCCTGGATTTTTCGCTGTTTGATTTCAGTCATAAATTTCACTTGATACTGCATATGATTGTAATTTTGATAATAACCATATGGGTGGCACTGAATTAAATACTTTTCGGAAGTCTAGAATTACTGCAGGTACCTGACTGCTTTGATCCATAGGATTCAGGATGCATATGAGATAGCACAAACCGTGTTTCAAAGGACTGATTTTTCTTTTTTTTCTCTCTTACATGAGAATTCGTATGGAGGCCGTTCTGTTTAAGATACCTCATCAAATTTGCACTCAGTAAATGTTCTAAGCTATATTGAACAATAATGGAAATTCCTAGATGGAAAAAAGCATACAATAGAGGAAAGGCAATCACTTACCTACAATGGACCTATGCGTGGTGCACAGAGGCATCAAAATCTTTTGAGCTCTTGCTCTTTCTCTAGCAGAAGTACAGACATTCACAAACAATGACACAGACACCCAAACATACACTCCCACAAAATAAATGTCAAGAATACTGGACAATAGTCTGGAGGGCAACTTCTGTCATTCTTCCTGCAGATGAATGTGACCTGTGCTTCCTTCCAACAACTGGATGCAGGTTTCTGTTCCAGGGATCAGTGGTAGTTTATGATTAAAAGAGGGGCTAACTCACCCACAAGTTCTGTGCTGAAGCCGATAGGGATTCCATCGTGCCCTCGAGCTTTGTTCAATTTTAGCAGTTTCAGCTGGTTCACAATGCCACTGACAGTAATACCTCTATTACTCCTCTTTGCAGTGCTGTGTGAGGTAACCTGGGACAGTACTTCTGTATCTTCCTTAGTAACAGAGCATTCAAAAACAGAGTTCAGAATTTATATTTTTGCTTTACTACCCTCAGTTGCAGTTTCTGTGTCATCTATGAGTGCCTCGGCACTAACTTCCAGTGCCAATGGTAGCTGAATCACATGAAATTGATTACTCCTTTTCAACAGTGTGCTGATAGTTTACAGCAACTGTCACCATCGAAGACATGACATAGGTGTTTGTCATCAGTGCAGCTTCTCCATGTACATCTATGGCTGGTGATGGTTGCACCAAGCACAGTAGAAGACTCTGAGGTAAGTGGAGAGATGTCCATCTGTTCTTGACGAATGTCCACATAATATACATATCCTAAGCAATATCCATAATTATGGTCAATACTTCAGTTGTGTTAACACCACTGAAATAATGAAAATGTTTACCTTTGTCTTGAAGTGCCATATGTGACACTTTTTCATCTTTGTCATGCCTGTCCAACGTTTATGATGGTGATTTTCCATGTATTCTACCATCTATTTTATCTCATGTATACTACATTGAATCTATCCTTCCCCTACCACTGAACTGTAAATGTGTCTACCCCATTCTCTCTCTCTCCATCCCATCTCCACAAACATGCAACACTTTACCATTTTTTTCAACCATTTTTTCATTATAATCAGATCCTGTGTTTCTAACTTACAAGATGTGATTGGAAAGTTTTAAGAATGAGCTTGTAATTGTGATGCATCTCCTTCAAAATAGTCCCCTTCTGACTGAACACACCGACTCCAACAGTGTTTCCACTTTTGGAAACATTCCTGGAATTTTTTTGCCTGGATGTCTTCAATCAAGTCTAATCGCTTCCCTTTCAGTGAAAATTTCAGTTTAGGAAACACATAGAAGTCCACAGGGGCCAAATCAGGGAAATATGGCAGTAGTGGAAGCACAGGAATTTTGAATTTGGTCAAAAATTCAACGATGGAAAAGGCACAATGAGCCAGAGCATTGTCATGGAATAGCACCCAACTCGTGTCTTTCCACAATGCAGGCCTTTTCTTCTGCACCTTTTGGTGCAAACGTTCAAGGACACATTTGTAGTATTCCCGGTTAATTGTCTGTCCTCCAGGGGTAAATTCATGATGCACAATACCGGTAGAACTGGGGGGAAAAAAAAAAAAAAATTCACCAATATTGTCTTCACCTTCGACCAACTTTGCCGTGCTTTTTTCGGTAGTGGTGAAACTGGAATCTTCCACTGCGAAGACTGCACTTTGGTTTCAGGATCATGTCCATATACCCATGATTCGTCACCTGTAATTACCCTATTTCACAAATGTGGGTCATTTTTAGTATGATTAATCAGTTATTGGAACACTTCAAGTCAGTATTGTCTCTGGTCATTTGACAACACTTTTGGAATGAATTTTGCGAACACTAGATGCATGTTCAGATCTTCAGTTAAAATTGAGTGCACTGCACAGAAACTTAAATTGAGTTCATCAGCAATCTCCTTAATTGTAAGTCTGTGATCAGAGTGCACTAAGTCACAAACTTTCACAACATTTTCATTCATTTTGGGGGTGGAAGGATGACCATACTGTAGTTCATCTTCAAATGGCCATTTTTAAATCTGTTGAACCAGACAAAAACATTTAACTGGCTCATACAATTAACTCCAAAAGCTGTTTTTAATAGATCGTAAGTCTCAGAAGCTGATTTCCCAGTTTTAAAACAAAATTTCACACAAACTCGTTGTTGCATTTTTACGTCCATTTTCACACAGACAGAATCCAGCAACAAGCCCTACCAGACCCACACTCAACCAACTGCCAGAACGAACTGAATAAAGGAAACAGTTTCCTGTCAGAGGGCGTTCAGGGACAAGGCAATGACTCACTCCCCACCCTGTGTACCTGTCCACCAAACCAGCAAGCAGTGGCGGATTCTTTCTTAAAACTTTCCAATCACACCTTGTATGCACATCAAATAGTTGAAAATCCCTTTCCAGCCACTTAAATTAGTGTTTTCCCAAGATGACTTCATGTGCTCCCTCAATAAGGCAAAGTCTGATTCCTTCCTCCATTCACATACAAAGGCACTACTGCTCTATCTCTCATGACTGCACTGTCAGCAAGACAGTATGGTCATAGTCACCTTCAATATTTCACAAACAGTTTGATATACTGTTGGCTGTATGGATCCAATGTCCAAAATCACGAAACACACTGCAAACTTGCTTCTAAGAAATATCTCCAATCTCTCACAGGTACTAAACATGACTGAATGAAAACAAACAAACAAACAAACATGAAGACAAATGAGGAGGAGGAGGAGGAGGAGAAGGAGGAGGGGGGGAGGGATGGGGGAAGAGGAGGGGGGAGGGATGGGGGAAGAGGAGGGGGGAGGGATGGGGGAAGAGGAGGGGGGAGGGATGGGGGAATAGGAAGGGGGAGGGATGGGGGAAGAGGGGTGGGGGAAGAGGGATCTGTATTCCAATTTCAAACACAAGGCAGACTTCCTGACGCCAGTTGCTACTATACATGAAGGATACAACTGTACTTAGAATACAATAGTATATATCTTAAGATATTTATTGTTAATGATATTTCATGCTACTAAAAAGCAAGAAACCACACATCTTACCTGTGCTGGCTCACATGGCCTCGAGTTCACATAATAAAACTGTCTGTCAGGAGCTGATCTGCCTTCTCCATGAGAGCAAGACGATACGAGGCCCTCCAGTGTGAATGGGTAATCTGCATCAGCAAGTTTTTCAGAGAGGCCTAAGCTCTGCAGAATTTCTACACTTGGTTTTACTTGAGATATCTTCATAAGTCCATGAACCTTTATAGAAATAAAAAGGACAAGATATTTTGACAATAAGTCATCCAGTCAATTGTGACATTTTCCTCAAAGTGACACAGTTTTATTATGAAACAAAATTTTTAAAAAAATATTTCTTATCTTAAGATTACTTGCATTTACAACAAAATTCTCAAGAGTTAAGACCGAGCAATTTGTACACCACATGGCATAATTACTATACTGCCAGAAAATGAAATAAAAAGCAACACCAAATTACCATTACGTTGTAAAGAGTGGACATGATGCATTTGTTATCAATCACTATTAAAACTAACAACACTTAAATATTGGCCACTATGGTAACACAATCTCACATGAAAGTCTTCATGTCAGATTTGCAATCAGTGGTATGACATAACATACTAGAATACAGTGTGAATAAAAATAAGCTACCTGATTTGAATCATTTGTATTTATCAATACAAATATTTTACCAAAAAGGAACAAGTCACAACATAATCACAAAATCTTACAGTCTTTTGCTGTGTTTTGGTACAGTATTGCTCTATAATCTGATTATAAAATGTTCTAAATTATGATATAGCGGGTATGCTAGGAAGGACGTGTGCCTTGATAGAATGATATGGCCTGGAGTTTCAGAGAAATGCCACTAGATGCTAATATATGCACTGATTGTGTTCATAATCTCAATCTAAAACATTATGGTGTCCATTCAACTGAAGATGTTTTTGCTTGCTGCAGTTGAACAAGGTGAGCAATGGCTGGGATATAGCGTACTTTTGGTCGGTGTCCAAGGATTGTTCCATCTGTGGCAAAAAACGTGTGTCATTGGTATTGCCAATGTGAAGAGAAAGTATTTTTGAGTGACAATAAAAGTTCAGTTTGATTTCATACTTCTAATTGGGACGAAGCAAGCTGGGATAATTTTACTTCCCCTCTTGTTTGCCATCTGCCTCCTTAAAATTCATTTTGTTCTTAACTAATTACCATTAACATATGCAAGTATAATCTGCATTTTCATAATAGAGAAAGGTTGGCCCTCAGTTTTAAAGAACATAACACCAGATCTAATCTTGTGCTTAGTTTTATGTATGTAATTGATTTTCTAATTCTTTTGACTGTTCCTAGTTAGTATCTTTTGTTATAGGGTGAAATCAGTTATTGTTTTGTAACTTAAATTCTGTTGTTGACTTATAAACAAATATAAATTCTGTACTAATTATAAACATTTGGGAGACAAAACAATAGCATTCTTTAAATATTTATTTGGCTCTATTCGAAAACATGTTAGCAAAGCCAGCCCTTAATTAATTCCAAAGTAATTAACAGTTTTGTCAAAAGTATTGTTTGCATAATGATGTCTGTTAATGTCATCATTTAAACAAATAATTTGGCCTAACTTGTAGTAGAAGAAACTGTTAAAGGAACAAATTTTTCGACATATTCAGTTAATTTAATGAGTTAATTTTTAATTGTAATTTCTGTAAATTTAACTTTGAACAATGTGTTGTTCCAGTACCTATTATTGTGTGGATGTATAAGTGCCCAAGCATTGGTCACAAGACAGTCAGTCCATGGCCGAACTTCAGACGAGGAACCTGTTTTGGTTATATCAACAACAATGCATCCGTGAAATAAGTGTAACACAATCAGGTCATGTGTTAAAACAATGACAGTATATGATCCATATGTACCTTTCTATTCTTCACAACCTGTGAACTTTGTGATTAGGTTTTTACTGCTCATAGATATTCAATAGTAAACTATTGTTGCAGTATGTGGAAGTTTGCCTGCAAACTATTAATGAGGCTTATCGAAAGTTAAACAATAGTGCACTGACCATATAACTGTATATTATTGGGGAGTTGTGAACAGTGAAATTAAAGTACTATGAAATGTAAATGTGCATCTGTCAGTTACATCATTTACAGTAGACAGTACTGCACTTCCACCCCATATTTTTTCAGCCAATACGTCGACACTGAGGACAACAAACGAAGAAATAAAGGAGGCAAACCGGCACATATGGTGCCTCGACGTGAGGAATATTGTACATAACCACAATAAAATAGGACTCGCGAATTTTGAACAGTGAACTCAACAGTGGTTTACAGTGCAGCAGTGCAACAGCCAATCAGCACATGGGTGTCAGGCCACAGTAGGACAGCAGCCAATCACTGAGCAGGTTCTATGGAAGCAGCCATTGAGTACAGGAACAGCCAAGTAGCATGAAGGTGGACACAGTTGATCGAGATAAACACAACGCCTAGCCAATAGAATTACAACTCACAGCAGACGAAAAATCGAGATGACAACTGCAGCAACAGCAGCAGCAAGCAACAGACGAGTGATTAAAAAAAGAGGTAATTTCATAGAAAATGCTGTTTTGTATTAAGTGATACACAATGAGTGGACTTAATGAGCAAGACAGTGTGACTGAGGACAAAACTGTAGGGGTTAAGTTGTTAAATAAACAGAAAGACTTAATGGAGACTGATTCGCAGGACAACAGCGGTAACAGAAAAGTGGAAGCAATGTTAATGGATCTAGAATGAAATTTTCACTCTACAGCGGAGTGTACGCTGATATGAAACTTCCTGGCAGATTAAAACTGAGTGCCGGACCGAGACTCAAACTCGGGACCTTTGCCTTTCGCGGGCAAGTGCTCTACCGACTGAGCTACCCAAGCACGACTCATGCCCCGTCCTCACAGCTTTACTTCTGCCAGTACCTCATCTCCTACCTTCCAAACTTTACAGAAGCTCTCCTGCGAACCATGCAGAACTAGCAAGCAGAGAAGAATATCGTATGGAGCTACTTTCAAACGTTAGCCAATTCTTTATACTGAAAAACATGGTAACAGAAAGGCAGGAAGAGAGTTCAATGTAGCTAAGAGTAATGTTCGCTTATGGAAGAAACAGAAATTGGGATTATTTGCAACTACCGCTCCTAGAAAGAAATTCACTGGACCTCGGAAAGGAAGACATCCTGATGTTGAAGTAAATGTTTTGGAATTCGTCCGAGAAAGGAGGAAGAATGGGCAACCTGTGACCAGTGACACCATAATAAAAAAAAGCAAAAGAGGTGGCTGCAGCTCTTAATATAATGAAGCAAGAGTTTAAGGCTAGCCGGGGATGGGTTGATAGCTTTATGAAATGAGCGGGCTTATCTCTGTGATGCCGTACAACAATATGCCAAAAGCTTCTACAGGATTTTGAGAAGAAACTTCAAGAATTTCAGTGGTACATTATCACACTTCAGAAAGGGAAGAATTTTTGATGAGCCAAATAGGCAACATTGGTGAGACTGCAATTTGGTTTGATATGCCATGTAATTACATGACTGATGAAAGGGTACAAAAGAAGTTACCATCAAAACATCTGGGTGTGAAAAACAGTGTGTAGCAGTAATGCTGGCAATCACAGCATATGGAAACAAACTTCCCCCTTTTTTAATCTTCAAGAAAAAAACAAGCCCCAAGACACCAAAAAATTGAAAGCTGTTCCCGGATGACATCATTGTTCAGAATCAAGAGAAGGAATGGATGGCTGGAACTTTGATGCCTGACTGGCTCCAAAACATGTGGGAACTCTGTCCTGGTGGGCTTTCCAAGCAACCATCAATGATCTGTCTTGATGCATTTTGTGGTCACCTCACTGACGACGTAAAAAAGAAGATCCACAGCCTACCCAATGGCCTTGTTATTATTCCTGTATTACAACCACTGGATGTTAGCATAAATAAACTTTTCACAGCTATTGTTTGAAATAAAGTTACCATTGTAAAATAAATTTCAACAACACAAAAACACCCTACCAGCGATGTGCCAAAATTCGTTTTTTTTTATTAATTTAATTTTTAAAATTGGTATATGCATTACATTCCATAGTACATTAGATTCTTGTAAATACAGTATATACCATAGATCCCTCAAACAAACAAAAACATAGCCAGAAGAAAGGAATTAAAAATTTCAAACGAAAAATCTTAACACATATTCAATATTTTTCGTAAATCAACAACAACAGACATAATTATCCACAATCAGTCATGCCACCAGAGAGCACACAAGCTCACCTATTTTCATTCTATGTTACATAGACTAAACAACTTACCACTGAAAAAAGAAAAAAATTGAGAAAGAACTAGATCTTCTCCGAAATGTAGCGAAAAGTAATGGTTATCCTAAAAACTTAGTAGACACATTATTCAAAAAGAAAACCAATTAAACACATGCCAGTTCCATAGGTGAAATAACTTTAACCAGAGACAAAAAAGAACCAGAGAAAAATAAAGTTCTTGTATGGCCAGATCTAGGTATATTTCCAACAAAATCACTCGATGTTTCAAGAACACAAAATTATACTCCAGCTACAGTACCACCAACAATCTACAATGATTATTGAGACACATATCACCAAAATCAGAACCATTTTTGCAATCAGTAATTTACAAAATTAACTGTGAAGAAGGCCCAAAATTTTATTTAGGACAAACAGGAAGAAAAGTTAGTACACGATTTAAAGAAAACACGACAATAAGCGAAAATAATCCCTCTACATTTGCTGCACACTTAAAAGACACCAACCACAAAATACCTAATGCAGATGGGTCACTCAAAATATTACATAAGTTACAGAAAGGAAAAATCATGGATGAAATGGAATAAATTGAAATTTACATCCATTTAAAAGATCAGTGAGACAGAGTTTTAAATGAGCAAAACTACCTCTGAAATGGGAAATTCCTAGACAATGTTTTACCAGTTCTACAGCAAAGCATTACAGAACCACAGAACGTATAAATATTGCTACACTCATTAATAAATATAACTGTAGTGCGAAACATCACGCAACCATAAAGCAGTTTTTACTCGACTCTCATAGTTTTCCGTATTGTTTCTTTATAGTACTGGAATGGATTTTATAGATAAGATCTTTGTACCAACTATTCAAAAGTGATATGCTCCCACAATAAAAGAACAAACAAATATTTACAAGTTATTTTAAAGAAATTACATACAGTCATATTTACACCAGTGATGAACAATTAAAATTGAGAACAAAAGCTTATGCAGGTTAATTAAAAATTTCTGTAAAGCAGTTATAATCTTCCTAGTGTTACATACTTTCAAACATGGACCTTATATATAAAAGCCTTTGCAACAACTGCTCGAAAGTAACATGCTCCTAAAATAGCATAAAACATCTTGGATTTATTTTATGAGCATAACATGGAGTCATAGGAGCAATGACATTTATGACATAATTTACTACAAAAAAATCATCCATAAAGGAAGTTACAATGCGCCTAGTATATCTACAGATATGACTTTTTCCACATCAACATCACAAGTGTCATTAATGTATGCAATGTATAATGCTTCCATTTTCGATATTTGAAAATGGCCTAAGTCCAAAATTGTACAATCGTACATGAAATAAAGAGAATGGCAGCTGAAGGCATCTTTCAAAAACTTCATCACAGCTGCAGACTGTATCATACTGAAAATTAGAACATATTGTGATCTCAATCATAATGAGCTATCCTAGACAGAATGACATGTTTCATGCCAACCAGCATGGATTCCAAAAACGTTGGCCACGCGAAACCCAAACTCGAATGTTAACTAGATGACATTCTGAAAGCCACAGAATGAAGTAATCAATTGGATGCAGTATTTCTTTACTTCCTAATAGCTGGAATCAGTCAACTGATACAATCACCTGAGTGTAACAACTTGTGGGAGTGATCACATAAGGTCACAGTCTTAGGTAAAACTGGAGTGATCACGTAGGTTCACAGTCCTTGGTAAAGCTGGAGTGACCACGCAGGTTTACAGTCTGAGCCAAACCAAGTGGCAAATCTCAGTTAATTGACAGTATGCTGATAAAATGCAATCAGTCTACAAACAAGATTGTTTAGGAGATTCTCATGTGATGTGTCCTAGAATATTGTTAAAGTATGTGGGACCCATGCCAAATAGGACTACCCTGGGACACTGAACACATACAGGGAGGAGCAGCACAGATGCTGATAGTTTTTTTACTCCATGGAAGAGCATTACAAATATACTGTATAATCCGAACTGACAGGTGTTTAAAGGCCAACTTGTCTCTCAAAAGCCTACATTCAAAGTTCTAAGAAACCAGATTAAGTAACGAATCTAGGAATACACCGAAGTTCCCTATGTACCACTGCCATAGGAACTACAAAGACAAAATCAAATAATTTAGAGTGAGCACAGAGGCATTTAAGCAGCCATATTAAACGCGCTCCCTACACAAATGGAACCAGACAAAAACTGTTACACATATTACAGCGGGAAGTCCCTCTGCCATACATTTCTCAGTGGTTTGCAGAGTAAGTTTGTAGATGTAGATCTAGACTAGAACAGGCAAAGAGAGCACTCTTCACCCAAAGAGGTCTACTAATAAAAAAAACTGGGATTAATATGAGGAATAAACTCTGAGAAAGTGTGTATGGAGCACAGCATTCTACAGATGTCAGTCAAGATTGTGGTAAGAGTGGAAAAGAAGAGAACTGACACATTTGAAGGGTGTTGCTACGGAGAATGATGAAAATGAAGTGAACTGATAAAATATGAAATGGGAAGGTTCTAAACAATATTTAAAGGGTTGGGAATACTGTATGTTGGGAATACTGACAAGAAGGAGGGGAATCATGATATGACGTGTTAGGTCATCAGGGAATAGCTTCCATTATACTAGAGGGAGCTGCAGAAGGTAAAACATGTACAGAAACACAAGAGATAGAAATACATGGAACAAACTATTGTGACCACTGGGTATAAGTGCTAGTCTGAAATGAAGAGATTGGGACAGGATAGGAAATTGCAGCAGGCTGCAACAAACAAGTCAGAAGATTGATGGCAAAAATTCCTGCAAATAGCAGACATGAGTGAAAAGACAGATTCCACCATTTAGATCTCCAAAATAATTTAAACACTGTACCACATTGGTGTCTCATAACTGAGATAAAATTCTTCTCAGATACTTCCAATGTTCAAAGACGCGTGTCTCAAAGAAATACAATAGGACCACTGATGTCATCAATACACGAAAATGGAGCATCAATAAGGTTATCAACTATGATCTGTTGCTGATGAAGCTGTAGTCTTTAGGAAAATATCACAGCTGGATGATAGTAATGCAATGCAGAATGCATGAAGTGCATCATTTCCATTACATGTAGTGAATGGAAGCTCTCTTTAAATATGGATAAAATATGGATAAACAAAAAGCAATAGTATCAAATTACAAGAGTATAGGTAAATGCCTAATATTAATAACACAGAGCAATGCCAAACACAATAACATGTGAGGTCGGTAGTAGGAGATATGAATCTAATACTTGCATCAGTTGTGAAGCACCTGATAAACTGTAGTGGATCTGTTAAGAAGACCATGCACAAGACAATAGCGTAATCTTTGTTTAGAATATGATACCAGTATTTGAAGTATATACCAGGTAGGTGCAATATTTGGAAGTTGCACTGTTTGAATCATAACAGATGACTATAACTTACACGAAACTGCAACAAATGATCAAGAAATTTAATTGGTAATTGAAAGACACACTGTACTCATGAAACTCTACTTGGAGAATTTAAAGAGTGGTGCCCACTTAAATTCTCTTATCATCTCTGTTACTGTGTCACAAACAGGTGCAACAAAAAGGGTTCGGCGAAAAGGCTTTCTTCTGAATCACACTCACACTCACACACACACACACACACACACACACACACACACACACACACACACACACACACACAGAGAGAGAGAGAGAGAGAGAGAGAGACCAGGTCTAGCTTTGGCAGTCAGAGACAGTGGGTCATGTGTGAATGTGTGTGTGTTCATGTTGTCTAATTCAAAAGAAGGCCTTTTGGCCGAAAGTTTACTTGTTAGCAGTCTTTTTGTTGTGACTGTCTGCAACTCAGTATCTCCACTATATGTACTCGAAGAGTACACGGTGCAGCCAATTGTAGGTGGTGGCTCATTTCAATACCAATTACACGTGTCACTTTGGATCAGAGGATATTTTCTCCGGTTTTGGTCAGCTAGTGGAAATGGTAAAGACTGTCAATCTTGCTTGCGAGATTAAGGTGGAACTCACCATTTGCAGCATCATCGACAGAACCAACTGTGGTCCTTCCATGCAGAGCTGATAGGAGGGTCTGAATCAGAGGCTCAGGCAGTTCTGTGACCTTGTACGTTGCTGATTCCTTGACTTGCACCATCGGGTGGTGGGTTTCGGGTTTCTGCTTAATAGGTCAGGCGGCCACTACACACAGGAAGCAACTACACGGGTAGTGGGGGCTGTGCGGAAGGGACTGGGTGGCTTTTTAGGTTAGAGGGACTCAGCAAACCACAGAAAAGGCGTCCATCTAAAAGCGGGCAGGTAAAACACAGTAAGGTAGTTGTAGCAAGTCAGTATTGTAGCTGTAAATTGTTGTAGCTGTGTTGGGAAAGAACCAGAGCTCCAAGCCCTAACAGAATGCACTGAAGCTCAAATAGTTATAGGTAGGGAAAGCTGGTTAAAGCCATAAATAAGTTCAGCTGAAATTTTTTCAAACAACCTAACAGGGTTCAGAAGGATAGATTAAATACAGTTGGTGGTGGAGCATTTATTGCTGTCAGAAGTAGTTTACCTTGCAGTGAAATTGAAGTAGACAGTTCCTGCAAAATAGTATGAGTTGAGGTTATACTGGACTTAGCTATTAATTGGATCATTTTAACGACTCCACAACTCAGAAGATGTAGTTGCTGAATAGTTCAAAGACAACTTGAATCTCATTTGAAATAGGCACCCCACTCATACAATTATAATTGGTGGTGACTTAAATCTACCCTCGATATTCTGGGAAAGTTATATGTTTAAAGCTGATGGCTGGCATAAAACATCATCCGAAATTGTACTGAATGCTCTCTCAGAAAATTATTTTGAACAATTGGCTCATGAGCCCACTCAATGCGTAAATGATTGTGAAAGCATACTCGACCCCTTAGCAATAAATAATCCTGCCATGTATGAGAAGAACAATGCCTGGCGGTATTTCAGAAGGTTTTGGTACTGTTTTGCAGCTGAAAATGATCACTGGATTAAGTTTAAGCACAATACAAAAGGACAATATTGTAGTGCATTTTTTCATGTCCACTTCTTTTTATAGTTACAGATTTTTACTTATTTATTTATTTTTCGATGTTGAATAATGAAGCAATGGAAAGAATATTTTCTCTTCACACATTTGTGGAATTTTCCGAAGTATTTCAGTTTTTTTTTTTTTTCACATGCTAAGTCCATGACGCTTCATAAACCTGTAGCACCATCCAACTCCATCCTTAAAATCTGTTAAGTCACATTGTACGGCTAGCTTACAAGTGTGTATTTGAATCATTTTTGTATTACTTCCAATGCCATTTTAATGCTGTCCTTGAATCCATTTTGATATTTCATCTTCTACTTTTGGCCATTTTCCATTCAGTCTTCTATCTGCACATTTAGTCTTCCTCATTTTCTTCAGCTCTTCTTTACTAGCTCACCAATAGCGAATGGTTTTTTGTTGGTGGAGGGCCAAAATGGCGCTTAGCTGCGCTGTTTCCATGTTCTTCTGCACAGTCTATTACTTTCAATTTACAGTCCACATCATGTGAGTAACTTTTTTTTTTTCCAATTACGAAACTAGCTACAAACAAAAATACTGTACTGTTACCGATACAACAAATCACTTTCAATTCAAGTTCACTGGCACTGTTGACTGCAATGACACATCATAGGCTAGACAGTGTTCTGGATTTGTGATGGCAGGGCAGGAGGGAGACAGTGTTAGCAAGCTTGTAAATCATCACAACTCATGTTCATCTCAATGGTGCACTGCTGGTGCCAGTTGAATCCAGTCTTGCCAGACAGAGATAGGTTTCCTGCAGCATCAAGTACAAGGTCATTTTTAAGACTGGTGGGAATTTTAAATAAAAAACTGGACAATTTGTGTATTAATTTCGAGTATAAGATGCACCTGAATTTTGCAGGCAATTTTTTGAAGAAAAAAGTGCATCTCATAGTCCTTGAAATATGGTACGTCAACTGGTTTGTGACACAAAGTCTTCTGTTGTTGCATAAAATCTACCAAGTTCTGAATGTGATGTTCACATTTTCCTATCAAAGGGATCAGAAGAGAAGTCAGATGTTTAGCTAGGTAATATGTTGTGGCCCCTATAACGCTCACAATGGAGCGAAGTGGAACCCCTTCCTTAGGGATCTTAGGCAGCCCATAAAGTCGTGATGGAACTGGCAGTTGTACTCTTAAGCTCTTTTTAAAATGTTCAGGAAACTGGCTGGATCTGAGAAGTGCAGATGTATTCCAATGTACTGCATCAGTTATATCTTTCTGGAGACAACAATGTGTTCCAGTCCTGCAGTAAATCCATCATCTTGCTGAGGTAAGATGTTGAAGGCAAACGAACAGTAGTGTTTTGCTTGTCTGCAGGTAAAATCACTATTTCTGTGTCTTCTCTTCAGGAACGGAGAGTTCTCCTTTCTTCAGCATTGAAGTTCTGCTTGGGTGCGGGCATCCTGGTTATAGGCCTGCAAGTCTTTTGCCTTATTTCTTCAGCAGTCTCATCCAGAGAATTCCACAAGGGTGGTTTTTCTTACCTCTGTTGGTGGTGAGTCCTTAAAGATTGGCAGGCTACTCAAGAAACATTAAATAAAATGTGTCTTATGCCCTCCAGTGTGAGTGAAAACTATGCTGGGTTCCATTAAAGACAACCTAGTTCTAAGGAGACCAAGAATATATAAAATCACATGCCAATGTGGGAAATCATACATTGGCCATGCATGTTGGACTGTTAAGGATAGCCACATTGAACACAGACAAGGCAAAGATCCTTTCATCTGCTACCACATACTGGGACTCCATCATTTAAGAAGTACTCAAAATACATATAAGTACCGACTAGGTAAATAGAGACATGGAATTTCAACTCAGCAAGGTGTGGGAACCAACACTAGCAGCTCTAAGGCATCATCAGCCACAGACAAATGAATGTGAGTCAACACAGATGGGGAACTGGAGTCCACACACTTAAACTGGGCACCAACACTCTGCATGTGTGCACTCTGGGTCAAGATTTGCAGCCGAACTTTCGCCGTGTTGCACCTGCGGATACCCTGGCCCGTTTCTTTGGCAGGGGCACTGGATGTCACCATGCTCTATGATTCATCTACAATAATGTTATAGCCCCACCCCTTGGCACCTGCACTTTTCTAGTGTCGCATTGGATAATGTTGTCAAAGTTATACAGTATTTCAACAAGACAGCTGCACGTCATCTTCAGGTGCTTGCTGACATGTTGCTGCATTGGCTTGGCAATGCTACTGCAGCGACAAGTCAATAAGTACCTGAAGATGACATGCAGTTGCCTCACTGAAATACTGTGTAGCTTCAACAACACTATCCAACATGAAGACTGTGAACCATTGAAGTAATTATGGTGTCGAGAAAATCTCAAACTGGAAGATATAACTTGTTTAAATGGAAGATAAAATCTGAGATAGAGAATGCAAACCAGAAAAGGGAGCAAGTGCTACTTGTGGATGGCAAGAGATAACTGAACGTTGAAGACACAAGTTCCATGTCTTAGTGATTTGAAGCACTCCTTTCTTTTTTTTTTAAAAAAAAGACACACACACACACACACACACACACACACACTGAACTCAACTGTTGAAGTATTATCATCAGCACTGTCAGCCATTCCTGTCAAGAATGAGCTAGGTAGATTGACAGCTTTGGACATTACTGAACAAATGTCTGCAAGTGAGTGCAGAATGCCTTTGGTTATCGTGAGAAAAAAGAGGCAGGAAAACTGTCAGAGAGCGATACATATCCCATTTGGATACCAGGCGTGCTTTTCTCTGCACCTGCAGGAGACCGGTATTTTTTGAACGTTGATCTCTCTGGAGCTTGCTAACGGTCACCCTGGAGGAGGAATTGCAGTACGTCCTGACAGTCAACACATCACAAGGATTATATCATTTCAAATGCTTTGTTTTTGGGGTGGCCAGTGCACAAGCAATCTTTCAGTGGTTCCTCAAGCAACGGCTGCTGGGCATTCCAGGCTGCATACATTATGCACATGACATCTTGGTGACAGGAGCCACAACGGAAGAACACTCAGGAAACTTGCGGCAGCTGTTCCACACCACCAGTCCACAGGCCTCAAATGCAATTTTGAAAAATCTCTCTTTATTCAACAGTCGGTGGAATACCTAGGACACGTCATCTCTTGCAAAGGTAATAAGCCCACACAGGAGCTGGTCAAAGCCATTATTGCACTTCCTCTCCCCATAAGTTGAAAGGAGCTCCAGTCTTTCTTGGGAAAATAACATATTAAGGGAAGCTCATGCCAGGTGTGGCACCGACTGGGCATCCACTGAACAAGTTTTGGAAGAAGGGCGTACCTTCTGAATGGTCAGAGGCATGAGAACAAGTGTTCCACACCCTGAAGCAGTTCCTCCCCACTCAACAACCTGTGGAAGAAGGGAATTTAACATCTACTGCCTTCAACTTTACATTCCCAGTCAAATGGTGAGACTAAAAGCTCATGAGAGACTCGAAAACACTCAGGAAGGAATATATGGCCCACATTCCTACAGATAAGATACTAACACTGTTTTGAATTCCTACAGGTTGACACCGAAGGGAAGAGGAGTCCAGTGGAACTCGTCTGTGGCTGTCTGCTCCACATGATCCTTCATCTTATTCTGCCAATGCCTGTTGGGGCATGTGCAGCACTGTCTCCACACTTTTGGGCACCTGGATGCGGGCATGGAGCTTCAGATGCCATGACAAGCGGACACCAGCAGTTGTCCAGCAGTAGTGAGGATGCTACATGTTCACTCTGGTTACGGGGAACCAAACAGTGACACTGTCATAATCAGATCTGTTGTTTTGGGGACCCAGCCTCCATCCCCTCCGGACCCTCCAGCGGACACCATCATGATAGCGCCACTTTTTGTTTCTCTTCTGATGGACCCTCTGCTATCTTCCTTCCTGCTCCTGAGCTGTTCCTGCCCTCCAGCTCTCAGCCCTGTTCACCAGTCCTGGCCACATCCTCATCTCCCTCTGTTTACAGGCTGCCCGAGATGGACTGGATGTCAGAAGATCAGGCTGTGGTTTCAGCCCTGCCAACACAACCCCCACCAATGTAGCTCCCTTCCACACCAAGATCCAGCATTGAAACAGAATGGCTATGCCCCCATTGTGTATGCTGTGAACTGTTGCCCTGTGACATCATTAAATATGCTAGTTCTGGAGGTGTCATCTCATTTTTTTATGGTGTGAGTTACAACAATTATCAATGAACGTTCAAGTATGTTAACACATATTCCTCCATTTCCCTGTTTAAGGATTTGAAATCTTCATCCAAGGTTGTTCAGTAAAAGTTCAATAATATGGAATCTCCTTTTCACACCCCTCTTTCAACTGTAAATTCTTCATTATCAACACAAAACCTAGTTTTGATTAGTTATTATACTCCAATCATTTTTTAACAACAGAGCATTGGGTGTTTCCAGGGAAGACAATTTGCCTGTTGCTATTCATTCTGAGAGAGCACTTGCTGGTAATCGTGCCAATATCAAACACCCACAAGATTTGTGTGTGCTGATGTGAAACTTCCTGGCAGATTAAAATTGTGTGCCGGACTGAGATTCGAACTCGGGACCCTTGCCTTTTGTGGGCAAGTGCTCTACCATCTGAGCTACCCAAACACAACTCACGCACTGTCCTCACAGCTTTACTTCCACCAGTACCTCGTCTCCTACCTTCCAAACTTTACAGAAGCTCTCCTGCGAACCTTGCAGGACTACCGTATTTACTCGAATCTAAGCCGCACTTTTTTTCCGGTTTTTGTAATCCAAAAAACCGCCTGCGGCTTAGAATTGAGTACAAAGTAAGCGGAAGTTCTGAAAAATGTTGGTAGGTGCCGCCACAACTAACTTCTGCCGTCGAATATATGTAGTGCTACACAGGCATGCTTTGCAGGCACAAAGATAAATACTGGTGCCAAAACCTCTGTGTCAGTAAATAAATTAAAAAAAAAAAAGGTGGAAGACGAGCTTTTTTTTCCTCCGCCCCGAGTTTCGACCAATGCATTTTCATACATTATCCATCGAAGTAAATACAAATTCCATATTGTTCATCTTCGAATGTTGCAGCGTTTCAATGTACTACGAAAATCCGACTGGCAATACTGTTAGGGATGTTTGTCATTATGGCCAACTCTACATTCTGAATTTTTTCCTACCTGTGAGAAGAGATGGTTGCTAATAGGAACTTTTATGAATTGTGAATCACATGCAGTATTCTCTTCACCATAATAATAATACGAATATAAACATTTTGCCATGTATTCTTTCGTGTTTGCTGCCATCTCATTTAAATTCTGTCTGCCTAATAAACTACGAAACGAGTGAGACAACAGCAAACGCGGAAGAATATACATATCATGTCATCTTTATATTTGTATTATTCTTATGCGTAATAGTGATATAGGCAGAAAAGAAGCACGGCAATTGACTAGATTTTTAAATCTAAGACGACTAATTTCCGTGAAGAATGTAATGCACTAAAGAGGCGTCTGCAAAGATTTTCAAACGGAGAAAAATTTTCGCTAAACTCTCGTTCAGAACATCTTCAATCATTCGCAGTCTATTATTTGGTTCTTGTTGATATCAAAGAAAGCAGCAGTGTAAGTAACAACAAATAGCAGTCTCTTGCCAATGTTTGCTAATGAGACGATAGACAATTTCCTTTTTTTTTTTTGCAAGCGGCGGTAGCGCGCACAAAAGCAAGCCATGTCGCAATCGGCGACAGGCCATAAACATTCATTATCAGAATGTGACAAACAATGCATGACACAGTACAGTAACGCATCTTCAGCTTAGAGTGACGTAAACACCTATAACAAAGAGAACGGCACTTATCAGATCAAAGAAAATTAAGCAATCAATTCAAACCAGATGAAGCACATGGAAAAGGAAGGGTACCCGTATAAATACGGATGGAGCACCTGACACATAGCAATGGCTACCTGGTAAAGCTTAACTGCTAAGCTTATGACTCGTACCAAACTACTGTAGCTGTATCATCATTCATTCGACCTAAATTGTGTCTCATATTACAATGGACCAACTTTGTTTCGATTTGGAGGTGCGGCCTAAAACTTTTCTCTCCCCTTGAATTTCGAGTCTCAAATTTCAGGTGCGGCTTAGAATCGAGTGCGGCTTAGATTCGAGTAAATACGGTAGCACTCCTGAAAGAGAGGCTATTGTGGAGACACGGCTTAGCCACAGCCTCGGGGATGTTTCAAGAATGAGAGTTCGAGTCTCAGTCCGGCACACAGTTTTAATCTGCCAGGAAGTTTCACATCAACCTACAAGATTTTTTGGTCAACCTCTTTAATTAGCTTTTATACTGCTTACGGTGAGGTTCACAGAGAACATGTTACAGTGGTTTGTTTACACCACTTGTGGCATGTGACATCATACGCGTGCAACAGAGATAACATAACCTTCACAAAAATATTACATAAATTGCATTTATAGATGAAGGATTAATCATGGAAATCTAAAAAATATTCCAGGTAGTGTCATCCCCACATGAAGAACGACTTAAGAAAGTAACATTATTAACATTCCAGCTGCTTCTCTCACAATCAAGTTTTACTATGGAAACATATTAACTTCAATAGATTCAAATATTTTTGTGCGTCTTTGATGAAATGCTATCCAGCTGCTGACAATTTTGTACTGCACACTTGAGCTCATTATGCATTCTACTGAAATTGTGTACATGGTAGTGCATCTGAATATGGTTTTGGTTGTTGGCAATTAACTCACTTTGAACTGCATTCTATGTACAGCCATAAATTTCATCTTATCCCAGATACTTTACACAGCTCAGTTACCATTATCATTTGTCACAAACTGCTTGATGGGTTTTAATGAAGGATAATGATGTTTTAATCCTTCATTAAAACTTAAGTACAGTTGCTGAATCTCAGTCATGTTCAAGATTGTATGCTTGATGAGTATTTACTGACAGTGTTTTCATCATCATATCTAATATCCTGGCAGTTTTGCTGTTCTATTCATGTTAGGGAATTTATGAAAATAAGTTCCCATGAGCCATTTTATGTGGAGCTATTTCTCCAGCAGCTTACTTTATTAAAATCAACATACAACAAAACAAGTGTAACAAGAATGATGTAGAATTTTATAAAAACTTTAAGTTCTGTAATTTATAAATCCTCTTTCTACAATCAGTGTGTATTTATATGTCTCAGAGCTCATACGGGAAATTAAAGAATGCTTGACACTTACCTGTTTTGAACCAAATATGCAGGTAATATTTTCAGATATAGTATTGCTTCCCTGAGTACTAACAACAGTAGTGCGGCTACCCTTCTTTGGCTGGTTTGTACATGTGATCCTTTAAGAAAATAGACATTCTTGTCAGAAGATGAATTTAAAGGACATTCTAAAACATAATACAAAGGAAGATAAAAAGAACTGCACAAAGTCAACTGAGCTACCAACTTATGAAATTGTTTGTGAATATTTAGTAAAATATCAGCAACAATATTTATCAAGCATCTTAATGGTTTAGAGTAAATGGATTTTTTCTTAATGAAACCAAAATACAATGAATGTATATGACTAAGTCTTTTATGCGTCAATACTTTTTTCAGATCTGATGATGGCTGTAAAACTGAAACCAGTTACCTGTTCGAATAAATTCAAATAGTGACAGGGAATTCTACAGTTTACATTACAAAGTCATTTTGCTGAGAATACTGTAGTGAACAAATCCTGCACAGTGCTGTTCTGTGGTTATTAAAAAATGGATCTCATGTTGTGTCCATGTACATAAAAGTTGATTTTTGGCTGCAATGTTCAGACAACCAAAACTGTTCTTAGAAATTAATTACTGTTGAAACACCAGCACTCTGGAACAAATTCAGTATGATTTTTTAGGTCCAGTTCTGCAGATGATTATCACAGATCTTTTTTCCATGACCAGTAGCTTATTTAAGTCACTTTGGGCTGTTGCATTTTGTATATCTGTTCAATAAACAATCTTCATGGGGTCCCATTAACCCCCATAGGGCGCATTGCTAGTTCACAGATAGGGCAGGGTCAGCTAAGGCATTCCAAAGTGCACATGAGCTCAATGTGCGGGCCACATGCAGGTTGAGGCTCAGCCTATCTCGGCTTAGCACCATCCTTCTCAGAAGTCTTGGCACATGCAACATTTCATTCAGCATTTTTTGGTTGGCACTACGTTCTTAAGTTTGGTACAATCATAGTGTCAGCACTGTTTACCCTTCACTATTCGTCCATGGTATAATGGAAGTTTGACGAAAATGAGGCAATCTATCGATCTATCATTACAACCCTTGAAAAATAAATGGGATTGAAAGAAAAGAAGGATAAAAACTCTCAACACTGCACAGTAAATATACAGTCAGATAATTGACAGGTACTGCGAATTTGCTTCAGAATGACATTACAACCTTTTTTAAGAAGACTTTAAAGATTTAGGTGATGATGAAAGAGCAAAAAATTACAATGATCGATAGACTAGATTCCCTGTTCTGTACGTCAAGAAACACTCTGTGATAAATCTGTAGGCATGGAGCGAGCACATGATGAAACTGGTGGTACGAACAGCAAATTTTCTAAAGTTGCACGCATTATTCCACTACCAGTTGCAACAACAGTTTTGATGGAATTGAAATAAAGTGTAGAGACTTTACATATTAAGGCAGAGTACACTGGTTCAGTCAAGGGACTTTCTGGGGCGATTTTTTTATTTAAAACCCACCACTATTGAATTTACGAAGAAAAAAGCAAAGCAGGAATGAAGTTTAGAACATCTGGAATGGACTGCAACCCTCACATTTTAAGTGGACTTGACTGCACACTGCCCACAATAATACTTTGCAGGGTTCTGATTCGATGGGGATGCAAAGAGAAAGAAAAAAAAGAAAAGAAAAATGATCATCGCAGTCTGCTGGAAGGGACAAATTCTGACAAAAACCAACTTTTATTTTGCAAAGATCATTGCCATTAAAGAAAATGCAAGGTTTGAAGATTTTGTAGGATAGTTTTCTAAATGATTTGAGGACACTGCCAATCTTACATCTGCTTTTGAGAATGTTTGCAGTTTCAGTTGATAGCATCCTGAGCATGTGCAGATGGAGCTGACTGATCTGCAAAGTACTTCCCAATTAAATAACAAATCCTTTCATGTTAAAACTGTTCAGGAGATGTACATTATTTTCCTCAGAAAGAGTTTCTATTTCTCCATAATGAGATTGCTAACATGATAAAATATTTTGATCAACATATGCTTGTGAAAAACTTTTTTCAATCATGAAAGTAAATAATTCACAATTACGTGCCAAGCTGAGTGTAAAAATCTGTGAAACTGTCTCTGTCTGCCCATATGCCAACAGTTTATACCACACAAAAATTATATTATGTCTTCATCATGCAAAAAATAATTAAATAATAATGAAAATTTGTTTTGTTTGTGATCTACATTATTGAGACATATGGTACATGAAATCAGAGTGACGGCATTGCCACCTAAATGTGGCACTTTCACAGTTTCCCCTCTCCTCTTGCTCAAACAGCATGGTATGGTGGGGGAAGGATGCAGCCGTATGAGAGCTAAGAGGACTGCTCATGTGCCCAATTCCTGGCCATCCCTAAACAACCCACAGAACAACAGGCAACCCAGTTCCTTTAAAATACTGGGAGACTCTCTCTTATGAATGAATGAGACCATGGTGCAATGCGTAGATGACACAAATAATCTTTCTGGCAGTTAATGAAGAAAGGAATCACTGCCTTGTGGTGATGGATATTCTAAGACTAAAGGAATCAACTCTAACAGAAAATCCTCAGGTGCATAAGGCTTAGCAAGCCTGCTGAAGAATAATTAATTATGTTACTTTGCTACACAGAATGAACCTTAGACGAAAAAGAATCCCACATACTGTACCTTGGGGACAAATGATGAACCTCTGCAGTCAATGGAAATCCAGGGAATGCACTCAATTTGGACATTAAAACAATTATAAACAGGTTGCTGGAACACTAAAAGTGAGAACCTTGGCAGGATGTACAGAGGAGACATTAGATATGATGAAGATAAGGGAAGATTTATACACTTGAGCTTAGTGAAACAAAGTGGAGCTCATTCAAAATTGTTGAGAGTGGATTACAAGTTGTAATGGTATTGGCAAAAATAGAGACAAGAAATGGAGTACACTTGGTATGGCATAAAAATGTTGCTCCTACCACTGATGTTACTTTTATTAGTGGCAGAATAACAAAAGCCACAATAAACACTAGCCACACAACAATTTAAATGTATGCTGCTCAAAAATGGTGCAATGTTGGGAAGAAACTAGAATATTTCAAAGAGGTAGAAGAGGAGTTACAACAAGAAACTACTAAGATAACAGGGTTTTGGAATGCAGAAGTTGGAACAAATAGGTCTGATTATCAGATGACAGGACCTTTCGGTTACAGAACAAGGAGTATTGAGGAAGAAAATTTCCTAAATTTTTACATGCAATAAACTTTTGGTAAAATCATTCATGATCCTTTTATTAGTGACACACAATGAAAACCTAAGTACAGAGAACACCAGCTTCACAATAAACAAAGCGATTGCCCCTAAATAAGGCTGCGGTAATAAGGATGACTATGAATTTTTCAAAAAAATAGAACAGCAGATACAACAAGAAAACACCATAATAATATGGTGATTTAAAAGCAGAAGTTGTAACAGACAAGTCTGGTTATGAGATGATAAGAAGATGTGGCTGCAGAACTATGAATACTGAGGGAACAAATTTCCTAAATTTCTGTATGAGAAACTATCTATTGATAAAGAATACATTCTTCAAAAAGCAGATCAGTCACTAGGTCCCTCTATATTCTTTCTAACCAAAAGTATCCAGACAGCTCTACATAATGTGGAATTGATGATGTCAGGAGATGTGGACCTGCCAGTATAAAGAAAGACAGGGAGTATTGAGTTGTCAATAGAAAAGCAGTAACAGCAGAATGGGTCGGTTAGGAAAGGTCAGTGACTTAGAACATGGACTAGTCATTAGATGTGACCCGAGTAAAAAAGCCATCTGGAGCATTTCAACCCTTCTAAAGCCACCCATGTCGACTGTTGGCGATGTGATTGTGGGGAGGAAATGTGAAAGAATGACCAAAGCTTAACCAACACCAGGCATACCTAATTTACTGACAGAGAGAGGCCACTGAGCATTTGTGGGCTGCTGTAGAAAATTGCATGAAATTAGTGAACTGAATCTCTCATCAGTTCTGAAGTGCTACCAGCAGTCCAGCTAGCATAATGACTGTGCATAAGGAGTTAAAAAGAATGGCTTACAATGGTCAAGCAGCCCCTTATAAGCCAAACATTTCTGTAGTTAGTGCTAAGCAACACTTGAGGTGGTGTAAAGAGCAGATGACTGGAAATGAGTGATGAATCGTGCTATTCCCTGAGGCAATGCAATGGAATGGTTTGGGCATGGCAAAAGACTGAAGAACTTTAACTGCCACTATGTGTAGTACCAACAGTGAAGTACGGAGGTGGTGGTGTCACGGTATTGGCAGGGTGTGGTTCCATTACTGCACTTGCGAAAATGTTGAATGCAGGTGGATATGAACATATTTTATGGCACTGTGTTCAGAGATGATTATTGATTGATTTTATCAGCATGACAATGCGCATTGTCAGAAATAAGTATCTGTGAGGCAGAGTCAATGATTTGTGGACAATGGAAAACATTTGGAATGAGGTTGAACGTCAACTTTGCTCCAGACCCCAGAGTTCAACACCACTACCTTCTCTGGTTTTATCTCTTGAGGAAAAATGGACTGCCATTCATCAACAGACATTCAGACACCTCACTGAACATGTCCTCAGCAGAGTTCAAGGCATCATAAAGGCAGAGGGTGGACGTAGCCCACATTAATGTCCACTAATAGGTATTCCGAAACCTTTGATCAGATAGTGTATAGCTGAGATTGAAAATTTAAAACACTTATTGACTATATATTAAAAGATAAACTGAAGGAAGATCAAACATCCCATTGGCAGCATGGACATTAGAGACAGAGGGCATGCTCGGATTACAGAGGAAGGGGAAGAAATCAGCCACGCCCTTTTTAAGGAACCATCACAGCATTTGATTTCGGAATATCATGAAATACCTAAATCTGGATGGCTGGACAGGGATTTGAACCATTATGCTCCCAAATGCAAGTCCAGTGTGACACCACCGCACCACCTCGCTTGATAACAGATAAACTTTTAGGGGAAAACATAAGAGACACAAAAGTCATCTCAGGTGAATGTTTATAAAGTGACCAAAAGCTTCTAGTATCAGATCTAAATTGCATGGTGAAATATACAGGAAGAGGACAGAAGTTGAATGCAGTTGAGAATAAGAGAGCTTTTCAAAATTGGATGCAGTGAAAAGTGCAAAAGAAGGTGCCAGAGAATATTGAAGAAAAGTAGAATATATACAAAACATCAATAATCAGTTGAGATGTTGAAGTGTGTGGTCAAATAAAAAGTCGAGTAAAAAATACTGAAATAAGTGTAAAAATGGTACTCAAGGATTAAAACAGTAAAATTATTACTAAACAATGGAAAATCCAGGATGGAATGTAACAATACCAGAGAAGGAAAGTTGGAGATGCTGAGTCGCAATAGGCACAATGAAACAAGTGGACCACCCTGGTGCTGAACACGCTGCAAAACATGATACCCCTCATCTCAATGCCTGCTTCACAGCCTGTGCCATATGGATCCTTCCCACCAACACCAGCTTTTCTGAATTGCGCAGCTGGGAACTTTCCCTGCAATACATCCTACGTTTCGGTAACCCTCCTGGCCTGAACCTTTGTTAGTCACTGTCCTTACCCATCCAGCCCCCTCCCTGTTCCCATTCCAGCACTACACAGTAATCATTTCACCGCCACACCCAGTCTTTTAATTTCATTTTATTTTTATTTATATTTCTCTCCTTTCCACTACTTACCCCCTCCCCCCTCCACACCTTCTCTCCTGCCATCCGTCTAAACTGCAACACTTCACTGTCCACCACTCCCACCATATTATCCCTCCCCCACCCAGTCGCCACTCCCATCATGCACTGGTGCTGCAGCTCGCAGTGTAGTTTCAGCTCCCTGAGACTGCAGACGTGTGTGCAAGATGTGTGTGTGTGTGTGTGTGTGTGTGTGTGTGTGTGTGTGTGTGTGTGTGCGCGCGCGCGCGCGCGTGCGCGTGCACACCACTATATGGTGAGTAGCAACTTTCCTTCTCCGGAAAAATTATTATTAATGATTGAAAAATGGCAAAGAAAAACAAAGATCCTCCAAGAAAATCAAATTAATGCTCTTGTGTCACAGAACGTATTAAGAATAGCCACACCTGAGCAGGAATATACACATAAGAATAAAAAGAGAAAATTTGGGATACTTCCACTGAGAAACTTTCAAAAGTAAAGAAAATAAAAAAAAAATACTTTATGGCTTGATGAATAGTATGAAATCAGAAAGCACAGAGATAAGGCAATATAAAAGGAAGAAGGAATCATCAACAAAGACGTAGAAAGAATAAGAGAAGACATGATTTATTTTGCAACGTTACTGAATGAGGAGAATAAGGCAGCGTTCACACTGCCGGCCGGGCCGAGCCGAGCCTGGCCGGGCCGCCGCCCGCTTTGCTATCAGACACATGGTTTTGAATTGCGGTGTTCAGACTGGCGGCCGGGCCGCGCCGACACGGCGTGAGCCTCCCGGAGCCGAGCCGACGACATTCCGAATGTTTAATATTGCCGGCGCGAGCCGACCGCAGGCGCGAGCCTGTGGAGCAGCACTACTGCTTCTGCAGTACACGCATCACACGTCTCCCTTCTGCTTTCATCACAAGTGTGACTGCACACGTCTTTTATTTTAAGATGTTACCTCACATTTCACAATAAGTGAGGAAAAATTACGTTTATTATAATGATACATGCGAAATTACTTTTATTTCATATATTTAATCTACATGCATTTACAACAATAGCTTGCCAGCGTTCGCGGCATTGCCGCCACTGAATAGTTCGCATTTACTTGTAAACGGAGGCAGATATGAGTGTCACTGAGGGACGGAAATGTGTCCCTACCAGATGACAATGCATTGTAAAGTCATGTTGTGGCACGTTACTATATAAGCTGTTGTCTGTGACATCCTTTTGCGATGTTCTTACTTTAATGGATGCAGAATAACATATACATGACATTAACTTGTGTCCATCAATTTGGTATCAGAATTTCGGCTAGTATGACAGTAATGATGCAGTTTCCAGATTATGGAACGAAGTAACCAAGGAGTGTGTTTCAGATAGTACGCACAAATATAAATTATTTTCCTTTATAATTTTATTTGTTTTATTTACAGTGAAATGAGATACAAAAAAATACAGTAAATAGCAAAGTAATTTCAATTCCAAAATTTATTTGAGAGGTTTTTCAATTATTTTAAGTTGCATTTTTAACGAAATATTCAACAAAAGTGTTCCTGACAGTTTTCGAACGTAATGTGGAATTTCTGTTGAATGTGGCACCAGCTGTCTGCATATCAGCATTGTTACAAAACTTTTCAGCTTCAACATTGCATCCTTCTCTGTCAATGACAATATTATGAAGTAGACAAATGCACTTGACTATGTGATCAGCTACGTCAACGGATGTTTCAATTTCCTTCCTCAGTAGTCTCCATTTATTGGTCATTATACCAAATGCACATTCAACAACTTTTCTTGCTCTGGAATGCATATCATTGTATAGAATCTTCTCGTTGTCCAAATTTCTGCGAGGAAAAGGTCTCATCAAATTCTCTAATAAGGGGTAAGCTTCATCTCCCAAAATGACGTACGGTAGTTCCTGACACATTCCTTCAAGTCTTGTTGGTGGCGGTAATAACAGCTCCCCATTTGTAAGTTTCTTATATAACATACTTTCTTTAAACACGCCTGCATCAGACTGTTTACCGTAGGCACCAACATCCACAGCTATAAATTTGTAATTTGCATCAGCAACTGCTTGGAGTACAATCGAATAATACTGTTTGTAATTGTAAAACATGCTGCCAGAAAGTTTAGGACATTGGACACGTATGTGCTTCCCGTCTATACATCCAACACAGTTTGGAAATCCCCATCTCGTATGCATTTCACTGGCAATTTCTTTAAATCGAGAAACAGTTGGCGTTGGTAAATGAATGGGGGCAAGTGACTCCCATATGGCCATACAAACGTCTTTCACCAACACTGATACGGTGGACACTCCTAATCGGAATGACGATGCTAGTGCATGAAAGGAGATGCCAGTGGACAGATACCTGAGAAAAAAAATCGTAAAATGTGTTACTCAAGTGTGGTGTTGGGCGAAGTTTTTACAGTTTTGTTTGCACAGTAGATATTTACTTAGTCAATGTCATTTCATAGTTATACAACAATAAATAATTAAAGAGACATTTTCTTGCATCCTTCTATATTCTTTCAATTAAAATAATGAAATCGAAATGCAAAGACCTGAGAGACAGTTACAGAGAATAACTTGTATAACTTGGCAAAATAAGGTCATGTGATCCAGGGAATAGTATATTAAAATGCAATTCCACTCGGGCTTTGTTCTGTCATATGATTTTCCTAAGTTCCAAGAGCTATGCACA
Organism: Schistocerca nitens; assembly: GCF_023898315.1. NCBI lineage: Eukaryota > Metazoa > Arthropoda > Insecta > Orthoptera > Acrididae > Schistocerca > Schistocerca nitens. Next base: position 125,701,612 of record NC_064617.1, read on the forward strand.
GTTCCTTACCAGTGGAAATAGAACCACTGAGTCAAAGGGCATATCAGTCTGTCTATCTTACAAGGTAATGAAAAGAATTCTGTGAGGTCATCAGTGGCTCCACATGATGAACCATCACCACTGCCAAGCGCTGCATCATGAAGAAAAACGAAGAAAAAGTTGGAAAATTCTGAAGGAGTGTATCTGCGATTCTTCGTTGAAGGCACAGCAAGACATTACCCAAAATGACGAAGCTAATTACTTACTGATGATTCTCAGGAGTCCCATAAACTCTCTTCCCCTCAGAGGTAAGCGTTTGTGAAATTTAAAATACAAAAGCATGACTACAATTAATTGGAGGTAGTGAATGCTGCACAAAGTTCTACTGCAAACCAAAAAGTGTGTACTAACGAATCTTACCTTATCGTTATACACAATTTTTCTTCTGCTGTTATACTTCTGCGAAAATTTGTGTTCTGTTTCGAAATTTTGTCTTGAATGTTCTGCAGCACATACTGAAATGTATTATGATTCATTCTGTAATATGAATAAAATTTTTCAGGATAGTTTTTAAGTTCTTCATGTAAAGAAAAAAACTCTCCTAAATGTCTGTCGCTATTTATGGGATGAATCCATAACCTCCTAGTTCTTCTGTACTTCAAAACTCGACGAGTAACTGCAGAGTCAAAACAATACCAATAAAAGAGTGAAGACATTGTTCTACACGACAGCACACACTAGCCAAAGGCGAGCAACTGTTGACTGCAGCTGCGTTTTCTAGTGACTTGCTTGTCAGCTGTCGAAGGGTGGGGATTTTTTTTAATTTATTTATTTGACCTTCGGCAACTAGCAGCCATTTAGCCAAAGAGTAGGGATTACCTTGACGGTGCAGCGCAGCCCGCCAAGGAAGGAAAAAAATAATGAAGAACAATGAAACGCACGTCTGTGTCGATCTACAGTAGTTTCATTAACTCTCCATTATTTTTTTTTTCTGTCAAAGTAGACAACGAGACTACAGAATTGCGCTTCAGTTTCTGCAGTAAACGTATCACAAATCTCCAGTTTGTTTTTGTGATTAGTTTTACACCACTGATCACTAGTAATTAGTTTTTTTCTGTCCTGCATTATATGACTACATTAAACCAAGCTGTAACCGCTCGAACTCCGTGGCTTGCGGACGCGGCACTGACGCCACTGAATATCTCGCATTACTTGTGACCAGAGACAGATATCAGTGTCATTATCATTTCAAAAACTTTCTGGTACTTTTAGCTACATTTCATACGCAACAATGTATGGTCTAAAACGGATCTAACAGTAAGCTACCCGCTACATAACTTTTTCACTACAAGATCTGTAAATCAAGTGCACAACGTTGACAAATAGCATCATTTAACAATGACTGTTAAGAAATACGAAAAGATAAATGATTCAATACGAAGCTAAGATGTTACACTAGCACGTGTACAAAAATCAGATTTTTTAGCCGCATAATTTCTTCAAAATCGGCTGGGAAGCGTTACGAAACTAAGAAATCACGCGAAACGAAAAGTAGACTTTTTCTTTTTTCACGACGTAAGTAACGCTTTTAAGGAAAAAATGAGTTCATAAAACGATGTGGCGCAGTCTTATATACCTCTAAGAATTTTTAGAACATGAAAATCGGAGAAGTGGATTTTCCCCCATTCCGCCGACCCGGCTCGGCGCGGCGCGCAGTGTGAATGCCCTACACGCCGGCCTGAGCTGGCTAGGCACGAGCCGAGACAGTACGCGTCAGCCCGGCCCGGCCCGGCCGGCAGTGTGAACGCAGCCTAAGAAATACCATGAACCTAGAGTCACTGAACTACATGAAGAGCATTCGCCAATTACTGGACAGAAAAAGAAAATGCTCTGAAACAAATGAAAGGAGTGAAGTCTCCTGAAGATGATCAGTCAACTTCAGATATAAAAAAGGCAGCGGGGATCAATGGAAAACCACAGTTGCCCTGAATCTTGGGAGTGATTTGGAAAGAAAATGGGATATGCAGTAACTGGACAAGGGAAATTATAATTCAGATATTTCAGAAAGGAAAATGAAAAAAAGTGTAACAACTATAGAGAAATCACTTTATTATCATAGAACAAAGATCATGTAACCAGTTCCGAAAAATGTATTAGGAATTAATCTTGAAACTCAGTTTGAAGAAAACAGGATGTATTTATGACTAACAGAGAAACAGTTCAACTTATTTTTACAGTCAATAAATGGGGAAATATTGGGGGGGGAAAGAAAAGACCTGATGTGACGACAATGTACATTATGATCAGAAGCACCTGGCCACCCCTGTGTAACACAAAATTGACTATGGATGTCACAAGAGGCAGACCAGCCAGTATAAAAGGAGGTGACAAGCACTGTGTAGTTAGTAAAGAACCAGTAATAGCAGAAGATCAGGAGCGCTCAGTGCCTTTGAACTTGAACTAGTAATTAGATGTCACCTGAGTAAAAAATCCATCAGACATTTCAACTATTCTAAAGCTGCCCAAGCTGACTGTTGTTTATGTGATTCTGAAGTGGAAATATGAAGAAACAACCACAGCTAAAACAGAATGTGGCAGACCTCATGTACTGACAGAGAGGAACCTTCATGCATTGTGGAGGGTGCTTGTAAAAAATCACATGAAATCAGCACAAGGAATAGCTTGACAATTCCAAAGTGCTTCCAGCAGTGTGGCTAGCACAATGACTATGTAGAATCTCAAAAAGAAAAGCAGCACTTCATAACCCACACATTTCAGTAATAAGTGATGCTTGAGGTGGTGTAAAAGAGCGACGTCGCTGCCTGCTGGACAGTGGTCATACATCACACTGACAGTGAAGTACGGAGGAGGTCTTACTACAATATGGTGGAATTGGATGGATTAAACATCTACTCACTAAGTGTCAGCATGAGAACGCACATATAAAAAAAGTTATACGTATGCAAGCTTTCAGAGCCCGTGGCTCCTACTTCTGGCAGACGGGTTGAAGGGGAAGGAAGAGGAGTGAGGGAAAAGGGGTAGAGTTTGGAAAAGTCGCCCAGAATTCCACATTAGGAAAGACTTACTGGACAGGATGAGAAGGAAAGACTGATTGCTGACTGCACCAGATGAGATTTGAAAACCTGAGAGCTTAAAGGTGTAAAACTGGGTAATATGCAAGACAGAGATTACTGCTAGAACATAGTGCATGAGTTAATAAGAGTGAAAAACTAAGTGCATTGTATGTAATAAAAGTGGAAGGGTGCAGCGAAAAATAGACAGGTCAGAAAATGAAAGATATAGAAAACTAAAACGGAGTGAAGAAAGTAGTAGTTACTGTAAAGAAATGCTGAGGCATAAGAAATTAAGATAAATTAAAGCCAGGAGGGTGGCCAGAACCAAGGCCATGTTGTAACACTAGCTCCCACCTCTGGAGTTCGGAGAAAGTGGTGTCTGGGGGAAGAATCCAGATGGCATGTGTGGTGTAACAGGCTCTGAGATCACAACTGTCATTTTGTAGAGCACACTCTGCAACAGGGTATTGGTGTTACCGGTATACACCCTCTACCTAAGCCCATCCAGCCTAACTGATAACTTGGTGGTAGTCATGCTGATGTAAAGGGCTGAACAGTTTTTACATAATGGCTGGTATATGTATGACCTGTCATTTCACAGTATCGGGTTGTTTCTCATGGATAGGGTGCGGTCCCCTTATTCTGCTTACCAAAGATGCTAGAACTGAAAGTGTACAAACATATTTTACAGTAATGTGCACTGCATACAGCAGAGGGACAGTTCGGATATGATGCCTGTTTGCATCAGCATGACAATGTTTCCTGTCACAAAGCAGCACCTGCGAGGCAATAGGTCGTGGTCAGTAACATTCCTAAAAGGGACTGCCCTGCCCAGAGTCCCAACATGAAGCCACTAGAATGTGCTGTAATGTCAACTTCGCTCTTGACCCCAGTGTCCAACATCCTACCTCCTCTGGTTTCAGAATGAATGGGCTGCTATTCCTCCACAGACATTTCAACACCTCACTGAAAGGGTCCCCAGCAGAGTTCAAGCTGTCATAAAGGCAAAAGTGTTCGCTAATAGATGTTCAGATACTTTTGATCAGATAGTGTATGACAGTGTGCCGTGGTACAAAATAATGTGTTGCTTAGCAAAATGTAATGACCCTAACTCCCTAATTACAAAATTTCAGATGCTATATGATAACTGTGAGGAAAGTGCATAAACAGGTGCTGGAAGGTGAAATATGTTTACATGAAAGAGAAGTGTGGAACAGGGCACTTCTTTTTCCTCATTACTCCCATCACACTCATGGATACCGTAGTGAATAACACAAAGTACGCAGAAAAAGAAGACCTCAATGTTCTTGTGTTTGCAGATGATGTTAATGATGGAGTGAAACTATAACAGAGGTACAGAGGAAATTGAATCCATGGAGCACCATGTTCCAAGATTTCAAGATTCTAATTAAATGTAACTAAAAATACAACAGTGGCAATGCTAATAAGAACACTGGCTCCATGAAACCTTTTTCTGTAAAGGAACAAGACTGAGAATGTGAATAATTTCACATAGATTGGTAGTGTTGTGGTAAGTGATAGGAGTGTCAAAACTGAGGTTCTGGGCAGTAATCATAGGATCCAAATTCTTCAATCTAATATGAAGCCTTGTCTGGGATAAGGATGTCCCTCTAAAAACTCAACAGCCCATTTTCCCATCTTTCCTTCTAGTCATTATGTCATGTAGTCTGGAGAGCTGTGCCACAGCCAAAAGATGCACAAACCAATTACAAGGTTCTGAAATGAAATTCCTTATCACTTCTCTACAAAGACAACAGCAGCACATAACGAGGTACCTGCATGTGGAAGTGATCATGGAGGGAACACTGATTGCATTGAGACCAATGTGGTACGGCCACATGAAACAGTTGCAGCCTAACCGAATTCCTTCGTCAGTACTAGGAATGGAATATGTCATGATGAAGAGCAGTTGAATATCCATGGAAGAGGTGGGTGGTCTAGATTAAAGAAGACTTTGAAAGAAAAGGAGAGACGTGGGAGGCGGACATTTTTGAGACCCTTGGTATGATTAAAGGAGAAATTACTGTAGCATTTATCACTTGTAATGCTAAAGGTGTTAATTACATTCCATGCACCAGCAGCTTATTTGCATTTTCGGGCTTTCTACAAATACACTTAAGCGCTAAAGAAACTGGTATAGGCATGCATATTCAAATACAGAGATACTTAAACAGGCAGAACACGGTGCTGTGGTTGGCAAGGCCTATATAAGACAACAAGTGCCTGGCGCAGTTGTTAGATTGGTTACTGCTGCTACAATGGCAGGTTATCAAGATTTAAGTGAGTTTGAATGTGGTGTTATAGTCAGCACATGAGTGATGGGACACAGCATCTCTGAGGTAGCGATGAAGTGGGGATTTTCCCATATGACTATTTCACAAGTGTACCATTAATATCAGGAATCCGGTAAAACATCAAATCTCTGACACTGCTGTGGACGGAAAAAGATCCTGCAAAAACGGGACCAAGGATGACTGAAGAGAATCATTCAGCATGACTGAAGCGCTACTCTTCCACAAATTGCTGCGGATTATTTGTTGGGTCATCTACAAGTGTCAGTGTGTGAACCATTCAACAAAATATCATCAATATGGGCTTTCAGAGCTGAAAGCCCACTCATGTACCCTTGATGACTGCACAACACAAAGCTTTAAGCCTCGTCTGGGCCCACCAACACTGACATTGCACGGTTGATGACTGGAAACATGTTGCCCGGTCAGACGAGTCCCACTTCAAATTATATCAAGCAGATGGACGTGTACAGGTATGGAGACAACCTCAGGAATCCATGGACCCTGCATGTCAGCAGGGGACTGTTCAAGCTGGTGGAGGCTCTGTAATGGTGTGGGGTGTGTGCAGTTGGAGTGATGTGATACCCCTGATACAATTTGATATGGTTCTGGCAGATGATAGGTACATAAGCATCCATTCACGTCCATCGTGCATTCCCATGGACTTGGGCAATTCCAGCAGGACAATGCAGCACCCCATACATCCAGAATTGCCACAGAGTGGCTCCAGGAATGCTCTTCTGAGTTTAAACACTTCCATTGGCCACCAAACTCACCAGACCTGAATATTATTGATCATATCTAGGATGCCTTGAAACGTGCTGTTAAGAATAAATCTCCACCCTCTCGGATTCTTATGGACTTATGGACACCCTTGCAGGATTCATGGGGTCAGTTCCCTCCAGCACTACTTCAGGCATTAGTCGAGTCCATGCCACATTGTGCAGCGGCACTTCTGCATGCCTGTGGGGGCCCTACACAACATTAGGCAGGTGTACCAGTTTCTTTGGCTCTTCAGTGTATAATAGTGCGAGGGCAGTTCAATAAGTAATGCAACACATTTTTTTTCTCGGCCAATTTTGGTTGAAAAAACCGGAAATTTCTTGTGGAATATTTTCAAACATTCCCGCTTCGTCTCGTACAGTTTCATTGACTTCCGACGGGTGGCAGCGCTGTACAGAGCTGTTAAAATGGCGTCTGTAACGGATGTGCGTTGCAAACAACGGGCAGTGATCGAGTTTCTTTTGGCGGAAAACCAGGGCATCTCAGATATTCATAGGCGCTTGCAGAATGTCTACGGTGATCTGGCAGTGGACAAAAGCACGGTGAGTCGTTGGGCAAAGCATGTGTCATCATCGCCGCAAGGTCAAGCAAGACTGTCTGATCTCCCGCGTGCGGGCCGGCCGTGCACAGCTGTGACTCCTGCAATGGCGGAGCGTGCGAACACACTCGTTCGAGATGATCGACGGATCGCCATCAAACAACTCAGTGCTCAACTTGACATCTCTGTTGGTAGTGCTGTCACAATTGTTCACCAGTTGGGATATTCAAAGGTTTGTTCCCACTGGGTCCCTCGTTGTCTAACCGAACACCATAAAGAGCAGAGGAGAACCATCTGTGCGGAATTGCTTGCTCGTCATGTGGCTGACGGTGACAATTTCTTGTCAAAGATTGTTACAGGCGATGAAACATGGGTTCATCACTTCGAACCTGAAACAAAACGGCAATCAATGGAGTGGCGCCACACCCACTCCCCTACCAAGAAAAAGTTTAAAGCCATACCCTCAGCCGGTAAAGTCATGGTTACAGTCTTCTGGGACGCTGAAGGGGTTATTCTGTTCGATGTCCTTCCCCATGGTCAAACGATCAACTCTGAAGTGTATTGTGCTACTCTTCAGAAATTGAAGAAACGACTTCAGCGTGTTCGTAGGCACAAAAATCAGAACGAACTTCTCTTTCTTCATGACAACGCAAGACCTCACACAAGTCTTCGCACCCGAGAGGAGCTCACAAAACTTCAGTGGGCTGTTCTTCCTCATGCACCCTACAGCCCCGATCTCGCACCGTCGGATTTCCATATGTTTGGCCCAATGAAGGACGCAATCCGTGGGACGCACTACGCGGATGATGAAGAAGTTATTGATGCAGTACGACGTTGGCTCCGACATCGACCAGTGGAATGGTACCGTGCAGGCATACAGGCTCTCATTTCAAGGTGGCGTAAGGCCGTAGCATTGAATGGAGATTACGTTGAAAAATAGTGTTGTGTAGCTAAAAGATTGGGGAATAACCTGGTGTATTTCAATGCTGAATAAAACAACCCCTGTATCAGAAAAAAAATGTGTTGCATTACTTATTGAACTGCCCTCGTAATTGATTCCAGTTAATAAACCTTCGTAATGCTCACAACAGTTGTGTAAGACACCTTCTAATATGGGATTTTTATTGTGATTAGAGATTCAAAACTTCAGGACAGATTTGCTGTTGGGAAATTTGATCATGCTTGATACTCTGTTATCCAGGTTCATCCTTGTGTCATGAGTTTCCTTAATTGCCATGTTTATCATTTAGCTCAGGAACACTATTGAAGAGTATGCTAGCAACAAAAATTGGTGGCATAACATCAAAATATATTTAAAACAGGTTGAATGAGCCTTAACAACAAAGTAACACCAATGTAAACGTTTCTGCACATCAACTAGTGATAGCTCTATAAATCTTGTTGGATGAAGGTGTCACACACTGCATACCACTTTCCAGGAATGTAAGCCAAACTGGTGAAACTTATCACCAACAACTCACATGCCTTGCAACCACAATTGAAGATGAAGTCATTATGTGTGGTTGCAATCCAATCAGGCACAACCACTTGCCATTAACATGAAGAAAGTAATTGCACGAGAAGATGATTGAGAGGTGATAACACATCTCATAAAAATTCTCCTAAACTTGTGCCCCCAGACTTCCCAATTCCCAGACAGTCATTCATCAATGAATCACTTTCAGAGAAAAATGTGCTTTGACAACTTAGCCTCTGTGCTTCAATTTGAAACCAATGACATTTCTTGAAATTCAAAATGTAGAAATAAGCTTGGTGTTAAGGTAGTAACAGACAATAAGAAATGCTACAGTACTGATTAATTCAACAAAAAACCATTTCTATCATAGCCAAAAAAATTAAAACTTTAATGTGAATCTTGCAGCTATAAAACTTTAACATGGGCTAATTGTTTAAATGAAATGGAAAAAAAACTGAAGATGTTAAGAAGCTTACAATAAAATGCTTTGCTGCATACAAACCTTACACCGGTGGAGATGAGACAATAAGCATGTAGAATCTGCACCATTTTGCTGAATTCTTTACGCAAGTTGCGCTGGAAGTCCTTATGTCTCACAGGAAATGTTACAAATAGGTTCTTGATGCAGACCGTTGTCCCTACCTATACAAATCATTTACGTCAATTCATAGATACAGCACATGCACGTACAGAACAAACGAGGTTCCCATCTAGAAATACTTAATTTAAATAGTGATCCACAACTGACAAACTGTCATCACTCACCTGACGAGCACATGGTGTTTGCTTTGTTATGTGTCCATTATGGTCAAATTCCAGTCTTGTTGCACAACTGGCACTACTGTGGCGTGTTAAAATTGTCAAGTCACCAAGGGCACACAAAGAGTTCAGTGCTTCTCCGCGAAACCCAAAGGTTTCAACAAAACTTAATTCTGAGTAATCCCTTAGTTTAGAGGTATGGTGTTTCAGGGCTGCAAAAAACAGAGCTCACACTCATATTTCAGATATAAGAATGATACAAAGTCATTCATAACAGATGTAATACATTATGGAATCTTCTTATCCCAAATTAGTCATGGCTATTTTCGTCCACATTTCAGAACACAAAACACACACACACACACACACACACACACACACAAAACACACACACACACACACACACACATTACAACCAGAACTACAACCCAAATCAAAGAGGAAAAAACTCATGCTAGGAAAAGTGTTGCAGTGCTAAAGAAAAGAATTTAATAGTTACAGACATAACTTGGCTAGATCAGAAGATTGATATTATTGAAACACTTGTCTATTTTAAGCATCTTTCCATAAAGCACTTTAATACTTTCCGACTGCACAAATTTGATAAAAAAATGTGGTCACCACAGGAGAATGCTCAGTGTGTAGCCTGGTTCAGAGAGACTAGGTCTTATACCTAAGTGCAAAAGCGCAGCCAACTATTTTGCTTTCTGCAATTCGAATAAAGAACAGGTGTCAACATGAGTATCTTAGAAGCAGATATCCTCCATGCAGCAAAGAAGTTTAAATCTCATAATAAAGGCAAGTCTTTTGACCCAAATAATATCCTAATTATATTCCTTTCAGAGTATGCTGATACAATAGCCTCATACTTAGCAAACATATACAACCACTCACTCGATGAAAGATCTGTACCAAAAGAATGGAAAGTTACACAGGTAATACCAATACTCAAGAAAGGTAACAGAAAGTAATTAAATGAACACCACCCCCATATCACTGACAGCGATTTGCAGTAGGATTCTGAAAGGTATACTGTGTTCAGACTTTATGAAATACCTCAAAGAAAAAAGTCGATTGACACACAGTCAGCACGAATTCAGAAAATATTGTTCTTGTGAAACACAACTAGCTGTTTATTGACACAATGTAACGAGTGCTATCGACAGGTGATCTCAAAGTGATACCACATTTCTAGGTTTCCAGAAGGCTTTGAACTCTGTCCCTCACAGAGAGTCCTAACAAAATTGGTGCTTATGAAGTATTGCTTCAATTGTGTAACTGGATTCGTTATTTCCTGCCAGAAAAGATCACACTATGTAGTAACGGATGGAAAATCATATATCAAAACAGATGTGATATCTGACATTCCCCAAGGAAGTGTTATAGGCATTCTGCTGTTCATAATCTGTGTAAATTATTTAGAAGACAATCTGAGCAGCCCTCTTAGATTGTTTGCAGTGATGTTGCCATTTATCAGCTAGAAAAGCCATCAAAACATCAAAACCAATGGCAAAATGACTTAGACACTATGTCTGTATGGTGTGAAATGTGGCAATTGTCTCTGAACAAAGAAAAGTGTGAGGTCATCCACAAGAGAAAGAAAAGAAATCCTTTAAATTTCAGTTCCATGATAAATCACCAAATCTAAAGGCTGTCAATCCAACTAAATGTCTAGGAATTACAATTATGAACAACTTAAATTGGAACACTGACACAGATATTATTGTGGGAGAAAGCAAATCAAAGACTGTGTTTTACGGGTAGAACACTTAGAAGTTGTAAGAGGTCTACTAAAGAGACTGCCAAAACAATTCTTGTCCATCCTCTGCTGGAGTATTGCTGTGCTGTATATGGTCCTTGCCAGATAGGACTGATGCAGGACAGTGAAAAAGTCAAAAGGAGGGCAGCTCATTTTGCATTATTGAGAAATAGGAGATAGTATTTCACAGATGTGATAAGCGAGTTGGGAGGCAATTAGTGCAACAGCAGCATTTTCTGTTGCAACCAGAACATTTCATGAAATTTCAGTCACTTTCTCCTCTGAATGCAAAAATATTTTGTCACCAACTGACAAAGGGAGAAATGATCATTGTAAAAAAATAAATCAGAGCTTGTACAGAAAGATTTAAGTGTTCATTTTTCTGATGGGCTGTTAGTCAGAAATAGTCTGAAGGTCAGAAATAGTTTAAAGGTGCCAGGCACTGTGAATTGCAGAGAAGTCATGTAGAGGTAGAAGTAAATGTAACAGCATTTATGGAAACAGGATGTGTTCTCCATAAACAGGGCATGGATCATCCACCTGTTTCAAATGCCATCATGGACAAGATAGAGCAGGTATTTATAAAGAGTGCAATAAAATCAGTGTGTATGGCAGCCATAGAGTTGGGAATGCCGTGAGAAACAGTGTAGAAAATCTTGCTTAAGAAGTTACAATCTTAATGCCTACAAGGTGCAACTGCTTCTAGTACTAAAGCTGATGGCAAGCCTCATCATGAACAGTTTGCAGTGGATATGCTAGCAATATGGATGCAAACAACAACTATTTGGAATGATATGTTTCTCTTACAAGTCAGTTTTTCATGTGTACGGCAAACTGAACCATCAGAACATTCATATTTAGGGATCAGTGTGTCTTCACGTTACATCCCTGAAAAGGAAAGAGACAGTCCCAGAGGCAATGTGTACTGTGGACTTGTACACAACTGTACTATTGGTTTATCTATTTTCAGCAAGTCTTCTCTCAACAGTGATCTTTATGTGGACATGTTACAGGTTAGGTTAGTGTTGTTTAACATCCCGTCGACAACGAGGTCATTAGAGACGGAGCACAACAATGGGAACACCTGCAACCTGATGTCATATTCCAGCAGGGTGAAGCACAACCTCACTGGCCCCTAAATGTCCATCAATTACTGCACGAACAGTTTCTGGATAGGTGGACTGGATGAGATCCTCTGATGAAGTGGTCACCATACCTGGATGACTCCATACCACAAGACTTCTTTCTAGAGGGTTTTGTAAAGGATAACATGTACTGAATCTAAACTACAGACCTACAGCATTTGAAAACATTTAAAATGCCTCTGAACATGTTTCCACAGAATTTGTGAAGCATATGTGGAGAGAAATTGAATACTGACTAGACATTACCATGCCACTTTGGTTGCACACACTGACACGTACAAATAAGGAAATAAAACATTGAGTTATCTTGTCACATGTCAAAAACCAGCTGTTATTATCTAGTACAGTTTTAAAGTCATTAAATACTGAAAATTTAAAGATAAGTTATGGATGCCCTGTGTGCTTTTCTCATAGGTAAGACGACAATGAAAAGCAGGAACACTGCCCTTCATCCTCCTCACATGTTGTGGAGAGGTATACAGGGTGATTCAAAAAGAATACCACAACTTTAGGAATTTAAAACTCTGCAACGACAAAAGGCAGAGCTAAGCACTATCTGTCGGCGAATTAAGGGAGCTACAAAGTTTCATTTAGTTGTACATTTGTTCGCTTGAGGCGCTGTTGACTAGGCGTCAGCGTCAGTTGATGCTAAGATGGCGACCGCTCAACAGAAAGCTTTTTGTGTTATTGAGTACGGCAGAAGTGAATCGACGACAGTTGTTCAGCGTGCATTTCGAACGAAGTATGGTGTTAAACCTCCTGATAGGTGGTGTATTAAACGTTGGTATAAACAGTTTACAGAGAATGGGTGTTTGTGCAAAGGGAAAAGTTCCGGACGGCCGAGAACGAGTGATGAAAATGTAGCACGCATCCAGCAAGCATTTGTTCGCAGCCCAGGAAAATCGACTCGCAGAGCTAGCAGAGAGCTGCAAATTCCACAATCAACTGTATGGAGAGTCCTACGAAAAAGGTTAGTTATGAAACCTTATCGTCTGAAATTGGTTCAAGCACTGTCTGCAGCTGAGAAGATTAAAAGAATCGATTTCTGTGATTTTATCCTTGCTCAAATGAGCGCCACCACATTGGCACTTATCTGTCCGTAACTACCTGAACGTCAACTACCCGAGGCGATGGATCGGCCGCCAGGCAGCCCGTGACAGAGCACTTCATCACTGGCCTCCAAGAAGCCCTGATCTTACCCCCTGCGATTTTTTCTTATGGGGGTATGTTAAGGATATGGTGTTTCGGCCACCTCTCCCAGCCACCATTGACGATTTGAAACGAGAAATAACAGCAGCTATCCAAACTGTTACGCCTGATATGCTACAGAGAGTGTGGAACGAGTTGGAGTATCGGGTTGATATTGCTCGTGTGTCTGGAGGGGGCCATATTGAACATCTCTGAACTTGTTTTTGAGTGAAAAAAAAACTTTTTAAATACTCTTTGTAATGATGTATAACAGAAGGTTATATTATGTTTCTTTCATTAAATACACATTTTTAAAGTTGTGGTATTCTTTTTGAATCACCCTGTATAATGAGCAGGGTTCTAGAATGTCTGAGATCCTTCACCCAAAGAAGTTTCAGAAATCAGTCAATAAGCAATAAAATTACTAACATGTAACCTCTCAGGCAAAATATGTCAGCACTAAAGAGCAGCAAGGAATATACGAGGGGAAGTCAAAAAGTACAGGCACTTTTAAGAAAAGGAATATTTATTTTAATGATGGAAAACTGAAACATACATTATTTTTCTACATAATCTCATTGCACTTCAAAACACTTTGTCCAATGTTTCACAAGTTTTTTGATTCTGTTGGGAAAAAAGTTTTTTGGTTGCTCTGTAACCAATTTTTCTACACATCAATGACTTCTGAATTGGTTGAAAATCATCTTCCTCTGAGTGCTTCTTTCAATGGTCTACACATAAGGAAATCACTTGGAGCCGGGTCTCAACTGTGTGGTGGGTGTACCAGCGATTCAAATCCCAACTCCTTTATTGTTTTGGCCACCATTTGCCAGAATGTAGCCAAGCATTATCTTGCTGCAGGATGACACCTTTTCACGGTTTTCCGCAATTTGGATCTGACTTCAGGCTTCTGTTTAGTACACAACACATCACAATAGTTCTCACTGTTCACATCTTGGGGTGAAATGAACAGTTACCACATCTTCCGTATCCCAGAATAGTGTTAGCATAATGCATAGCACAGCTGCTGGTTGACCTTTCAATTTCTTAACTTCTGCTGATGATAGGTGTTTCCAAACCATGCTCACAGCCTTACTTTCCAGTTCGTGATGGTGCACCATGTTTCATCTACAGCAACAATTAGTTGTAAAAAATCCATCTCCTTCCAGATGATAATGGGCCAAATGTTTATGAGAGATATCCATCCTTTGCGCCCTACACTGTGCCGACAATTCTTTCAGTACCCATCTTTCAAGTACTTCCCAAAAATTTAGTCTGTTGGCGAAGACGGAATACACTGAACCATGACTGATATGTGAAGCACTGGCAATTTTGTCACTGTGATTCATCCCTTCAACATACTTCCAATGACTTCCAAATTGTCCCAAGCTGGCCTGCCCAATCTTTCCTCATCACATAGAGAAGTTCTTCTCTGTTTGAAGCACTCTTCCATTTGCAGATCTTGCTTCATGATAAACAGCTGTCATCATACTGCACCCGCATTTGATGAATAATTTCCACAGTTTTAACACCTTCCACAACCAAAAAGCGAATGGTTGCCCTCATTTCCTCCTTGGTGCAGATCAACAATGGAACTGCCATGTTTTACGGTCTGCAAAGAATACAATGACTGACGCAGGACTAAGAGTGACACATTATATAGAATTGTTGCAGACAACAATACTTCAACCCTGGATTCTAGCAGTGTTACAAAGACCTGTGGTGAGAAACTGCAAAAGTGTGTCTACTTTCTGGCTTTCCCTTGTAAATCAGGGGAGGACATCATCCTCACAGGCATGTGAAATACCATCAGACTTATCCGCAGCATGCATACATGCATAGGTTACAGATTTTATCAGTATTCTTAAATGAACTATACTACAATTGGGAAGATTTCTACATCCACTGCAATAAGCATTGCATTTATGTTTTACCAAATAACATAATGAAAGACCTGAAGCCATTAGCACATCATCATCTGTTCCTGCACTGCACAAGAATTTCACAAAATGAATATCTATTAGGCAATGACAGGCACAGAGGTGAAACTTGTTGTTATCCTAATACCTATATGAGAAACATGAGCCCTTCATACCATGAAGTCTCAAGTTTTGAGGGGGTCCTCAAAATCGACACAGTGATGAGCTCTGATGTTTCTCTACATAAATAATCACAATATTTTAGCACTGTTCAATTTCACGTTGTAACTAATGTGAAGTTCTTATTTCAACACTGTTTAAGAACCTCCTATTCTGAAATAAAAAACTACAACATATTGGTACTATGAGCGAGTGTTCTCATAATATCACAAATGATGATGCAACTGAAATAACAGTGTCCATAATTCTTGCTAAATGAGATAAGTCTAGGTTAAACCTCTGTACTTCTCTGCAAGAATTGGACAAAAACTGTGATTTTGCTTTACCGAACACACGCATGACAGAGGGGAGTGCAGGCTACAGATGATGTGCACGAGTCCAAGCAGTCTCATTTTAACTCAGGTTCAATCAGAAGCTAATTGTTTAACAGTTTAAGCAGCTACTAAACACAAGATACAGACACTCACTATGGCAACTGGAACAGAATTTAGAAAGAAACTGTATGAAACCTTACAAAAAGTTCATCTTCAAATGAGAACCAATTGCTAGCACCAACTTATACATTTCAACATTAGGTCAGCTCCTGATCTTGTAATATTTAAATTACACACAACCACCTACTGACAAAAACACACCGAGGGATGTGATATTCTTCCATAAAATTTTCGTACAGTTTTCTGCAAAATTGGTGGTCAACACTTGTAGAAGGTATAATGCCGTTACAGAGGTTTGTTAAGAGTGATGCATCATGGGATGGCAATATGCTTATCCACATTTCATACCATTGCAGTTAGGATAAAGCTGTGGCAGCTGCCAGTTCTGGAACAATGATGACACAGACAGCGATGTGACACTGGATGTGAAGGGACATCACACAATTTATGTATGCACACAATTATGATCACTTGGTGGAAGAAGAACTGTGACCCAAGACCAGCTCTCACAGAAAATGGTAAGTTTGAACTTCAGTGTCATTTGGAAGGGAAGAACATTAGTGTTTAAACATCCCATAAATGGCAAGCTCATCACAAAACAGAGCACAAGCTCAGATCAAAAAGTAATTGGGAAGGAAACTGACCACAGCATTGCCAGAGGAACCATTCCATCATCAGCATTTAGACATTCAAAGAAACTGCAGAAAGCCTGGATCTGAGTAGCCAGACAAGGATTTGAGTTTTGCTCCTGTTGAATATATTTGAGTGCCTCAACCTATGTGCCACCCTGTTTAGGAGAAGTGTGACATACTGCTAATATGAACAGCAGACAATGAAGGAGATAAACCAGCAGTCATGCAAACTACAATTAACAAACCACTGCAGCATCAGAATCGAACTGAGTGAATTAAGAACCTAACATTTCCAGTTACATTCTATAGTACATGAAGTCATCTACGTGGTATGACACTTGACACAATCCTCATTACTTGGCTCTTTGTGCACAAAAGATGGACTTAACAATTGAGGTACTTTGCTTTTAGTACACAAAGTGGAGCTTTGTTATGTTTGCACATTCTTTGTGAAACAATTAAGTCTGTAAATGCTAAAAACATTCATGGAGCCTATTGTTCCAGCAAGAGATGTTATGCTGGAAGCAATTAAAATACAATAGGGCAAATCATATTTTGGACTATTGTACCTATGGCTTGATTATGTTATGGCATCATGGAAAAGCTTGATCAGCTCCCCAGAATCTAATTAAACCTACTAGTTTCCTTCCTCTGAACAAACCTAAAGGAAATGGTACAAAGCCTACAATAGGCACAGCACCACTTTGATTTTCCTACAGTGCTATAGATATCAGTATTGTCCTGAGCCACTGACCTCTCATTGCTTGAATGAGTTACTTTCATATCTCGGCGAATAAAAAAATTTCACATATGAAACATACATCATATGTGCCTCACTGTGTGCTATCATTTGCAAAAAAACTTGTTTCAATATCTTGAATAGTTTATGAGGTATGACGATTGATATGATCCCATGATCCAAAACGTGCAAGGACATGAATAGGCGCATTGCGCGTCACCATACATCAAATATAAAACTCGATACATTGAGAACAAAACAAGTTATAGTTCTGCTCTCAATTTTAAATGAAATTCTGATATCTTACCTACACATGTCTGCAAACTTTTTAAAATTGTGTGCAATGTTTTACTCAATCTGATGCAGCACAGCACATATGATGGATAACATAAAGTAATTCAGTTCTTTATCAAGTGAAACTATCAGACTGTAAGATGTTCAAAAACCACATTTTTTCACCTAACAGTTTGAGGAAGATCGAGTGCTAACTATTTCATATCATCAGTGCAGGCACCAGCATTTGCCATGCAGTACAGCCATAAGAAAAGCCTCCATCAGCACGGAATGCAGAAAGCATGTCTGTGGCATGGCTGTAAATTCATTTTATACTTCCTTGGGTGACAAAGGCCAAATATGTTTTAGGGTCCAATTTTACATTCCTTTTTTTTGGGGGGGGGGGGGTCTCCTGTCTTTGTGGCATTTTCCTTTTCAACACTGACATTTTCATACTGGTACTGAACATATAAAACATCTGGAACTTTGAGAAAAACATACAGAGACTGGCAAGTACTTGCAGCAAGATGAAAGAACCTGTTCTCACTAACTTGCGGAAACTATTTCTGCAACTTGACAAAACCTATGGAAGTTGACTTCTTAGGAGTGATGTACATCAAAGAACTTGCAGAGGTAGCTTCTGTTAATGAATTGTGAAAGTTTATTTGCTAGTGTACGTACACCATAAGGCAAATTAATTGGCAATGCAACAGTTTTCCTTAACTTATTCGAAATTTTTTACTACTTGTTGGTATGAAGACTATGGTCACAGACAGGTTTGTAGTGTGTTTCAAAGTTTAGATTAGTCTGAAATGTGACAGTCTGATTGTGAGCTGTCAAAGCCAACAAATATAATACTATGAATAATAGCTCAAATACTTTTACCTTAGTCTAATCTTATCTTCGCAGTCATGCAAAGTACTTGTGGGGGTTGTAGTATATTCCTAGATTCCTCACCTAAAGTTAGCTCTTGAAATGTTGTAAGTACGCTTTCCCAGAATAGTTTGAGTCCATCTCCAAGCACATGTAATTTCAATTCTTTTCAGCACCTCCACGATGCTCTCTTGTGGGTCAAACAAACCTGCAACCATTTATGATACCAAACTCTGTTGATATATTTGGTATGGGCCCTACGTACTTCAGAAATATTCAATGAGGTGTAACCACATGTGTTTTGCAAACAATCTCCATCGTTAACTGACTGCATTTTCCTAGAAACCTTCCAATGAACTGAGGTCTGTCACCTACTTTGCCTAAGATTGAGACTATATTAATGCTCAGTTTCATATTCCTGTGAATTGTTACACACAGTTATTTATATGAATTGACCAATTCCATTATTGACATTTTGATATTTTAATCACAGAACACTACATTTGTTTTAAAATTTTGTTATGAGAACAATACTGCTATATCTCTGTGACCCGGCAGAAATGTCGCTACCCTGACATGTCCTCTATCAATAACTCTTCCAGCTGCTGGTGAAAGGCACCAGCCAAGTACCATGCTGATGTCAAGCCACAGGAAAGGCCCAGCTACCAGGCTGCAAGACTCTTCAAATCATGCTGTGCTAAAGTCTTTACCTCACTTACATCATACTTCCATGAATTGGCTGTTTATTGCATTTCAACTAGACTACATTTTGAACTGCTGTTCTACACGTTATTGACAAATCTGCTAGACCTCGGATTATCTGGATTGTTCTCTTGGTATGTCCTACAATTTACTATGACCTGGTGTGGACAGAAATTGTAAATTATCAAGTCATTGCCATGTGTCCATATTTTCTGTGTAATAAAGTGTGTTGCATGGTAGTAGATGTAATAATGGTGATGAGGACTCTTAACTTTGTGTGCATGTGAGGACAACACACCAAGCTAAGTGACCATGGATTCAGAATTCATAAAATTGTGGCAGCAACAGCTGCAACTTCAAATGCAACAGCAGACACAACAAGCAGAACTACAAAAGCAACAGCTGCAACATCAAATGCAGCACCAGCAGAACACAAAAAAATTTTTAACAGTAGCAGCAATTTACACCACATCAACTCACCAACTGGAACAGCGTCTGCTGCCACCATTTGCACAATTTCATTCAGAAGACAATTACTATGACTTATTCCACAAGTGTCAGCACAGTAGCATAACCAATGTCGCTTTTCTGCTTTCGTTATTTCTTCTTCAGAAATTATGTCCTCAAAATTAAACTGAGTAGTTTCGGTTTGCCTAAATCCATCATTCTCTCTGCAAGCATTACAAGCAGCAAACAAAAGTTGTAGCAGCTAGGCTCATATGTTTTCTTTGCCATAAGCAGTAACATTAGTCATATCCAGCATGGGCAGCTGATGTCAAAGGGCTGACTTGTAAGCATCAGTTTTTGTTAAAAATGAAAATGGCAAACAATCCTACGCTGAATTACTGGTGCATAGTGTCATAATTCTGTATGCATGTGATAAAATAGTTTGTGCACAGACACTGAAATTAAGAAATCTTACTCTCGAAGGAGTGTTAACAACAGCAAAAACTTTTGAAAGCTCAAATGCAGCACAGTACTAAGTTGACGAAAGCAGCATTATCCCCTGTAAAAACCATTTAAAATATCTAATACAGTGCAGCTTAATTCTGATTTAGGGACAAAGCCCAAACAAGCCCACAGCACCACATATTTGACCCACAATCTCACTGCTGTCCCTCTACACCCACCCTCACAATACCAATGACAGGAAGCAGTGTCAGGGTGCTCGGATTGTTTTGCTAAATGTATCCACACGCAGAGTTCTTGTAGGGAAATGTGCCATGTACAATGATGTAAAGGGCATGTGGCAGAAGTTTGCAAAGGTGGCACTGCAATGCAATGACAAAACCACAGCAGCATGAACACATTACAGCTGAGCCCTTTCACAGAGCAACCACTAAAGTTTTTTCTCCCACTAATGACCAACAACCAATTAATAAAATTTCTTGTTAATACCTGTTCGCATGTTTCCATTATAAATGAAGAAAACTATGCTCACACTGGTTCTTCATCTCCTCAGCCAACATAACAAAGATTAAAATCCCACACCAAGCACCTCACAATTTTGCACGGTACAGGCGTAGTAACAGCATTGTACGAAGTCACCCATCCAATTGTTTTCTTAATTGTACCATCACATCAGGCACAAAGAACTTTTGCTTTTGGTTTTAATATAGCAGCTGGCATCAACATTGTATCAGCAGTTGTACCATCTGATGATCCTGACGTACACACTAAATTTTCAGACTTTTTTCCACCAGACTTAGGGTATGCAAATAATTATGTAGCTCACATTCAGCTACAGTCTTCTGTAGCACCTCACTACTTTAGAGGTTGACCAGTGCCAGATGCATAGCGAGATGACCTCAAGTCCATATTACATTGCCTGGTGCAACAATATGTCCTCACACCAGTCACATCTAATTAATGGGCAACACCACTGGCAATTTTACAAAAACCATATGGCTCCCTAGATGTTTGTAGTGTCTTTAAATTAATTACAATGGCACAATTAGAGATTGATGTGTATCTCATCCAAAGGTCATAAGAGCTCATATCAAGACTGTCAGATGGATAATACTTCTCAAAACTGATCTATCCAAAGGTTATTTACAATTGCCACTAAACAAACAGCCTCACCATTTCATGGTCAGCAACATTCCACTTGGATTCTACAGAAACAATAAATCACTTTTCAGAATTGCTAGTGTGCCAGTAATTTTCTAACATTTTTTGGAGCAGTTGATATAAGACATTCCAAACGCAATCAATTATTTGGATGATGTATTAGTAACAGACATTACAAGATAGCAACATCTTGTGAATTTACATCTACTGTTCCAGACATTACAACAAAATGGAATAAAGTACAACCTAAACAGGTGTGAATTCTTTGAACAGCAAGAAGAGTAATTATGCCACTTATAGAGTTGTAAAGGATTTCAACCTACTCAGCAACATGTGGAAGCCAGAATAATAATAATAATAATAGTAATGAGTTCTTTCAAAGTTAAAATGCCTTCAGTCTTTTCTCATCAAAATACAATAAATTATCACGCCAAATTTATAGCAAGTGCTGCCCAGATCATAAAACTCCTTAAGAAGCTACACAAGAACAGTGAAAAATATGAATGGACAAATCGGTGCCAGGAGGCTTTTCACAAGCTAAAACATTATCTACAGTTTGTTCCTTGTCAGGTGACACATGTCCCCTCAAAATGCCTTATTTTGGCCATTGTTGTTTCGCAACATGGCATCAGAGCCATAGTTTTTTCACACAGTGATTATAGGCATGAACAACCCATTGCACACACATCTAAAATGACTACATTACCCCGGATCAATCACTCATAGAAAAAAAAAGCAGCACACTAGCTATAATATTTGGTATCTGAAAGTTCCATACATTTCTTTATTCCATACATTTCTTTTACCTCATAGCAGACCATAAGCCATTAATTTCCTTGTTCAGTCCTAAGAACTGCCTTTCACAAAAACCACGTAACGTCTGCAATTCTGGGACCTCTTCCTCAGCAATAACAATTACTTAATTCATTGTCAGCCAAGAGCATAATATGCTAATGCAGGTGCCCTTTCCAGGCTATTATGGGACCAGATCCCACATTTGAATTTCAGGAAACACAGTGCTTTCAAATAGGTTACATCTTAGAAAACTGCTTACAAGAGTTTTCTGTAACTGCTTCTGTAATTGGGAAGAATACAGCTGAGGATCTTATCCTCAAACACATTATGAAATACATTTAATAAGTTTGTCCACTGCCCACCCCACTCTCTACCAGAAATCTGGACAGACCTTTCCCTATAAGACAAGATCAACAAGGTACAAGGAGTACTGATGCTGAAATCAGATGACAACAGCTGCAAGGTGCTCATCCTACTGCCTCTGTGTCAGTGAGAAGTAAACATACTACACACTGACCACTGGGAGATAAGACACATGAGGACACTCATAAACTGGCATTCCTAAGGCCCAACAACAAGTAGGACATCGAGAGCACAGCTTGCTCTGTGAGAGCTGACATCGAGCCAGTCAGAAGCACCTCAAGGGTTTCAAACCCGGCCTAGGTTGCAGCAGCCTTGGCAGTGCCTCCATGTGGACATCACTGGCCCTTTCCTCAGAGATATGTGGCTCATTGTCACAGATTAATTTTCCAAATTTCTTTACATAGTCTGAATATCAAATCCCATAGCAAGGGAGACAATAAGCACCTTGCAGAATATTTCTGACCTCAAAGGGGGGGGGGGGGGGGGGGGGGCAGAAACAATTTTTACAGACACTGGCCCTCAATTTCCATCCATTAGGTTTAAGGATATATGCTCTTGGAACAGCATAATGCACCAGACAACAGTGTCATTACACCAAGCCTCCAATGGTGAAGCCAGGCAGTTTGTCTACACCTTTAAGGTGCAGTTGCAGAAGATGCCATCAGTAACACGCAAGACCAAGGTCCTAACCCAGCACCTGCTCTCCTACAGGACCACAATGATACAGGGATGAACTCGGGCAGAACTGATGCAAGGCCACTGACAGTGAACCCTCTGAGGCCTCCTGGGGCCTACAACACACTTACACCAGTCCAAACATTGCACTTGCTACTCACTGGGCACAGAGGTTTGAACTCAAACTTTGGGAGGGCCCAGGATGGATACCAGGTGTCATCAGTGCCGCCTGGGGACACCAAACATTCACAGTTGACATCAATGGTGCCTGATAGTAGAACACGTCAACAAGTTGCACCCACACTTAGCAGCTTCTACCTCAGGTCAACCACCACTATCCCCAGGGCCAGCTGAATACAACTTCAGACATCCATTAAAGCCACAGTAACAAGCTTAAGTGCTACTGGAGCTGATTCATTGTGAAATTGGACCCTTTCCCTCCTACAGCACTGCTCACTTCCAGCAGGGACACAGAGACTGGATCAGCAGCTCCAGCCAACTCCAGCATTAGCACCATGTTCCCATCACAAGTTGGGGACACAGTGACACCAGACACAGAGATCAACAGCAAACCGTTAGGTGGATCACCTATCCACATCTATCCTCTCCTTTACGGTGGTAATGATTCCGACAGGGACACTTCCTGCCGTACACACCGATTAAAGCAAGGCAGAGGTGTTACATCTCTGTCATCTGACAGCACCGTTGATACCCTACGATGTCTGCTATTAATGACTCATTCAGCTGACATCATATGGGTCTGTCTGTTGGCATCAAACCAGAGATAAAATATGGCTGCCAGGCAGCTGCAAGACACTGTTACGCTAAAATCTCTACCTAGGTTACACCATTCTTTTGTGACTTGACTGTTTACTGCATTCCAACTGGCCTACATTTTTTATTGCTGTTCTATAGATTGACAGATTTCCTTGATCCTGGACTATCCGCATTATTCTCTTGGTGTTTCTACAATTTATGATGATCTGACATGCAGTGGAGACACGAACTATCAGGTGATTACAGTGCACCCCTATTTTCTGTGTAATAAAATGTGTTGCTCTGCAGTAGAATAGTACATTTCTGTACATTTGAAGCAAGTTGTAAATCTTTGTAACACCTTGACATCTCATCAAGATCTGACTCAGTATTTGTATAGCTTTTTACAAGCAGTATTTGAAAAGAGGTCTGAGGCTACTGTTAACATTACCTGCAAGGTCATTAATATACGATACAAACAGCAAGGTCCCAACACATTTCCCTGTGGCACAACTGAAGCTCCTGTTGACGACAGTCTATTCAAAGTAACAGGCTGCATCCTAGCTATCAAGACATTCTCCACCCAGTCACAAATTTCACTCAATACCTAGATTGGTGTCAAAGAAACTGAATGGTAGTTTTGTGGATCACTTCTGCTAACCTTCTTATCGGTGAGTGTGACTTGTGCTTTCTCCCAACTATGGGGCACAGTTTTTTTGTTCGCATGATCTATGGTACATTATAGTTAAAAAGAGGGTGTCAACTTTCCCAGGAATTCTGTGTAGAATCTGATAGTGCTTCCATTCGGCACTGGAGCTTTGGTCAATTTTAGAAATTTCAAATGTTTCTCAATAGCACTGATACTAATATCTACTTCATTTATCTTGGTAACAGAGCAAGAATTAAACTGGGGCAAAACTCCTGGCCTACCTTTTTAAAGGAGCATTTGAAAATGGGGCACAGCATTCCTGCCTTTGTTTTGCTCTCTTCAATTGCAGTTCCTGTGTCACCCATGACTGTCTGGACACTAACTTGGGGCTACCAAAAGCTTTTCCATATTACTAGAATTTCTATAGGTTCTTAAAGAGAACTTTTGATAATATTCTAGTACGATAGTCCTTGAAGACTTCACGCATTGTTCACACACACACACACACACACACACACACACACACACACACACACACACACACACTGTTCCAGTGACACACACACACACACACACACACACACACACACACACACACACACACACACACACACACACACACTGTTCCAGTGGATGGCCAATAATTTTTCTAAGCTGCCCTTTGCACTCTGCTTATCACTGTAGCTTCAGATGCTCCATGGTCACCGACACAATTTTCATTGTGGACATTCTCAAAGATGTCGGTTATTTGTAGCCATTGGATCCAATATATTTCTATCACATCATAAGTGGGTTTCCAAACTATCTGTTCTTGGTAGTTTTCAGAGTAGCCTATACATTTAATATTGTTTTGAAGGGTATCTCGTCACACCCTCACTTACAAAACTGTGAATATCCCAATTTATTGTTGATTAAAATCTACTCCAACAATGACAGTCTGATTGGGGAACATATGTACTAGTGAACTGAGGTTTTCTTCTCAAGTTTTTGGTTACATCTGAGGCTCAGTTTAGCAATCAATAGAAAAATACAATTATAAGTTCATGCCCATCCTTGATAGTAATCCTTTTCCAAACAAATTCTCATTTAGCTTTAATTTCTATCTTGGTGAATTTGAGCTTTTTGTTTACTTTGACAAATACACCAAGCCCATTTGCCATTAGCCTTTACTTTAAATATACACTTAAATTTTCAACAAAAATCTCAATGCTATGAAGTTCAGGGTTTAACCAGCTTTATCTAAATTGTAGTACATGAGATCCAGTGCTTTTCAGGAGTGCTTGATACTCTGGCACTGCTTCAGTAGTTGAGCACTAGGATTTCAATACTCTCAGCTGTGTGAAACATTTCTTTTGATCTTATACTGCTACTTCAGAGTCCCCTACATCTGTCATTATATGGACTAGATGGAGAGAGAACTAATCTATAAAAACTTGTGTATGCCCTGCACACAGCTACATGGGTAAGCAGCCTATTAAAGAGGGCCCTACAGTTATCAACCCTAAAAGGCAAATCTAGCAAGTTGCAATCTATGGTACCTTGTCACAGAACCTTCCAAGTATCTGGTTCAAATCTTCTAGCTGACTATAAATCAGAGGGTCACAATCTACATGTACATCTACATCCATACTCCGCAAGCCACCTGAAAGTGTGTGGCGGAGGGTACCTTGAGTACCTCTATCGGTTCTCCCTTCTATTCCAGTCTCGTATTGTTCATGGAAAGAAGGATTGTCAGTATTCCTAGGTGTGGGCTCTAATCTCTCTGATTTTATCCTCATGGTCTCTTCGTGAGATATACATAAGAGGGAGCAATATACTGCTTGACTCCTTGGTGAAGGTATGTTCTCGAAACTTCAACAAAAGCCCGTACCAAGCTACTGAGCGTCTATCCTGCAGAGTCTTCCACTGGAGTTTATCTATCATCTCCGTAACGCTTTCGCGATTACTAAATGATCCTGTAATGAAGCACGCTGCTCTCTGTTGGATCTTCTCTATCTCTTCTGTCAACCCTATCTGGTACGGATCCCACACCGCTGAGCAGTATTCAAGCAGTGGGCGAACAAGCGTACTGTAACCTACTTCCTTTGTTTTCGGATTGCATTTCCTTAGGATTCTTCCAATGAATCTCAGTCTGGCATCTGCTTTACCGACGATCAACTTTATATGATCATTCCATTTTAAATCACTCCTAATGCATACTCCCAGATAATTTATGGAATTAACTGCTTCCAGCTGCTGACCTGCTATATTGTAGCTAAATGATAAGCGATCTTTCTTTCTATGTACTCGCAGCACATTACACTTGTCTACATTGAGATTCAATTGCCATTCCCTGCACCATGCGTCAATTCGCTGCAGATCCTACTGCATTTCAGTACAATTTTCCATTGTTACAACCTCTCGATATACCACAGCATCATCTGCAAAAAGCCTCAGTGAACTTCCGATGTCATCTACAAGGTCATTTATGTATATTGTGAATAGCAACGGTCCTATGACACTCCCCTGTGGCACACCTGAAATCACTCTTACTTCGGAAGACTTCTCTCCATTGAGAATGACGTGTTGCATTCTGTTATCTAGGAACTCTTCAATCCAATCACACAATTGGTCTGGTAGTCCATATGCTCTTACTTTGTTCATTAAACGACTGTGGGGAACTGTATCGAATGCCTTGCAGAAGTCAAGAAACACGGCATCTACCTGGGAACCCGTGTCTATGGCCCTCTGAGTCTCGTGGACGAATAGCGCGAGTTGTGTTTCACATGATTGTCTTTTTCGAAACCCACGCTGATTCCTACAGAGTAGATTTCTAGTCTCCAGAAAAGTCATTATACTCAAACATAATACTTGTTCCAAAATTCTACAACTGATCGACATTAGAGATATAGGTCTATAGTTCTGCACATCTGTTCGACGTCCCTTCTTGAAAACGGGGATGACCTGTGCCCTTTTCCAATCCTTTGGAACGCTACGCTCTTCTAGAGACCTATGGTACACCGCTGCAATAAGGGGGGGCAAGTTCCTTCACGTACTCCGTGTAAAATCGAACTGGTATCCCATCAGGTTCAGTGGCGTTTCCTCTTTTGAGCGATTTTAATTGTTTCTCTATCCCTCTGTCGTTATTTCGATATCTACCATTTTGTCATCTGTGTGGCAATCTAGAGAAGGAACTACAGTGCAGTCTTCCTCTGTGAAACAGCTTTGGAAAAAGACATTTAGTATTTCGGCCTTTAGTCTGTCATCCTCTGTTTCAGTACCATTTTGGTCACAGAGTGTCTGGACATTTTGTTTTGATCCACCTACCGCTTTGACATAAGACCAAAATTTCTTAGCATTTTCTGCCAAGTCAGTACATAGAACTTTACTTTCGAATTCATTGAATGCCTCTCGCATAGCCCTCCTCACACTACATTTCGCTTCGCGTAATTTTCGTTTGTCCGCTAGGCTTTGGCTATGTTTATGTTTGCTGTGAAGTTCCCTTTGCTTCTGCAGCAGTGTTCTAACTCGGTTGTTGTACCATGGTGGCTCTTTTCCATCTCTTACGATCTTGCTTGGCACATACTCATCTAACGCATATTGTACGATGGTTTTGAACTTTGTCCACTGATCCTAAACACTATCTGTACTTCAGACAAAACTTTTGTGTTGAGCCGTCAGGTACTCTGAAACCTGCTTTTTGTCACTTTTGCTAAACAGAAAAATCTTCCTACCTTTTTTAATATTTCTATTTATGGCTGAAATCATTGATGCAGTAACCGCTTTATGATCGCTGATTCCCTGTTCTGTGTTAACTGTTTCAAATAGTTTGGGTCAGTTTGTCACCAGAAGGTCTAATATGTTATCGCCACGAGTCGGTTCTCTGTTTAACTGCTCAAGGTAGTTTTCAGATAAAGCACTTAAAAAAATTTCACTGGATTCTTTGTCCCTGCCCCCTGTTATGAACGTCTGAGTCTCCCAGTCTATATCCGCCAAATTAAAATCTCCACCCAGAACTATAACATGGTGGGGAAATCCACTCGAAATATTTTCGAAATTATCCTTCAGGTGCTCAGCCACAACAGCTGCTGAGCCAGGGGGCCTATAGAGACATCCAATTACCATGTCTGAGGCTGCTTTAACCGTGACCTTCACCCAAATTATTTCACATTTCGGATTTCCGTCAATTTCCTTCAATACTATTGCACTTCTTATCACTATAAACACGCCTCCCCCTTCACTGTCCAGCCTGTCTCTGCGGTATACAGTCCAATATGAGTTTAGAATTTCATTACTGTTTACATCTGGTTTCAGCCAACTTTCTGTCCCTGTGGGCATTGTGACCGTTTATTAATGAGAGCAGTTCTGGGACCTTTCTATAGACGCTCCTGCAGTTTACTATTAGCACATTAATATTATTATTCCCTGTTGCATTTTGCCTACTCCTACCTTGCCGCGTCTCAGGAGGCGTCTTGTCAGGCCTAGGGAGGGAATTCTCTAATCTAAAAAACCCACATGTGCACTCCACATGTACTCCGCTACCCTTGTAGCCACTTCCTGCGTGTAGTGCATGCCTGACCTATTCAGGGGGACCCTACATTTCTCCACCCGATAGCGGAGGTCGAGAAATTTGCACCCCATATCTCCGCAGAATCATCTGTACCTCTGGTTAAAGCCTTCCACTCGGCTCCAAACCAGAGGACCACAATCGGTTCTGGGAATGATACTACAAATAGTTAGCTCAAATTCCACCCCGCGAGCAAGGCTTTCCACCTTCACCAACTCGCCAACCGCCTGTATGAACTGAGGATGACCTCTGAACCCAGATGGCAGGAGTCATTGGTGCTGATGTGAGCAACAATTTGCAGTCGGGTACACCCAGTGCTCTCTATCGCCACCGGCAGGGCCTCCTCCACATCTCAGATGAGATCCCCCGGCAAGCAGACAGAGTGAACACTGGCCTTCTTCCCCGACCTTTCCGCTATTTCCCTAAGGGGCTCCATCACCCGCCAAATGTTGGAGCTCCCAATCCTAATAAACCCCTCCCACCATGTGCCTGTTCGGACCTTGCTGAAGGAGCGGCCACATGTCCACTCACAGGCAGAGCGGGCGATGCCACACGGTCAGCCTCCACATTTACCCTCCGCCTCGTGCGCCGCGAATGCCGCTGAACCCGCCACTCCCCTTGGGGAGAGGGTGGCCCAACCGCGCCCGGTACCCGCGAAGATGTCTCGACAGCAGGGACAATGGGTGAAGCATGTAACACCTGGGGTGTACCATGCGATGCACCAGACTCCCCACTGCCGCTACACTCCAAGACAGCAGCCTGATGATGGCTGACCACGGCCACCAACATGCTCAGCTGTTCGCGAACAGTGGCCAGCTCCTCCTGCGTCCGTACACAGCAGTCACACATCCTATCCATCCTAAGAAATCAATTTACTATAGAGAGTTAATCAACTTTTAACTAGACTGCTAATTCACTAAAGGCAGCTGATAGTTGACTAAACTGTGGTTACTAGACACTTCTTGTAGAAAACAATGAAAATAGCACTACCTGTCTCTGGACTGTATTCAAAACAAACTCTAGCACTACTGGCACTATGGCTGACTAAAGGGACTCTCTCTGACTGTATTCAAAACAAACACGAAATCTATGGAACACTATTACTAGCACTCGACAATTAAAGCTTTCTAAAAGCAAAAACACATGGAAGAATAAGTGACAAGTAAGAAAAATACAGTTAACACTTAAATTAACGTAGCTCGCTGCACAGCAGACGTGACACAGATGGCAGTTACGGCGACACTGTTCTGGGGACCATGCTATGTAGATTTTGAGGTTCACTGAAATTCAGTGAGCAAAGCTGATGTTCCCAACTTTCTCTGTCAGCCACTGGAATGATTCAAGTATGACCTCAGAGCCCAAATGATAGACATTGTTTGGTCCTTCAGTAACTGCTGGAACTGCATCTTCAACATTCTGAATGTGGTCTCCAGACATACACTCTGAACGCACATGCTGAACGTTCCCATCCCCTGCCGCCATTTTCTTAAGGAGTACCATTGTTTACCAGATATTTGAACTGCCAGTGATTACTAGTCCCCTACCCTTTTGTGTTTGCTTACTCTTAGCATAGGAGACAGCATGTTTCCCAACAAGTCTCACTGACTCAGTCTCGATTTCAGTGGAAGATAGGACATAGAACTTGTTGGTTAAAGGCTGAGTATAATACAACTTATTTCTGTCTGATTCCTGTCTCCCTTGTTCAGAGACCCTAGACCAGGGATTCACAGAGTGGGGTCCATCATTAATACGATGGCAGCCTGCCCCTGACCATTCATTCTTTTCTATTTTTTTTGTCTCTTGTATTACGAAGCAAATCTGTTGAGTCTCTGTCTTTGTGTCACTGCAAACAATCAAAGTTATGGTAGCTAATGCATTAAAATGCGCTTGCCTCATCGGATGAATGCGAACAATGTATTTCCATAATGAATTGTAAAAAATAAAAAAAGGAACTGCCTGCCAAATGATGCGTCAATTTTGCACTTGTCTACTACAAAAATTGAGCCACACATAAAAGCAATTGTGAAATCAATGGAGTATTTTTTTGAAATTAAACTGTGTAAATATTGCTCCTACAAAAATATACTGTTGTAACTAAATTTGTTACATAAAAAAGAATATTTTTGAAAGGTGGGAATTTAAGGAGATGGGACCTGGATAAACTGAAAGAACCAGAGGTTGTAGAGAGTTTCAGGGAGAGCATAAGGGAACAATTGACAGGAATGGGGGAAAGAGATACAGTAGAAGAAGAATGGGTAGCTCTGAGGGATGAAGTAGTGAAGGCAGCAGAGGATCAAATAGGTAAAAAGACGAGGGCTAATAGAAATCCTTGGGTAACAGAAGAAATATTGAATTTAATTGATGAAAGGAGAAAATATAAAAATGCAGTAAATGAAGCAGGCAAAAGGGAATACAAACGTCTCAAAAATGAGATCGACAGAAAGTGCAAAATGGCTAAGCAGAGATGGCTAGAGGACAAATGTAAGGATGTAGAGGCTTGTCTCACTAGGGGTAAGATAGATACTGCCTACAGGAAAATTAAAGAGACCTTTGGAGAGAAGAGAACCACTTGTATGAATATCAAGAGCTCAGATGGCAACCCAGTTCTAAGCAAAGAAGGGAAGGCAGAAAGGTGAAAGGAGTATATAGAGGGTTTATACAAGGGCGATGTACTTGAAGACAATATTATGGAAATGGAAGAGGATGTAGATGAAGATGAAATGGGAGATAAGATACTGCGTGAAGAGTTTGACAGAGCACTGAAAGACCTGAGTCGAAACAAGGCCCCGGGAGTAGACAACATTCCATTAGAACTACTGATGGCCTTGGGAGAGCCAGTCATGACAAAACTCTACCATCTGGTGAGCAAGATGTATGAGACAGGCGAAATACCCACAGACTTCAAGAAGAATATAATAATTCCAATACCAAAGAAAGCAGGTGTTGACAGATGTGAAAATTACCGAACTATCAGTTTAATAAGTCACAGCTGCAAAATACTAACGCGAATTCTTTACAGACGAATGGAAAAACTGGTAGAAGCAGACCTCGGGGAAGATCAGTTTGGATTCCGTAGAAATGTTGGAACACGTGAGGCAATACTAACCTTACGACTTATCTTAGAAGAAAGATTAAGAAAAGGCAAACCTACGTTTCTAGCATTTGTAGACTTAGAGAGAGCTTTTGACAACGTTAACTGGAATACTCTCTTTCAAATTCTGAAGGTGGCAGGGGTAAAATACAGGGAGCGAAAGGCTATTTACAATTTGTACAGAAACCAGATGGCAGTTATAAGAGTCGAGGGGCATGAAAGGGAAGCAGTGGTTGGGAAAGGAGTGAGACAGGGTTGTAGCCTCTCCCCGATGTTATTCAATCTGTATATTGAGCAAGCAGTAAAGGAAACAAAAGAAAAATTCGGAGTAGGTATTAAAATTCATGGAGAAGAAGTAAAAACTTTGAGGTTCGCCGATGACATTGTAATTCTGTCAGAGACAGCAAAGGACTTGGAAGAGCAGTTGAACGGAATGGACAGTGTCTTGAAAGGAGGATATAAGATGAACATCAACAAAAGCAAAACGAGGATAATGGAATGTAGTCAAATTAAATCGGGTGATGCTGAGGGGATTAGATTAGGAAATGAGACACTTAAAGTAGTAAAGGAGTTTTGCTATTTAGGGAGTAAAATAACTGATGATGGTCGAAGTAGAGAGGTTATAAAATGTAGACTGGCAATGGCAAGGAAATCGTTTCTGAAGAAGAGAAATTTGTTAACATCGAGTATAGATTTAAGTGTCAGGAAGTCGTTTCTGAAAGTATTTGTATGGAGTGTAGCCATGTATGGAAGTGAAACATGGACGATAACCAGTTTGGACAAGAAGAGAATAGAAGCTTTCGAAATGTGGTGCTACAGAAGAATGCTGAAGATAAGGTGGGTAGATCACGTAACTAATGAGGAGGTATTGAATAGGATTGGGGAGAAGAGAAGTTTGTGGCACAACTTGACTAGAAGAAGGGATCGGTTGGTAGGACATGTTTTGAGGCATCAAGGGATCACAAATTTAGCATTGGAGGGCAGCGTGGAGGGTAAAAATCGTAGAGGGAGACCAAGAGATGAATACACTAAGCAGATTCAGAAGGATGTAAGTTGCAGTAGGTACTGGGAGATGAAGAAGCTTGCACAGGATAGAGTAGCATGGAGAGCTGCATCAAACAAGTCTCAGGACTGAAGACCACAACAACAACAACAACATGGTGTGAACTAATTATGTATATGGTAATTTTTTTGTGCTTACGGCCCTTCCGTTGTCACTGCGAAGGGTTTGCAGCCCACAGTACTACCTTGTCTGAACACTCTTGATGTAGACCTACCAATGTCATACCACTAAGTCAAGTGAACAAATGTTGATAGATTCTGTACTTCCCATAGAGGAGATAATATCCACAGGAGATGATAGTACTTGAGGTACTTGTAGCCCTAACAGTACACTAGCTGTACTCAGTTTCCTATCATCTGACAGTAGTCAGGGCAATCTCCAGCTGCTTATAACATAGAACTATCTTATTCTGTACCCAAGAACAACATTCACAGAAGGAAAGTGTTATGGCTGGTGCAAACACACAACAGTAAATAAATAATTTTAAACTAACATTGCTGATTCTCTTTTCATTTCCATACCTGTTAAGCAGTAAGGATTACCCATTCCCTTTAAGAACTGTATCAATTAAAACCAAAGAGATTTCTGGTATGATAACAGAAAAAGCTGGAATAAAAATTACTGATTCCTTTAAACTACTTGGAACCTTCCAATATTTAATTGGTTGAGAACTGTACGAGCATTAAACACAATTTATTATAGTTAACTAAATTGCCCATTACAGAAGAAACACAGCTAATGGATTGTGTGTTCCTGAAAGTTTTCTTCCCTCAACAGAAATCTGGTGTTTGGAGGCATCAGCAAACTAAACACCTGCCAAGAACTCATCTGCACACTTTTGTACCTGACTTTATTAATATTCGTGTAAATGGATGATGATGATAGAAGGGATAGGGTGAAATGGGTCAACTGAACCTACCAGTAGTATAAGTCATCTTCATACCACCGTGCTGTGGCATTATAAATGTGAAAGCAAAAAGAGAATGGAACACTGACAACACTGTATTATTTTTTTGAATGTACATTATAATAGCATACTGACGTGTAGTGTTTCACAAGGTTTAGTTTAGGTCATATGTAACAGTTAATTTGTGAGTTTGTGAAGAGGTAGCCAAGGTTTCGGTTAATCCAGTGAATCCTCACATTCACACATCCCCTATGGCTCTTTAATGCCTTTCATTATGCCGAGTTGCACTGTACACCCCTAAAAAAAAACCAAACCAAAAAAAGCATGCATTGAAGTAAAACTACAATATACATGACCAACTGCTGGTTTGCTGTGGCTTCCTCAACGTCACATACACTTTTTCCATGATCGCAAAGATCAGTAAAGCCGCGGTGATGCTGTTTGGTCCCTCCCCCAAAGCAACAAACCAAAGCGGTAACGAGAAGAAAAGTTGCAACTAAATACTCCATTAACTTTCGTCATACTATAACTCTTTGCGCTGTCTTATCTATACAATAAAGATAATTTTGGAAATTGTTCTTTGCGATCTCCATACTTACTCAAAGCCTGAAAATCTCTTTCAACGACGCCCGATCCATCATCACAGACTTCTACTGTATCACTTCCATAGTCTTTCAAAAATACGTCTATATTGCGTGCACCAGCGTCCAAACTATTTTCAACAAGTTCTTTAACAGCAACTGCCAAATTTAAAACTACCTGAAATTGGAAACAATTTGTATGCGCAAGTCTGAAACCACCAACAGAACACAAAACGGAACAATATGTACCTGTGCTGAGCAAAGCTTGCTCGAAGATTCCTTGTCAATTTGATGGATAACACTTTGTTTTGTTTCTTCACTTCCGCACGTAAAATTTTTCAAATCTAACGTCGTTTCGGTTTCGGCTTCTGGATACACATCCATTCTGATCCAGGACTGTGAAAGGGAAAAATTTTATATTGGGTGAACAACCACTTTGGCTGACACACAAAGTAATGTATTCACTTTCCTAGTCATTTTTCATAAATCTTTTGACACAATTTTGCTTGTAACAGCGCGAAACCATGTAAACAAACATTTCGCGCCATCCAGAGTTCACATACACAACTACCAAACAAGGCGCAAGATATACAAATATTTCCACTGACAAAGATTGCTGTTGCTCGAAGTGTCAGTCAGAGAGCAGAAATATCTCTGGAGTAAGCAGGTTTTGAGTCGTCAACACACATTGCCAGTCCGGTCACGTCATCTCGGGACGCTGTAGGACTGTGTAGGTTTATCAGCAAAGCGCCCTATACATTTCGAATGTCATAACATTAGTATAGCCAGATTCCCTTCGGAGGTACCGTGGATCTGACAATAGACCTTTCTCAAACATCATAACAGTTTGTGTTTGATACCTGGAATAAAGACCTATCCACAATGGTCTTCACATCAAGCCTTGTCCACAGTTTCATGCTGTCAATCACGTCACGACACTTCAAGGTTTCAAGTCAAGTAATGTGATCTGAACTCGCATGGCTATCGTCAACTGTTTTTTAGCTGGAATCGCTATCTTCGCAAGATGATTTTCGATTTTCTTTACGCGCGAAGTACACGTACTCAGTGATAGCTTATATATGTGGATATTTACGTCCACATTTGTATGAAAATGACATTTATTGGACTGAATGGTTTTCAACTTTCAGGGGTAGCTCGTATATTAGAGAAGGAAGACACAAGTGCAAAACTCAAAAGAGTGAGGTCCGAAAAATATCATTATGTAGTTTAGGAAGGAATTTTTACACGCTATGCAAGGAGCACGAGGAAGCGGAATCTTCATTTTATATTCTAGAAAGTCAAAACATCATTTTTTTATTTGTTACATATACTTGCACACATATTTACTAGGAGAAACTCAATGCTACGAGCAGCAGTGACATCGCGTGAAAAACTGGTTTGTTTAAGGTTAAGTTTCATTGTTAGCCCAGTGCAAACTTTTGTGCGGAAGTCGTATCTCCCTCAATACCTTTTCCTTCAAGATTTATAGGTTTTGTTTACGTCTTGTATTTTGTTTTTAATACTTCAAGTGCCTTATTTGTGCTGGGGCTTGCTAGTGAAACCACATAAATATTGACCACTGAAGCCTGCAAAACTGTTTCACACCACAATTCAGAGATCTACTTAAGAATAAATAGGACTGCCAGAAGCGCTTATTTAGACAAACAACTTATAGTGTCTGAAGGTTTCAGACCATTTCTTTACGAAACACTCCAAATGCACTGCAGAATGTTTTGACAGGGCGTAATGTAACGACCAGTGAGAACTGGCCTTAAACCAGTCTGAAGAGAAGTGACGGAAACCAAGAGCCTGATACTTTGAAGATATGCTTTGCGCCAAGCCTCACAGCTCAAATGCACCCATTTATATTGGTATCTGGATCAGCCTCCGCAATTTCTCGGTATTACAGAGCACATAATCGTACTACCGAGTCTGATGGAGTAGTTGTTTGCTGTGATACTATTCCAAAGCGACTTGATAGCAAGACAGTGTCTACAAGTGCCTGAAACCATTTAATTTGCCGCATAGTAGTGATTATACCACCTGATTCACCGATTTTGTCCAGTTTTTGGGTATTTATTTCCCTTTCTCTTGTAGAGTGGCGCACAGTTTTGCTTACTGGTAACACTTTGACATATGTTCACTGAAGCGCCAAATAAACTCGTATAGGCATGTGTATTCATACAGAGATATGTAAACAGACAGAATACGGTGCTCCAGTCGGCAACGCCTATAATAAGACAAGAAGTGTCTGGCGCAGTTGTTAGATCGGTTACTGCTGCTACCCTAGCAGGTTATCAAGATTTAAGTGAGTTTGAACGTGGTGTTATAGTTGCCACACGAATGATGGGACTCAGCACCACTGGGGTAGCGATGAAGTGGGGATTTTCCCATAAGGCCATATCACGAGTGTACTGTGAACATCAGGAATCCAGTGAAACATAAAATCTCCGACAGCGCTGCGAGAACGGGACCAAGGACGACTGAAGATAATCATTCAATGTGGCAGAAGGGCGACCCTTCCGCAAACTGCTGCAGATTTCAGGGCTGTGCCATCAACAAACGTCAGCATGCGAATCATTCAACGAAATATCATCAGTATAGGCTTTCAGAGCTGAAGGCCCACTCGTGTACCCTTGGTGACTGCAAGCTTTACACCTCGCCTGGGCCCACCAACACTGACATTGAACTGTTGATGACTGGTAACTTGTTACGTGGTCAGATGAGTACCATTTCAAATTGTATTGTGCAGATGGACGTGTACGGGAAAGGAGACAACCTCATGAATCCACGGACCCTACACATCAGCAGGGGACTGTTCAAGCTGGTGTGTAATTGTGTGGTGTGTGTGCAGTTCAAGTGATATGGGGCCCCTGATACATCTTGACATGGTTCTGACAGATGACACGTACATAAGCAGCCTGCATTCATTCATGTCCATTGTTTAATTCCCATGGACTAGAGCAATTCCAACAGGACAATGCGACAATGAGTTTAAACACTTCTGCTGGCCACCGAACACCCCACACATGAACATTATTGAGCATATCTGGGATGCTCTGCAATGTGTCCTTAAGAAGAGATCTTCACCCACTTGTACTCTTACGGATTTATGGACAGCCCTGCTGGATTCGTAGTTTCAATTCCCTCCAGCATTACTTGAGACATTAGTGGAGTCCATGCCACGTCATGTTGTGGCACTTCCCCGTGCTCTTGGGAGCCCTAACCAATATTAGGTAGGTGTACCATTTCTTTGCTCTTTAGAGTATTTGGAACATTTACTCGCATTGCATTACAGATTGAGGAAGACGTGAATAAAAGATCTGTTCGTTGGTTAAACGTACTGCAAAGCTAGATGTATTGCACATATTAATAATTCTTATGACACATTGTGCTTTCCTCTCGCCGCTTTGAAGTATTGTGACCTTTTTCACACTGTATATGTACGAAAACTGTAGATAATTTATAAAAATTCTGTTTTGTAATATGGAACAATAATTTTGCGTAAAATTGAATTATTACAATAATGTACAATGTTTGGCCCAGAGTGAAGGAAAAATAAATAAAAGAAGACTTGATACATTTGAAATTTGTATTCTTTATTTTTGGTTCACAAACACACAGTATATGTGTGAATAATACACAGTTACACAACCTTGCACCGAACAGAGAGTCTCATGGTGTTTTTATCATAGAAATTGAGCTTGGATTTCATGCTTCTAATATAAAAACATCAATAAATCAACTTTGTTTGGATAAAAACCTGTATTTTTGTACTCGTTTTACTTATCACTACTAACATGATGTGCTTGATGTCCAACTCAAAACGCTAATGAGAGTTTACAAAGCATTATATGGAATAGGTGTTCCAAAGCAATGTACGTTTCTGCAAGATGTGGTGTTTTCGGCTATAGAGAGGAAAAATTTATTGAGTTCTCAGGCTGCCCATTTTAGATTACTGTGGTCTGTCCCATTTTGTATGAGTTATGCTACCTCTGATTATTCTAATATTTTGTCCCTATTGTTTCTGATGTTATCATTTTCCATGTCGTTTATGTTTTATTATTTGGCCTGACCATTTGCTGTCCATAATGCATGTTTTTGGCCTTCCTGATTACACAGTTTCAGGTTTTACTATATTTTTTATAGTGTGCTTTCACTGCTTTGAGCGCACTACTCTTTTGCTCCAGGTAAAGTACCCTTTTTCTGGCACATGAGAGTCTAACCTCAGATGTTATTCGTTCTTTTTGCTAAGTTATAGTTGATTTCATTTTGATTTGCCTTTGGGGGAGCTTGCTGCAATGTGTTTGACAAAAACGTTAAACAATGAGTTAAATTTTTCATCCATAGTGCTTTACAGTAGACTTCTTTACTGTTGTATACTATTTCTAAACATGTCAGTGGATTCATTGTTTGTTATTCTCACGTGCCTAACTTCGGTGTGTCTATTGACTGTTTCTCTGTTGCTAAGTTTTAGGGCTGCTATTTGACCATCATGATAAGATAGTCCATTTACTACAGCCTGTATTTTCACACCGTAATACCCTGTGTGGGTTCCAGGAAAACACTGTCAGTTGCAGTCTTGATGCAGTCATCTACCCTTATTGAGAAAGAGATCATTTGGCGTAAGTTAAAGCAAGACATGAATGTTTCTAACTGACTAAGATTACTATTGATCGATAGAAAGACAATCTTAAAAACCCCACATAAAATAATTGTATTATTGTAAAGGTTTACAAGGACTGCTTCTAACTGAGCAAGAAGCGTTAGGATATTTCCTACTGCTGCACTGTAAGTAGTAATAATTATGATTAATAATTATGAAGGACTGCTTTTCTAGTTTCAGTTTGACTGCACAGCATTCAAAATCTTGTTCATTGGATATTGTAAATAAAACTTGCAACACATCCTTTTCCTAATTTCGTTCTACAATCCTTAGCTCTAGCTTTATAATTTTTTAAGTTTATCTGCTCAATTTCTGCACGTCTTAGCTGATGCTTCCTTAAGCAAAGTACATCAACAGCTGGTTTTTCTAAATCTGTTGTATCTTGAATTGAAAGCAACAGTTTGCCAATTTTATTTAGCAGACTTCTTGTATTCTAAATAAATGTTTTTAACCAATGATGATTATCAGACTCCTTGTTTCTAATTTTGGTATCTGTCAGATTAGTATAAGCTAGAATACTTTCACAGTGTGTCCTTCTTTTTCTTTTATCATAAAAAATTCCTACAGCGAGTGTTAGAAAGTACTGACATTGGCTGTATGCTGTCTTGCCTGTAATTAACACTTACAGCACGGCGCCCGTACGCCATACGGCCGCGGCCGCCCTGACGTTGGCGACGGCGCCCGTATACCGTACGGGAGAGCCTTTATTTGGCTCCATAAGCGCGTTTAGCGGGTCTCCGAAGCAGTTAATGTGGAGATATTTCATCCTTCTTCCACAAGAGGCAAGCACTTATCGGCTATCTCATGCTGGGAGCGGTTGTGAGCACTGCAAAGACGAAGTTACCTGCAGTTCATTCACAGGTGTTTGCGCCCGTGAAAATATCTCGCAGCGAGTTGACGGAGGCAGAGATCTTAGATATTCTTTATGGAGATGCAGGATCTGAAATTGACGATTCTGACAAAGAGGATTCGAACTCTCCAGACGAAAGTACAAGTGATGATTCAGGTATGTATATGTCTCAATTGTTAATAAAGTGAAGAATTCATTACCGCATTTTGTATTATGAGTAATGTTCATCGCTTCACTTGGATTTAGTACCATTTAGTACCAATCTTAGGATTATTTTATTTCTATGCAGACAATGGTACAGACCATCAGTCACCATCTATGGTACCTGGTCATGTGTGGCTCACTAAGCACAAAGAGCAAGATCAGCCAGTACTGCCAGATTACCAGGAAGTAGTCGGCGTAGCATCGCATTTTTCAGATGTCACTGAGGAGCTTCAATATTTTAGTTATTTCTTTGATGACGACATTATTCGGCTCATCAAAAGTGAAACGAATCGGTAAGCTGGTAACGTTATTATGGCAATGAAACGCAAAGGTAGCCTGAAAATAAACTCTGTTTGGCATAAGTGGTCTGCAGTAAAATTGCAAGAGATTTACTGGTCTGTCAGTATTATTTTGCATTTGTGCGTCGTCAGATTGCCGAAAATCAGTGGTTATTGGTCAACAGACCCGTTTTTGCAGACAGGATTTGCGAGTAAATTGTTAAGTCTCCATCGATTTTGCGCTACATTGTCAATGTTACACTTGAATGACAATGCTACGTTCATTAGCAGAGGCGAAGAAAAGCACGACCCACTTTACAAAGTGAGGCCTTTGTTTGATATTTGTGTGAATAAAAGCAAAATTAGTATTCGTCCAGGCATGAATCTGACAATAGATGAGGCAATGTGTCCGTTTCGTGGTAGAACACGCTTCATAGTATACATGAAAAACAAACCCAGTAAACATGGGATAAAATTGTATGCTCTCTACGATTCATCAACTGGTTATGTGCTAATCTGTGATGTATATACAGGTTCTGCAGGCAGTGTTGACAATAGTATCGAGAGCCTTGTAAAAAGGTTGTGTTCACAGTACTTTGGCAAAGGACATTGCATTTATATGGATAGGTACTACACCAGTCCATCTCTTTTGGATATGTTGTGGGAAAATAAAGCTCTTGGAGTGGGAACTGTAATGAAAAACAGGAAAGGTTTGCGACGAATATTCAAAAGACTAAAACTCAAAAAAAGATAGTTTTTCAAAGGAAACACCATCTCTTGGCAGTGAAATGGAAGTCAAAACGAGATATTTTTTGTCTTTCCACAAAGCATAAGTCTACCAGCACTAGTATTCAAGTGAGGGCCAAAGGTGGAATAGCAGAAATTGTAAAGCCAGACGTTATTATTGATTACAATAAGAATAAAGCTGCGGTTGACAGAGCAGATCAATTCTCCAGCTATTATCTGTTTGCCCGAAAAACTTTGAAGTGATGGAAAAATCTGTTTTTCCACTTGTTTATCGTGTCAACTGTCAACAGTTTTATTTTATATAAAGAGAAGACTAGGAAGAATGTATCCCGAGTAGACTTTATTCAGAAAGTGGGGAAGAAATTGGCTGAAAAGGGCGGAAATATTTTTCAGCAACAAGCCGCTTCATCCGCAAAAATTGAGAGGACATTTGCAAGGCACTTTCTAGAGAAGGTCCCATCCACTGCAAACAATGTGAATACTACTAGGTATTGTAATGTATGTTCGGACAGGTTGTAGAAAGAGACGGGTAAGCGCATCAGGAAGGAAAGTAGATGGTGGTGCAAGAACTG
Organism: Schistocerca nitens; assembly: GCF_023898315.1. Taxonomy (NCBI): domain Eukaryota; kingdom Metazoa; phylum Arthropoda; class Insecta; order Orthoptera; family Acrididae; genus Schistocerca; species Schistocerca nitens. Next base: position 125,743,191 of record NC_064617.1, read on the forward strand.
TGTCGTTGGCCTTTACGTCCCACAATGTTTCCAGGATTTTCACACAAAGGCAAACTACATCGGAACTTTTAAAATACTCTAGTTTACAGTTACATAGTCCAGTGATATATTGTTTTAAATTTAGATACAGTAATAATGGCATTAATCAAGAGTGAGATTATGTAAAACTTTTTTATCCACGACATTTTTGTGTTTTCTTTTTTTAATTATAACACACATTTGTATTTTGTATTGTAAAGTAAACTCACATTCATGTAAAGCTCTTACTTTTTTCCTTTTAAATGACGCAAGAACCATATTCCTATAATTTTTCTGTTCTTTGCTGTCTAATTTCAAACATGCATTAAATATGCCAGTTCATAGCCAAGTGCTGGGTATAAAGAGGGCAGTGTTGAAAGTATTAATACTACTGTGGCAAAATCTGAAATAAGCTTTTTTCCTGCTTTACCGTATTTAAATGTAAGCTGTGGTGTATGGTGACACTGGATTATTAGCACTGCATCAACTGTATCACTGTGTGACCAGCCTGGTTTCAACAAAGCTCTGCTGAGTTCCTCATTGTCATGCTTCAAAAAATGTTTCGTTCATGGCCTATCGAAACGCTGAATGAGTGAAACTACCTTCACATTGTTCTGTTATGTTTCCTCAACTCTGTAGTTGTGACTGTATCCTAAACTGTTTCCAGCAACACCTATTATTGTTATACAGTCTTGTTTATCAAGATCTTTCACCTAAGGAGCCTATATCGCTTGTAGCCCAGCTAATCCCAGCATTTGGCTTAATTATACCAGAACTTGTACTACTACTGGCAAATAAAAGTACCTATTCGGTTTTATTGACTATGTTCTCGTCTTTCACTTCGTTGACAAATTTATCAGGCTGCATCACATCATCCTGAATATTCTGCATATCGTCATGATGGTCCCTCTCAGTATTAAGCCTCTGAATGTTATTATTACTTTTGGAGTAGTTCATATTACTGTTGTTCATTTTATCACAATATATACAAGGCACTCTCTAGATGTTTCTGGTCTAGTGGATGGTTTAGCTAGATGTTTGTACTTAACAGTCGTCTCATTTTTATTTCAGAGCAAAGTTATCGACAGTGTTCACTGCAGGACCCTCCTTCCCAAGGCGAAAATGAGGTGTTCTCTAAAAGTACCTACATCTAATTCCAGATTTTATAGTTAAGAAACTCATTTCTAAGTTTAAGAAGGAAGGCTACAATTGGTGGTGGTGCACATAATCTAATAAATATGGTGACAAATATGTAAGAACTGTAACATTCAGCAACTATTAGACCTGCAAAAAAAGGTCCATAGTTTGCTCTTCATGGCAAATGGCGCAGCGATATGCTAGATTTTTTAACTCTCCTAACAATGAAGCAAGTATCTTTATTGAAAAAAATCCTGTCAGCTCTCTGTATTTCGAACTTTGCGTTTTATTTCCGACATATATCTGAAATAAAATCTAAAATGTAATCTGTCTGTATTTCTAATTTTAGGTTTTATTTCCGATATGCATCGGGAATGAAAGCTAAAATTTAATCTTTCGGAGTTTCAAGTTTTTTATTTCTAAAATGTGAGTAATGGTAATTTAAAATTTGAAATCAGTTTCTTAAACTTACAGAGGATATCCTTAATGTTGTATACAAAAGTAAACTAATAAAGTTTTCATGATTTATTTTGATTTTGCCATAATGTGTTTCCCCATGCAATTATAAATCACATGACATGTTTCAGTAATCATTTTAGATTTTGTTTGAATCTAAAATATAATCTGTATCTATTTCAGTTTTTGTTTTTTTTAGACAGGTATCAGAAAAAAACTAAAAGCTGGATTGCAAACAATCGGCAGGCTTTTATTTGTAAAAATATAATCTCTTATGTCCTCTGAGTGCCATTTGAAATCATTATAGATTCGTTTAAAAATGAAACAGGTGCTTTATTTCTTGCTTCTCTATGCTCTACTCCTTGCATGATGTGTCTCAGAAATACTTGGAGACTTTATATTTCTCCAGATATCGTGCTATCAAAATTTCACCTGCCACACACTCCGTTCTGTTAGCCATATCTGAATAGCATTTAATCCCACACTCAACGACAAAAGATGACCTTTTATCATGGGGCCATGTGAGCTACACATGGCACAGTTTGTTGGGTGAATTGCTGTGGAGTTTGACTGTCAGGTGACAGTACCCAACCAACCAACACAAAGAAGCAGTTGGTCAGTTGGCTGAAGTGCCTACACACATTCAGTTTCTTGGGTGGACAGTCAGTGCATGTCAGTGCCCTTTACAGTCTCCTTTGTAGATTGATTACATTTCCCTAGTATCTTACTCATTAACTGAATTTTGCTACCTGCTTTAGTTATGACTGAGCATATGTGATCATTCTACCCCCAAAAATGGTTAGATACCGGTTGTTGTCAGAGCTGGTAGATACCAGCGGTGACTCAAAGATATTGTACTCAAAAGGGTACTACGTTTATTCATTTTGTGAAGTGATGAATCTTACATTTATGAATATTTAGCAAATTGTCAATTTATCCACTACTTTATGAAATAATATATGGATGTGACTGAATGTTTGTTCAGCTTTTTTGAGACAGTACTTGATAGACTTGCATCATATATGGAAAGTCTGAGGTTACTATTAATATTGTCTGCAAAGATGTTAATATAGAACATGAACAACAAGAACCCCAACACACTTTCCTGGCTCACACCTTAAGTTTCTTCTACATCTGTAGAAGATTCTCCATCTGATATAAGATGCTGTATCTTTCTTGCCAGGAAATCCTCAACCCAGTCACTCATTTCATGTCACACCACATATGATTGTAATAAGCAAATATGTGGTACTGAGCCAAATTCTTCAATATAAATATTAAACTCGTACTTGTGTATAGGTTGAATTAGCCCACAACAATTCCTCATTCACCCACAAGAAACTGTGTGGGCCTCTGTAGAGCTTTGTCACTGGAAAAAGATTTAAATATCGTAAAAAGGCATAATTAATACACCTAAATGATATCAAAAGAAGCTATCTATAAAACTTATTGAGTGTATAGCTTCGAGTAATATTATGTTTTGGATATCTCATGTAAAATTTATATTCGACGCATAATACTTCTTCAAATTTAATGACCTTAATAAATAAAAACCGACGCTTTCAGAATCTTTCTCCCAGCACTGGAAAAGTTTCTGTGGTTTATAGAGATGCAGTAGTATTTTTTCTTTACTTTCTTGTTTAAATGAAATTTATTTCTCTTTAGAATAGATATAATGGGTCTAACTATAGAATATGTTGTATATAATAAGAGAAGTACTTATGGATTTAAGAGGAAAAATAAAAGAAGTGGTATCAGTTAGCTTTGCAGGTATAGTGTGAGTGGTAGGACTATCTTTGTAAAATTGATATTCATCTTTATCTGACATCCTCCACCTGTCAGTCACTCTTCACTATTTCTCCTCCTGGCCTTGGTCTGTTAAGATATTTGTATCACTGTAAGCTCTTAAAAGTGAGAATAACTATTGATTATAGTATAAGTATTGATGCATGTCTTATTACTTGTCTCTTTGAAATGCTATTGACAGGTTCCCAAGGGTAAATGCAGGTGAGTTGTGTTGTTTGAATGTGAATAGACTGCTTGTCCAATGTCTGTTTAGCTGCCATTATGGCTGTCTCATTGAGATTTCTACCAAATGTAGTAATTAATCAGTACCAGCTTGCTATTTAATTTTAAGAATCCTGATTTAGCTAGTGTGAACCATAGTGACGCACTTGAGATATTCGAAGCTGACACAGTCACAAAATACAAGAAACCAAGCAAGTCATTCCCAAAATGTACTATATTTCGTGAGAATTGAAGATTTTCAATTCAGCATCAATTTAACTCTCCAGTTGAATTGAAAGGTGTCTACGTGTGATTTCTGTAAGTTCTCACAGCAGGCCTCGTGACTACCTGCCTATGTATCTGTGGTGATGCTTCACTAAATTTCATGCAAGTGCCTGTTGGATAAATTTATGCTCCACAGAACACAAAATTTGAAGCCAGAAATAGATTAGCTGGTCAGTTATCATTTCCCCATTGTAATAAAAAGTGTGAAGCTGAATAGAAGCAACTTTTTAACAGAAATGCTTCCTCAGTACCCAGTTCACTGTACTATCCAGCACTTCAGAATGCATTGTTCTCAGCTACTCAGTTTATGGACCCTCTATCTGTTGTCCAAACATGAAACAGTAACAACATGCACTGTGGAACACAATTAAATGATCACTTTTTTGAAACCCCATAATTGTCTCCAGTTGTGACGCAGAGGTTTAAAATTAGGCTCAAGGGGGCTTACGACATGCCTCAGTAATGGAGCAAAAGCATGGCAACCTGCAATGTCACCCTCAGTCTCGGTGACGTTTGGAGCAGCGTGGGGTCGGCACATACGGAAAAAGGCCAGAGTTCAGAAGTTCATGTGAGGAGTAAGGTTGGTTATTGATATCACATTGGCACCAAACTGAACCACAATTCTGCCCACTGTCGACGTGTCTTACCCACATTTCATCCCTTATTTTGGCACCTCTACGATGTATATCGAAACCTCGACACCAGCATTAAAATCACGCGTGTTTCTTATGGGTGGCCGAGCAAAACATATCAGACACAGCGTTGATCAGAATCGACATGAAAAGGACGCAGGGGGAGCAAAATGGCGTCAATGAAACCACCTCTTCTCTTAAATGGCGTCAATGAAACCACCTCTTCTCTTAGGGCGTTCACATTTACTTATACATACACTCCTGGAAATAGAAAAAAGAACACATTGACACCGGTGTGTCAGACCCACCATACTTGCTCCGGACACTGCGAGAGGGCTGTACAAGCAATGATCACACGCACGGCACAGCGGACACACCAGGAACCGCGGTGTTGGTCGTCGAATGGCGCTAGCTGCGCAGCATTTGTGCACCGCCGCCGTCAGTGTCAGCCAGTTTGCCGTGGCATACGGAGCTCCATCGCAGTCTTTAACACTGGTAGCATGCCGCGACAGCGTGGACGTGAACCGTATGTGCAGTTGACGGACTTTGAGCGAGGGCGTATAGCGGGCATGCGGGAGGCCGGGTGGACGTACCGCCGAATTGCTCAACACGTGGGGCGTGAGGTCTCCACAGTACATCGATGTTGTCGCCAGTGGTCGGCGGAAGGTGCACGTGCCCGTCGACCTGGGACCGGACCGCAGCGACGCACGGATGCACGCCAAGACCGTAGGATCCTACACAGTGCCGTAGGGGACCGCACCGCCACTTCCCAGCAAATTAGGGACACTGTTGCTCCTGGGGTATCGGCGAGGACCATTCGCAACCGTCTCCATGAAGCTGGGCTATGGTCCCGCTCACCGTTAGGCCGTCTTCCGCTCACGCCCCAACATCGTGCAGCCCGCCTCCAGTGGTGTCGCGACAGGCGTGAATGGAGGGACGAATGGAGACGTGTCGTCTTCAGCGATGAGAGTCGCTTCTGCCTTGGTGCCAATGATGGTCGTATGCGTGTTTGGCGCCGTGCAGGTGAGCGCCACAATCAGGACTGCATACGACCGAGACACACAGGGCCAACACCCGGCATCATGGTGTGGGGAGCGATCTCCTACACTGGCCGTACACCACTGGTGATCGTCGAGGGGACACTGAATAGTGCACGGTACATCCAAACCGTCATCGAACCCATCGTTCTACCATTCCTAGACCGGCAAGGGAACTTGCTGTTCCAACAGGACAATGCACGTCCGCATGTATCCCGTGCCACCCAACGTGCTCTAGAAGGTGTAAGTCAACTACCCTGGCCAGCAAGATCTCCGGATCTGTCCCCCATTGAGCATGTTTGGGACTGGATGAAGCGTCGTCTCACGCGGTCTGCACGTCCAGCACGAACGCTGGTCCAACTGAGGCGCCAGGTGGAAATGGCATGGCAAGCCGTTCCACAGGACTACATCCAGCATCTCTACGATCGTCTCCATGGGAGAATAGCAGCCTGCATTGCTGCGAAAGGTGGATATACACTGTACTAGTGCCGACATTGTGCATGCTCTGTTGCCTGTGTCTATGTGCCTGTGGTTCTGTCAGTGTGATCATGTGATGTATCTGACCCCAGGAATGTGTCAATAAAGTTTCCCCTTCCTGGGACAATCAATTCACGGTGTTCTTATTTCAATTTCCAGGAGTGTATATTTCGCGGTCGAAAATGAGTTTGCTATATGATGTGCATCAGAACGACTTTCGTAGTTGCCTTTGACAATTCTGCAACGATTCAACGCTTATCAAAGGATATCATGGGGTGGCAACCCCACTGAACGTCATCTGATCTCTTTGGAGCGCAGTGCAGTAGCAATTTTGCTCTGTTACACAACGTGAAACCACAGGGATTGTTCAAAAACATTTTACGAAATTTCTAAGCAGAAAAGGGTGTTTATGCTTTTCCAGCCCTCCTGTTTTGGGTTCTTCTGTGGTGTGAAACTGCAACAAACTGTCGCTTTCGATCGCGAAATGCGTATAAATGGCCATCCCAAGAAAAGGGGAGGTTTCATTGACATCCTTTATGCCACACTCTGAAACCTTTTAGTGGAGATTCTTAGCGACAGTATGTCTGAAATGTTTTTCCTGTCCATCCGTCAGAAAACCGCGTTATTTCAAAGCTGGGCTTCGAATTTCTGAACTCTATCACAGAGGCGACAAAAGAAAGGGTGAAATGTTGGTAAGAGGGGCTGTGACGATCTTCCCATCGTTTTACACATTCACAGTTGGGTTGGGCAGAATAGAGGTATAATTTGGTGGCAATGAGACGTTATAAATCCACCTCCCACCTCGCATGAACTTCTGAGCTCTGGCCTTTTTTGCCACTTGTGTCGACAGTTAGCTGTATGAAGGTCACTGAGCCCAAGGATGCCGTTACAGAAGAAGGCTGTAGGCACCTTTGAGCCAAATTACATACTTCTGCATTTAAATGGAATACAATTACAGGATTTGAAAAAATAATGATTCTCTCATTGTGTTGCGCAGAGTATTTACCACAAATGTGCAAATATATTAGTCAAATGCTATTAAAATATCAAGTAATAATAATTATTATTATAATAATTATGTTGTGTCGCTCAGTGACCTGGTGCAAGTCTTTCAACTGGACCTTGTTTGGGGACTCATGTGTCTAATACATACTGAAGGGTCAAAAATAAGTGATCAACTACATGTGTAGCATGTTCTTTTTTCCCAGTTTCCTACACAGTCATGCCTTCCTCAGAGCATCCTTCTGTTTGTTGCACAGTTGCTTAACACTAATTCCAATGCAAAAAAAATTTGAAGGAACATGGTAATGTCGTGGCCATGCTGTAGAAACATGTGAAAAGAACAGCGCCATTCACAGCCACCCAAGCTCCATACGTCAGGCAACCATTAGTGCACATACCAATAGGCAAAGTTGTGGCAACGTGTGGCACACACGGCGCGGGTCAGCAAAAAGCAACATCAGTGCAATCGGAGTTGCCGTACGGTACAGACGCGTTTTTTCAGTGTCTGTTTTACATTGCATCCTGCGATAGTGAAAAAAGTCCATGTCATACTGTACACGAGTCACTGCTCTCCACACTCACACGACCACAGGATGCGCTCAACACCGAGGAGGACATACCCTCCGGGGTTGGTGTTCTAGTCGGACGATCGTGCAAACAGCCTTATCGCGAGTGGCATTTTATAGATACCTCAATCAGATTTCGTTTTTGTCACTTGTTCATTCATTCATTGGTCCAGAGTAAATACATTTACGGCAAATTCTCATCAGCACACCATCACCATGTCCTACATCCTGAACATAGTGCATGGGACAGGCAGTAAAGCTGGCTTACTCTATGACTGACATGTAAGCGGTGATAAACATGCATTCCTACTTCACCGGTGACCCTGACATGATCTACACTGACGTGACAAAGGTCTTGGGACAGCGATGTGAATATATACAGGTGGCAGTAGGTATAAAATGGTACTGCATAGGGGAGCAGTCATCAGTAGTAAGGTGATGCATCTGGAAAGTTTTTTGACTTGATTATGGGTCCACAACAGTAATTACTTCACTTTTAATGGAGAATGCTAACTGAAACAAAACACATGAGGGGTTCCATTTCGGAAATCGTTAGGGAATTCAGTATTCTGATATAAACAGCGTCAACAGTGAGTAGTATCTATTTGCCAGTTCTGGCTCAAAGAGCAAACTTTTTGAAAAATTCTTTAATATGAAATGAGGTTTTCGTTTTGTCAATTCCGCCATTTAAGAATTTATATATTTGCAAATGAAATTTATATTTAATTAAAAAATGAAAATATAATAAACTTATTTTTTAGAAATGAGCTTGTCATTTATTTAAAAATTAAAATCTAATAAAGTTCTCTCTTTATAAGTAAGTTTTCTGAGATTGTGTATATCTATATCCATTAATCAAATTTTCACTTATTTAAAAAGTAAAAATCTAATAAAACTTGTTTCTTTACAAATAACCTCTGTAAGTTCGTGTATACCTACAAATTAAATTATTATTTATTTAAAAAATTAAAAAGTAATAAATTTTTCCCTTATAAATATCCTGTCAAAAATTGTCTATCTACACCATCGCTTGAAATTTTAAAAGTTACATTTCAACCCTAAATGTTCTTTATTATTAAAAAAATAATTTTTTCTCTTCACAAATAAAAAACAAAAACAAAACGTATTTTCAAAGTTGAGCTGTATAAAAATTTAGACAAATATTGTAAATAAAACCAAGGATTGAGTAATACATATTTAGAAAATTATTGTAAAGAAAATGGTTATTCAACTGTTATTTTATTCATTAATTCGTATGAAATAAATGAAGAAGAGAGAAATAAAATTCAAACTATAAAAGAACTTCGAATAATCTCAAAACCAAGGATTTTAAAAAAGAAAAATTAATTGATTTTCTTCTAAATCCTGATTACAAAATTAATAATAATGATAACAAATGGAATAAAAAATATTGAAAGGGAGTTCATAAAGTCTGCAAAACGAAAATTTAAAGGATTATTCCAAACATAACAAACAATAATAAATCGTTCTTATCAAAACGAATAATGATATAATTTTATATTTTGTAAAAAGAGTTCGATGTTGATTCCTCAAAGTATTAAAATACATGCCTATTCTCATAATACTACACATAAAATGCTTTGAGCCACAAAAATAGTCAAATTATTTTACCAGTTTGCCGCAAATAATTACTGTTATAGGACAATGTCACAATTTTACCCACTTAGAAATTCTAGTTCTTTATACCCAAACTATTCAAATTAGAAAAAAATTTTGAAATACCATATGGTAATAAATATATATAGATTCTGGAAGTCATACTAGAATATCCAAAAAAAATTCCACAAAGATATACCACTACCACAAATACAAGTACACAAATTATTCACAACATTAAGTAATAAAGAAAAATATGTTTTACATTTTGGAAATCTTAAACAATGTTTAAATCTTGCTTTGGAAAGAACAAAAAAGCATAGAATTTTATCATTTGAACAATCAGATTGATTGGAAAACTGTATTAACATTAATACAGAAATGAGAACTAGAGCCCAAAATGATTGTGTAAAATATTTATACAAATTGATTAATAATTTAGTTTTTGTAGAAACATTGGAATATATTAGAAGTAAGAAATATTGAAATAATAACAGATCTAAAAAAATATAGAAATATACTTCAAAACCAAGTTATGAACATACCACACTTTTTTTCAAAAAATCTAGTTACATTTCATATGAGGAAAACCATAGCAACATTTAATAAACGAATTTATATTATAATAAGTATTAAGAAACTAAAATACAGTGAACTAATAGATGTATGTTATATGTGTTCAGATTCCTTTATTTATAACATAAGAACTGAAGATATTTATAATGATATGAAACTAATGATAAACGAATTTGGCACAAGTAATTATTCCAAAGATAATATTCATTCAATTCCAGAAGTAAATAAGAAAATTTAAGGAAAAATTACAGATGAAATATGTGGAAAAATTATGTTTGAGAACATTAGTTTAAGATCGACAATATATGCGTATGGAGTAGGCGATCAAGTAGAGAAAAAATAAAAAGGAATTAAAACCCTGTTGTACAAAGTGAGTTCAGAATGTTCTTGGCAAATTAAAACCGTGTGCCGAAACGAGACTCGAACTCAGGAGTTTTCATATCAGCACACACACCGCTGCAGAGTGAAAATCTCATTATTGAAGTGAAATAATTTTTGACCATTATAAAAACTATTTAGATAACAAAATAAAAAACATAGAAAAATAAATTTAATTAGATCAATAAAACATGAACAGTATAAAGTTGGATGTAATACATTTGTTTTAGTTCTGAATTTGAATAACGTGTTGTGTTTAATATTGAATTAATGCATTACCATATGGTCGTTATAAATTAAACCCAAATAAAATAATAAGTGCTGACAACTAGTTTTACAGGAATTAATTACATACATGATTAACAAAAAAATATAAAATATCAGATTTTTATATTTTTTCATGATATGGAAATTTCACAAGTATGTCCAGATTAACCAAGAAATAAATGAAAAATACCAAATTTTTATATTTTTTCGTGATATGGGAATTTCACAAGTATGTCCAGATAAATTTTACAAAAAAAAATTTCTACAAAAACATTCAACTTTTTATGAACTTGTTCTTCATATTTTTGACAATTGACAGCCTTTTCTTTTTTTTTTGTTTACTTATGGTCCAGGTTATGAATATATTAAATGTATTTCTAAATTCTTATTGAATGTTCATAAATAATTATTCTTTCATTCCAGGTATTAACATGTTCCCTATATTCTTTATGTTACTTTTTTGTACAATTAACACAACTCATTTTTGAAGGTGAATTCTGTTTTGTTTTTTTATTTCTTCATTAATTTGTCTATCTTGATTGCACAATTTACAAATCATTTCATTTTCACTTTCCATTTAAAAAGAAAAACATTTATTACAAATAAAAAACAAAAATTTAATTATAAATGAGTGGCGTTTCTTTTAGATTAAAAAATAACAAATATGCTTTAATAGTTATTGATGAAAACAGAATTCATGGTTTAAAGCTAACAATATTTGTGATATTTTGGATTAATCGATTTCTAGAAAAACTTTAAGTGTTAATGATAAAGATAAATATATAAAAGAATATAATCAGTTGAAGTGTAGCTAGCAGTTACACTTAAATTTGTAACAAATTTTTGAGAATGAACTAGGATTATACTCTTTAATTATAAAATACAAAATACGATTTTCACGATCGGGTTTATGTACAAGTTTTACCTTCTTTCCATAAACAAGGCGTATATAAAATTATTAAGGAATAATAATATTTTATAAGCATCAGATAAACAATAAATATTAATGTAAGGAACAACAGGAAAAAATAAATACATGAAATGAAGTATCATTAAATTGGAAGAGAGACGAATAGAAAGTTGGGGGAAACAGTTGATACTCCTGCATACATAATAAACGAAAAAAATGATGAAATAAACAATTATAAACACATGTTGTTCTGGAAACACTTCATCGAAATTTTAGACCTATTTATGTTACTTTACGTTTTTGTGATTATTATGCTTAGTACATTATTCGAACATAGTTTAAAAATGTTCATAAACAAATAAATAACATTATAAATTGATACCATAAATGTGATGAATCTTTAAGAACTAATTTTGTAACTAATTGTGTAAATTTACATCATCGAATGAGACGAACTTGAAGAATTATTTGTTGTGAAAATTATTATAACACTTTGAATAATAATGCATAAGAACAACTGTTTGACTGAATAATTATTCTACCAAAGGTTTCTTGGAATACAAAACGAAATTATCAATTACTTTTATCACGATTAAATCTTAAATAACATAAATATCAGTTTTTTATACATCTAATAAAAAAAATAATTACTTCAAATTTAAAATTTAGAATATTCACAAATTACTTTGCATTTGTAAACTTCTATTTGATTAACAAAATATACTCAATAATCCTAATCATAACAGTAAGTGTAATGAAAATTATTTCCAGCTCCAAATCTTTCGTAATTTTCAATATCTAACTCAATTTATTTGTAAAATATTTTACTAACATTTTATAAAATTACATTAATGTTACTTATGCAACTATTGTGTGAATTACAAAAACCTGACCATTTAACATATGCTTTATTACCTTCATTTCTCGTAACTTTTAAACAAAATAAACAACTGGAAAAATTGTTTGCTATAGTTCTTGTTCATAAAAATTTTACTTCTATGCCTTCACTATTGAGTCTTCTAATCTATATATGATCAGATTAGAATGAGTAAAATCTTCAAATTAGAAAATTACATTTCCTAATTAACAATGTGTCTGTTTCAAAAATTCATTTTAATTTGCTTATTCTTACGTTTTCATAAGTTTCATATTTAGAATTATTATCTCACAAATTCGTTACATAAACAGTTTTCAGTAACATTTTTTTAAATTCTTTACTTACTTCTTTTGGTTTCGCTTTTATTGTTGAATGTTTTGTGTTATTATATTCGTCATCTAATTTCGAAACTTTTCTACTTATTTATATTTTCCTTTCAGGTAATTTTCTTTCTGAATTGTTATTTCACATTCTATTAAATCGTTCAACAGTTAATACCTTTAATTTATTAATAGTGAATAATGATGAATAATAAATTATTTCAATATTTCTGTAAATTCTTTATTATAAATTTGTTTACCATTATCTATTTGAAAATTTTTGGGTTGTCTTGCAACAGCGAAAACAATCTTGAGACTTTGTCAAATGAATCAAATATATTTTTTTAGTAAATAATTTAGTTTTGGAATTTCTTTTAATTATTCAGAACCCATTAGGACTAAATTAATTGCCATGAATCATCTATTCCAAAAGAAATTACATTTTTTCTTTTAAAAGTTTACTAATTGCTTGTGTATCTCATTAACAGTAGCCTCCACTGATAATTGACTACCAAAAAATTTAGAACTAATTTACTTTTCTTAGTTTTACAAATTGAATGAAAGTCTTCAGCTCATTGTTTTCCATTTTGTGTTGTAACTCTATCAGAAAACTTTTTACATTTCAAACATTAGATGTGATTATGATTCACCATGTACATAGAAAAATTAATAATTAAATTATTACCGAGCGAGGTGGCGCAGTGGTTAGACACTGGACTCACATTCGGGCAGACGACGATTCAATCCCGCGTCCGGCCATCCTGATTTAGGTTTTCCGTGATTTCCCCAAATCGCTCCAGGCAAATTCCGGGATGGTTCCATTCAAAGGGCACGGCCGCTTCCTTCCCTAATCTGATGAGACCGATGACCTCGCTGTCTGGTCTCCTTCCCAAAACCAACCAACCAAACAACCAATTAATTATATTTCACTAAATGTAATTAACTTTATGTAACAGATACAATTTTCATTTGATCTTTTAATCTTTCAGTTAGAAAAATTTTTTGTGTACTATTTTTATTGATTAAATGATTTTGTAAAATTTGTAAAAACACTCATGAAAGATCAAAAACCTTAACATTAAAATCACTGTTCATATTTTTACCAACAACAGCTACTTCTTTAAGAATAAAATCAAATTCATTGAAATTGTGCATTTTTCGTTTGCCTCCAGTCGTAAAAGTGAAATCAGTTATTTGTTTATCATATACTTTAAGATTATTTATATTATTTAAAATGAGAAGTTAATCATTTTTATTAATGCACTAAGTTGATTAGTACTGACAGAATTACTAAGTTGTGTTACAATACTTCTATATTCAGGTTTTGTAACAACACTTGTTAATATAATTTCTAAGTGCTCTTTTGTAACTGCATCATACCAATTTATTCGATCTTTTATATCTACTACTCCTCTACACTTAAAATCGATATATCCTTTATTTGAATTTATAACATTACATAATTCTTTATGATATTGTTTAATTTAATTTTTAATTATGGATTAATTTCTTTTCTAATTCATTTTTTATGTTTTCTAAATTTATCTGACCACTAATTGTGTGACCTTGAGACTACATATTGTTTATCTATTTCTTAGAATCCAAAAATAATTAAATTTAAAAACATCCAATAGCAGTTTTAATACATAGAGACACAGATGACCACAAATTAGTTCACCAAAGTTTGTATTCTCATAGTATTGTAGCAAAGATAATTTTTTCCCAAATCGTTAACTAGTTTTTTTAGGTTTGTTTCCTTCAAATGAGTAGAACACCAAATAAGTTTTTTTATTTATAATAACAATTCCAGTGAGTACCAACATGGGCAGATGTATCTATTTTTGCTATTCCACATAATAAATTTTTTGGTTCATTAGGTCGTTCATTAGTCATAAAAATATCTCTAAAATATTCGATTTGTAATTGTTTAATTAGGCGTTCTATGTCAAAATTAAATAAAGGGGATTGTAATTCTGAGATTATAACTTTGAAATGTTTTATTACTGTTTTCATATTTAGAATTGCATGTGTAATTGGTGAGAATCCACCAACGTGTAAATCAATAGTTGCTAGATATGGGAAAGAAGCTAATAATAATGGTGACAATAAACCTTTGTGTTTTGTTTGTTTTTGTTCATTTAATATTCAATAAGTTTTCACAACAATAGTATCTAAACTAATAATTTCACCCAAATATCTATTACTTTCTTGTGCATTAGTTATAAAATGTGATCAATAATATTTAATTCCTCAGTATTTAATTTAACAGTCATTGAATACGATTTTTTAATGTAATCAGTACTAAAGTTATTTATTTACAAATATTAAAAAATCATAAATAGATTTTTTAATCTCCATCCCCTTTCATCAAAGTTTAACTCAAGTCCTAATTGTCGTTTTCCATACTTTATTCGTCTAACTGCAGTTACAGGTAATTTTTCTCCAATTATTGCACCTGAAAGATAGGTTCTTTCTTCTGCAGCTAATAGAAGTTCTTAGTCTACTTATTGTCTTTTTCTAAATCTTGATTATGTCAATAAGCAAAGTAATGTTGTTTTCAGGCTTCACCTAATGGATTAATTTCTTGATGTCCTCTAGCTAATCTTTCTTAAAATTTGGTCACTGGACCACAAAGTCGATAGCCTAGAAGATACATTTCGAATGGTATTTTGTTAATTAACGTTTTAACTATTCCTTTTCCAAATTACACACTTTTGAAAAACATGTGAGGAAGATTTTTCAAAATATCATCTATTATGGTTTTGCTTTGTGATAATTAATAATTTAAAAAATCAAATATTGTGTTAACATTCGCAGTATTCCAATTTTTTCATTATGATGATTTTTATTTCTTGTTAATACTTCAATGAATGCCACTGAATTATTGTTAATCAAAGAATTATATTTCTAACATTATTCATGTAAATATATTTGACCGTTTTTTCTGAGTATTCTTTAATTAAAACTTCACTCAATTTTTCATTTCCACATAAGTCCTAACTTGACTTCAATTTATTGGAATATATTTGGAAAGATAAAGATCATCAGCATCTTTTATCAAATACTAATTACCTTTTATTGATTTTGCTATTTAGATTATTATTAGAATATAATTGTCCTGGATGAATTAATATGTCTACATTACTTGATAAATCAGATCTTGTAAATAATTTGTTCATGGCATCCATAGTTACTTGTTTTCTGGTTAAGAGAATCATTGATCCACCAGTTTCTTCATATGTTCTATCACCAATTGCTAAATTATGTCCTTTCAATTATATGCTAATTTATTAACAAAATAAACTGGCAACAGGTCTTAATCCAAAACTATCTTCTCTATAATTAATCAATTCTTTCTCTTATATTTATTTTCTTAATATTCGATTATTCCTTTTCATTTTTAATTATTTCCTTTCTTTAGTTTCTTTATCATGTTTATTCAATAAATCTTGTATTTCTGATTCACTTAATGTTTAACCTGTTTTGTGTCTTTCATATGTATTTATTGTTTGAATACCATTAAACTTTTCTAAGGAATGTTGTTGAGTATAAGGGAGCATTTGTTTTCTACCTTCTCCATTATCATCAATAGCTTTCAAAACATTTTTATCTAAGCCTTCAGTTCCTTGTTTAACTTGTTGCCCAACAATGTTAACTGATCAATCTTCTTTATTAAATTTTTTATATTCTGTTCTTGGTTGTTTTTTCATTTTTTAAACTGTTTTTTTTAATGATTCACTTTCTTTTCGATTTTCTTAACCTTTTTCAACAACTTCTGAATCGCATTTTGAAGCCATTTATTAAGGATAAAAATACAATATCCATTTTTTATTTTAGATACATCGCTTGTGTTCAAAATATGCGTTTAACTTTTTAATGTTAAATATTCTTATATTTCAGATTTGTATTCAACATTTTACGTTTGACATTTACATTCAACGTTTTTATGTCCAAACGTTTATGTTCAACATTTAAAAACTGTTTAACGTTTAATGTTACAGGTTTTCTTTTCTTTTCTCGGCATTTGCTGTTTTTAATTTTTCTTGTCATATCTATTGTTGATGATAATGATGACATCCCATACTCAGAGGAGCATAGAGGACGATGCGGGGGAGCCACATCACTGTACTAGGCAAGGTCCTAGTCGAGGTGTTTTTGTCATTGCCTTCCTCCAACCATAATGGGGAAAAATGATGATGATGAAGTCGACACAACAACACCCAGTCATCTCAAGGCCGGAAAAATCTCTGACCCTGCTGGGAATCGAACCTGGGTCCCCACGTGCAGGAAGTGAGAACACTACCGCAAGACCGCAAGTTACGGATCTAGTGTTATAAAACCAAATTCATCCTTAATCCAAGAATTTCTACATAATTCTTTAAGATAGTGAAATTTTAAATCTCCTACGACAAATTTATAATAAAAATTGCATTAAATTTGTTCCAACTTGTCTGAAAACATTTAAAAAATTATGATTACCTCTAATTAATTGCTTTTTGAATAGGTTTGAGCTATGTAAAAACAATTTATAATAAAAATTGATTTAAATTTGTATCACCTTGTCTGAAAACATTTAAAAAATTATGATTACCTCTAATTAATTGCTTTTTGAATATGTTTGAGCTATGTAAAAAGTTTATTCCTTCATGTCTACCACTAGTAAAATATTCTCCACCTATATCTTGATTTTCAAGAATGAAATCATCAAAAACTGCCACTAATTATCTTCACATTCACCTAATAGATTAATTTCATTATTATTTTTAAAAAAATTATCAATTTTTCACTAATTTGGTCTTCTATTTTGCAGATCTTTTTATAAATGCTGAGTAATTGGAATTGTAAACTTTTAGCATAAACGGTGAAATGATCAATTTTTTCTGATTTAACCATCCTGGAACTATAATATAATTATCGATAATTAATGTTGTTTTTCTACACATGGTCCCATTATTAAACATCCAATCGATTTTGGTAATTGTTTCCTATATTACGTTTTTAATTTTGTTTAGAAATTCTTAATTTTGGTTGAGATTCTGAAATTTCTCATAAATTTTAGTAACGTAAATTAGTTGCTTATTTTAAATGAGCGAATTTTCTCATGTTCTGATAAAGAGTATTTGTTTAGCATAAGAAATTTGTAAAAGTATTATATTAGTTGATTTTATTCAACTATTTAAACTCTAAATATGACAACGAGCAAAAGTAAATTATATACTAATGAAGAAAGGATAGAAATGCCTATTGGTCAATATAGTTTGAAAAAACTGAAAAATTTATTCAATCGAAGAAGCCTAATACACACATTATACAATATAAAATTATAAATAGAGTTTTTATTGAAATTAATATTAAATTATTTATGGATAAAGAAGATTGTATTGTTCAAATTTTAGGATTTGATAATGAAATATTGAAGCAAATTAAAAATTAGATGATAATAATGTTCCTAA
The DNA here is from genome assembly GCF_023898315.1 of Schistocerca nitens. NCBI lineage: Eukaryota > Metazoa > Arthropoda > Insecta > Orthoptera > Acrididae > Schistocerca > Schistocerca nitens. The sequence goes on from NC_064617.1 coordinate 125,761,206, forward strand.
AATTAATCCAATCCAATTATTAAATATAAATTCTAATATAGCTGATGTAATTTTTCTTAAACATAATGATCAGAATAGAGAAACTATTATTTTTTTCTTCATTTAAACCAAATGTTGAACATGGAGGGCCAATAATTTATTAATCAAATTATCCTATAAATAATCCAATTCTTGACACAATTCAAAATTTAATAATTATTATTACTGATGAATGTGATAATTTCATGTACTTAAATGGTTCCTGTGTAACAGTAATTTTAAGAATGTATTAATAAGTCATTTCCATAACAAATCATGAACAAAACTGAGAGTTATCAATTTTACTCATTTCGTCTTAATGAGAAACCACAAAATAATTTAAATATTCCTAAGAGGGCAACAGAAATTAATATTAATATTAGTGATGGTTGGATTCATAACTTTAACATGACCTTTGTTGTTATTCACACTGATGGGACAGATTTTGCAGTGTACCATAGTAAATCGAATATTAAACTAATTGATAATACCTATCAAAGTTTTTCGATGTTATTGCAATTAATAAAGGAAACAATATTTTATCTAGAATAGAATGTCCATTTATTTCTTTATTAACTCTTATCTGATTATCTTCACCCCGATCAAATGAATTAACTAGAGAATGACTTTGCCAGCAATGATAAAATTAAAAACAAACGAAATGAAGTACTTTTTCCATTAGAATTGTTTGATGGATTTCTTAAGGATTTTAAAGAAATAATTGGGGAACGTGATTTAACAGTAATTTTTACTTGGAGTTCAAAAAAAGACCAAGTAGATTCTAGTAATAATGATAATAGTACATAACCAAATGAAGGTAAAATACTTGTAAAAAGTGTGGAAAGTTGTGTTCCTGTTGTTAAAAGTGAACGAGAATAATCGCTTTAAATAGGACAACAAAGGCCGGAAAATCCAAAAATTCCAATTTCTTTCTTTGAACTAGAAACAATTGAATTTGCTGGATTATATAGGAAAAGAAATTTTGAACTAGATACTACTAATTATTATAATTCTACTGAGTTTTACATACCTTACTTTAATTTGGTTGTTTTACAAACTCATCGAAAAAAGTCAGTTAAAAGTTTATTCTTTATTCTATCATGTTACATAACAAAATATTTATGTAAAAAATGAAAGAAATGGAGTTATTCATCATGAACTAAGGAAGCTTCATCCACCAAATAACTTTAGAAGAACTTACAATGCTTATAGAGGTTTAAAAAAACACAATTGAATAACAATGTAAGTGTAAAACTATCAAAATTATCGTCTCTATGTCATAAATATGTCTAGAGGAATGAGTGTTTCAACCACTCAGATAACAATTATGAAATTGTGTATATTTTTAATGTAAATATTCCTAATGACACAATTGCATAAAATAGTATACATGGAAAAAAGAATTTTTAACTGAAAATTTCTAATTCTTCAAATGAGTAAAAATTTAGAAAATTTACTTATTCAAAAATTAAAATGTTGGTAAAATGTTTTAATCTTTGAAAACCTAAATTGTCAAATTATTGAAATTTTCAGTTTCAAAAATTTAATTTTATAATTTCAAAAAATTTTATATTCTAAAATTTTTCTGTGTAAATAGATGCAAAACAAAATGAGTATGAGCAACTGTGCCACTAACCTATTAAGTGAACTTAACAGTCATAGTACTGGCGACTACTCTGTGGATCATTCTGTTCAATTCGAGTGAATGATTTGGCCAACTGGATCGCCAAACATGAATCTCATCGAATATTTATGGATCATTATCGAGAGGCCAGTTCGTGCACAAAATTCTGCACTGTCAACACTTTCACAATTATGATTGGTTATAGAGGCAGCATGGCTCAATATTTCTGCAGCGGACTTCCAACGACTTGTTGACTCCATGACTTGTAAGATTGCTGTGTTACACTGGTGAAAATAAGGTCCGACAGGATATTATGAGGTATGCCATGATTTTTGTTACCTCAGTGTGATGATGTGGTGGAACTTTCATCATTGCACCGACACCAAAACACGAGTAATCTAACACTTACATCCTCGCGTACGAGCAGTGGTTTGTAAGCTTACAAACTGTAAAGAACTGTACCCGAGCTGATGAAACAGATCACTTGACAGCTCATGTATGGTTGGCTACACTGCGATTCCGAGGTTGCAATAGCTGCCACTGCTTACGCCCACAATTCTGAAGTACGTTTTGTAAATGTAAGCTACAATCAATGTTTATACGTAAGTGCAACAAAGTACGTTTTTCTAACAATGGAGAGAATGACGACGGAAACTAAGCGTTTGATAGTGTATTAAACCGGGAAATAACAACACCTAAAGTTAATGACAATACCTATGTTACAGTAATAGCTGCATGCAAAACGTCGTATAATAACGCAAATCTAAGCATATGAAATAACACGCTATCCACACTCATAGAATGAAATAAAGCAAAACATACATAGCCTACCCGATTGCAGAGAGAAAAAGAATTCATTCTGTATACATTTACACTCACCAATTTACGATGTCAATGGCGCAATTCCAACCAGTTCTCCTTCACTGTCATCGGAATCAGCGCCAAAACCGTTGTCTTCGACGTCATCATCATCATCATCATTAAGAGAAATCATTAACTGTTCGTTTTCTCTTATGTTTAGCAACATGGTCTACTTTTTTCCTCAATGACGTAGTGTCTACTGTAGCAAGACTTTCATGTAGCAGTCTTTCCACTTCTGTTATTGTAAAAGTCTTGTTGTTACTTCTAATGTACGCCTTGACTTCACCCCAAACCAATTCAGTTAGATTAAAATGACAGTGATAAGGTGGCAGCCTAATTACCAAGTGACATTGTTCGCTTGCAATTTCATCTACAACGTATTTAGGCGTCACAGGCTTATTTTGTTTCACAAGCGAGTATAACAGCAGTTTTGTCATGCTCAAGTCCGCAGCAATGTCTCTCGCCTGCAACCACTGCACCATAGTTTCTTTACGGTCACTAGTGGTGGAAGCTTTATCTAAAATCATGGAATTGTACGATGCAATACAAAAACTGTCAGAACACTAAATTGCAGCAACAAATTTTTAAACCACTGTAGAAACCGTGGGTGGTCCATATCCTCATGATAGTCACCGGTTTTTTTCGATTGGAAAACTAGAAGTCCTTCAGGCACAAAGCCTTTAGAAGATCCTGCATGGGCCACAATCAATCGTGATCCTCTTCCTGTTGGCTGATGACCGCTGCTATTCGGGGTATCATCTGTCTAGCATTTCTCAACTGATTCTCCACCGTTGACCCCGGTGTCGTCTAACCATATGACGGAGTGTATGTCCTTTCCCACAATTTTGTGTAAGAAAATGGTACGAGCTGCAACGACATGAGCTTTTTCAAGTAACAGTTTTCGTGCATCTAACTTTTTAAAACGGAAGCCCATACTTTATATCATCTTAAGTGACGTTTTCCCCCCTGAGAAAAGTTCACCTTCTTTTAAAGAAATTACCAACTTCGCTACTGTGGGGTATTCTTTCCTTTTATGGTATCCGTACATGTGCTGACGAATTGCATCGAATTGGAAAGAATCCATATCTATAATAAGACGAAGCTGCTTCTTCCTCTTGCCTGGAGTACTTAAAAACACACTGTTTCTTCCACAGGGGCTTTCTTCCACACCGTTTATTTCACTGTCTTGTAAGTCTTGAGGTAGCACCCCTTTCCTTATAACTGTTCTTTCACTGAGTCCTAGAGTTTTAGAGGTACACTCTAAATTTTATCGGCAGGAATCGACGCATGCCTATGAACAGAAACAAATTCTTTTTCTTGCTTGTAAAACTCATGGCGCAACGGATTGTCGCTTGGTGAACGACATCGTTTTGGAGACATTGTTTAACAAACAAAACTGTAGTCGATACAGTAACACAACACAACAGCAGGCGTTCGTGCATTAGCATACAATGTTTACACGGAAGCTGGCAACATGGTAGCGTCGATGCCGGAACTGGCTTTTGTTCGGTGCTGTTATTGGTTCAGTAGATGCGGCGCCTCCCGTTCCTCACTTGTTTGTTCATTATACTACCAACTCCACAGCGCTTGGGGAGTGACCTTGAAGCGACATGTTTCAACGGCCCGGGTATAAGTGCTAGCAGGATAATGACCTTGGAATACCTGCAAAAGACAATGGACAATAGACAAAAGACAATAGATGAACCATTAGCACACAACCAAAGGCTGGAGAGCGAGCTGCATGCACTCTCCACATGCTAGGGCTCTGTCCTCCTAGAGCTGGCTGAGGAACTCTTCAAGTGGAAAGCGTGGCCACACCGACACCTCCCACTGTTACTGAAGTGACGCAAGCACAGGATGGGTGATGGTTAGGCTGCCGGCCTGTTGGCCCCACCA